>NC_056745.1:442172198-442397198 GCF_019279795.1 Protopterus annectens
CTATGAAGAATGCAGTTTACATTCAGAAATATATACAAATATGTTACAGTTTCTCTTATCAAACATGTAGGTGCAGCTTATATACAGAGTATCTGCAAAGATGTTACAGTTTCTCTTTTCAAACCTTTTAGTGTAAGAGGGTAGTTGCTGTGAATAAAAATTGCAAGGATATGGAAGTAGATGAGGCTTTAGTCAGGGTTAGAGCAAGGACATAACCAGTGAGTTTTAAAATACTGGGTTAGATTTTTTTTGAACTGATTAAGGGAGGGGTTCAGATTAAGGTCAGATGGGAGCGAGTTCCAGGTTTTGCCTAATGAATTTGCAAAGATTCTTCAGATAGGTTGTTAGCTTTAACAGATTGAACCAAAAGTTTTGTAGTGGAATGAAGTGACCTAGTGTTTTTGGAGGGATGGATAACGTTTTTAAGGGATGGTGTTTTTTTGGATGGTTAATAACCTTGAATGCTACAGTAAGTTGATTATATTGAATTAGCCTGGGGAGTTCTAGCCATCCTAAGAGGTTTAGGTTTTGACAATGGTGTGTCCTGTAGGGAGTTCCTGTGGCAAAGCTGGCAATTTGATTGTACAGCTAGAGAGTTTGCTGAGATCAGTTGTATTCAAGTTAGTGAGTATTGGTGAGGCATAGAGTAGAGTTGAAAGCAGACAGGTATGGGCAATGGCAGTCTTAGCTAGAGGGGTGTGAAAAGGTTTGTTTTTGTATAGGGAGCCAAGTTTTTATTAACAGTTTTAATAGTTTGGTTTACATGCATATCATATTTGAGGTTGCTGTCTATTATAACTCCCAGGAGTTTGGTATACATATCTGGTGAGATTATGGTCCCATTGTTAGGTATTATAGTAAACAAAGGTTGAGAGGATTTGTGAGTGGGGGAGAAGAGCAATAGCTTTGTTTTATTAGGGTTTAATATCAGCTGTTGATTAGAGATCCAGTTTTCCACTGTATTAAAGGTTTTTTTGGTTAAACTAAGAAGATTTGTAGGGGTAGAGGCTGAGAAAATCAGGGTGGAGTCATCGGCATATTGTATACAGGTTGCATCTGTGATTTCAGTGTGGAGGTCATTGATAAAGAGGAAGAAAAGAAGGGGACCTAATATGGAGCCTTGAGGGACACCAAGGGTAATGGGGAGAAGGGTGGAGAGTTTGTCTTGCCAAAGGACAGCCTGCTGTCTTCCACTAAGATAAGATTGAAACCATTGTATGGGTATGGTTGTTTAGGGATATTTTATTTAGGGTAAGAAAGAGTAGCTGGTAGTTAACTATGTCAAAGGCCTTGGAAAGATCGAGAAATAGGGCAGAAGATTGTTGTTGTTACGGCTGGAATTAATGACATTAGAAAAGGAGTGGAGGGCTAAGGTGGTACCGTGCTGTGGTCTAAATCCATGCTGGGAGTTGGCCAGAAGATTATGTTGAATAAGGTAGTGTAAGAGTTGTTTATGGATACACTTTTCCATAATTTTAGTCAGAGGGGAAAGGATAGCTATTGGTCTATAGTTTGACAGCTCAATGGAGCCGCTTCCTTTGTGGAGTGGTATGACATGTGATATTTTCCAGATAGAGGCTTCAGTTATGGTTATGTTTATCAAAATAGAGACAGGGTATGCTATAACATCAGCAGCTTTTTGCAGGTAGTCTGCAGGGAGGCGGTCAGCTGAAAGGGTGGTTGGTTTGAGTTTTTTAATTAGGGCTCTAGTCAGTGAAGTCGGAACTTTTTGGAAGCTAAAGAAGAGAATGTCACTGGGTTTAGTGGTTTCAGCATTAGGACAAGTGGGTTTAAGTTTGCTAGCAAGAGCCTGGGTGGTTTCTGTAAAGAAACTGTTGAAGGTGATGGCAATGGACTCTGGCGATGTTTGGGTTGGGGCTGAGGGGGTAGGAGTTGTGGATTGCCCTGGGTGGAGAAGTTTGTTAATACCTGCCCAGAACTTCTATGGCTTGTTGTGGTGTTTCTGCTGTAGATGGAGTTTTTGTCTAGTATTACAGATTTTTTGTATCATTTGGTGATAACTCTGGCCACTCCTGAAAGCCTGGCTGTTTGGTCAACAATACTATTTGTATTAATATTAATTTCACTGACTGTAATTAGGTACCCTTATTAGAGTAAGAGTCTCAAAGTAGCTGGCAGGGGTTTTGGTGGCAGTGATAACTACCTTATAGTCTGGGCAGAAGGGGGCACAGCAGGTGAATCTGTGCCAAGATTTCCCAGGGGTGTGTGTGTGTGTGTGTGTGTGTGTGTGTGTGTGTGTGTGTGTGTGTGTGTGTGTGCGTGTGCGTGTGCGTGTGCGTGTGCGTGTGTGTGTGTGTGTGTGTGTGTGTGTGTGCAAATCAAATCTCAAAGAGTGAGTGTCAGCTGTTTGGAGCATAGACACAAAGCACTGCTTTCACAGAATGTGTGTGGGAGGACTTAGCATGGAACCCCAGCTAAGGAATCATCTCTGAGCTGTGACAATAGGGAGTCTTACTGGGGTGTATCCATTTGTATTCCAAGTGAACCTCCCTCCCCAGTGTCAGTGGTGAGGATTCAGGCTCCTTGATTACTGGCCCAGATTGGGGATGTTACATATTGGTGAGCAGTGGGTGTGGATATTGAACTTTTGTAGCCTATAAGCAGTTGTCACTAAAGGTGTGCACTCTCTCAGCAGCCACACAGTGAACATTCAGAGTTTCATATCGCAACAGTTTTTTACTTATTTTTTTAGTTTAGTTTAGTGAGGGAGACCAGGCAAAAATGTCAGCAGAGGATTATGACAAGCTGACAAAGAACCATTTGGCCAAAGTGTGCGAAGTCAAAGGACTGGTGTATGCCAACCTGACTAAAGAGGAAATTATATCAGCCTTAGTCACAGATCAGACCAGCATCCAGGAGGATAACCAGTCTGGTGATGGGAATTTGTAGCCCTCAGAAACAGGATGGTTGAAATTTTCCTCTGAGGAGTTAAAAATCTGTCTGGAGTTAAAGACACTTGAACTGGAGGCCAATCTTTTAGAATTAGAATCAGCAGAGACTGCAGCATTTGGAGGCTGAAGAAAAGGCAAAACAGATGGAATTAGAATCAACAGAGAGGCAGCGGCATTTGGAGGCTGAAGAAAATGAGAAGCAGAGTGAACATGAGAGGGAGACCTGACTCTTCATCAGGGTCATGGAGGTAATAGGGAAGGGAATAACTGAACCCCAGAAGCAATAAAGGTCAGTAAATTTCTTCCACAATTTACAGAGGGGGATAATTTTGACAGTTTCATTCATATGTTTGAGAGGGTATGCAAACAGTATGATGTTGACCAAAGGCTCTGGGTACAGTTCCTGCCCCCCTTATTCCATGGTAAAGCTGTAACTGTTGTTTCTAAATTGTCTGATATTGATTGTCTAAACTATGAAAAGTAAAAGAATATTTACTTGAATGCTTTACATTAACACCTGAAGCTTACAGAAAAAAGATTTGTGACCATAGAAGCAAGGCAGATGAAAATGTGTGTGATTATATTGCTGAGTTAAGCACTTATTTTCATAGGTGGGTCAGTAGGTATCACATCACCACTTTTAAAGGGCTGCCAGACCTATTGGTGAGGGAACAAGCCCTTAAGACTTTGCCTGACAACATGAGAATATGGTTGGCAGACCAAGATTGCAAAAACACAAAAAAACAAAGTTCAAAAGAAAAACACCACAACTTCACAGCCATGATATAGGAACCACATAGCAACCACAGGATCAGTGGTCACAGAAAATTTATTCTGGTGCCTTGACCTTTTGCTTTCAAGGAATAATCATCAGTAAGTCAAATCTCAAAAAGTGTCTGTGTCAGCTGCTTGGAGCAGAGGCACAAAGCACTGGTTTCACAGAGAGGGTGTGGGAGTTCTTAGCTTGGAACGCTAGCTAAGGGCTCAACTTTCAGTTGTGCCAGTGGGGAATCTTATTGGGGATCTGGACAGATATAGAGAGGAACCAGCCCCTGGACTGAGCATGTTCCCTGTGTGCTCTTAAGGCAAATTGTGCTTGATGCAGAGAGGTCTGCATCTGGAAATACTGAGTGTATCCATTTGTATTCCAAGTGAATTATCCCTCTCCAGTGTCAGTGGTGAGGATTCAGGCTTCTTGATTACTGGCCCAGAGTGATGATGTCACAGGAAGTCTGAATGAGGAGGTCAAAGCTATAATTATAGGAGCTTTAGCTATATGGCACAGAGTATCAGGAGTATTGTGCGACAGAAGAATACCAAGGAACCTGAAAAGTATAAAGGAAGAAGATTTATTACTGTTTCTAACCATAAAGGCATTTTTGTGCTGGAATGCTAGTTGAAATGTATGAATAAAGCCATTTTTCCTTTAAATATTAATTTTGAGGTCTTCTATGTTAAAAAAGTAAAATAAAATTTGACAGCAGTGTGCTTGCTTTTGTAGGGAAAGCATATTTTGCAGTCCATCTAATTTTTTAGGGAATAGTAATTGCAGGAGGAGCACTGTACCACTTTGCACCTCATTAATCTGGTCAGTTATTGAAACACTGCTGCATTTTTCAAAAATGAAAAGCCACCTGTAATAACCTGAAAAGATACAATGATTCCTTAGTAGAGCTGGAAAACTAGAACTATTTAGGAAGGTTTCAAAAACTGTCTTTATATGGGTGACATTGCATAGAGGGATGAAGCCATGACTGTAGGCTCAGGCGACCTGTGTTTAGTTAGCAGCATGGGCATTTAACAGTCCAAGAAGGGGAAGGTGAGCTTGAGTGGCTGACACCAGCTGGCTCATATTGGGGCACGTCATTGGCTAGGCCTGCTTAGTGACATGTAGGGGTTGATGGGTGTATTGTCCACCTACAGAAGCTGTGCTGGTTTATACTGCATCAGACAGCAACCTTCCTGCTGAGCTAAGGAAACAGGAGGTGTGTGTGGAAGCAAATACACTTCCTCTCCTGACCAGGAAGTCATAACAAATCTGTGATCAGTTTAAGGGGAGGAAGACATTTCACACGGCTTGCAGCTAGCCTGCTCCCTACCTCACAAGTCTCGACACTAGGGGGAGCAGATAGCTAGACAGGGCTCTTATTAGACAGGGGTTATGCAGCTTCCACTCTAGTGGAATGAGTGGGTTGACTGTATGTAGTTATTATAGCAATCTAGAAGGTTCCTGCCACAGGGTAAAAATCATTTCCTTGTGTTCTGTTTTTATAGGCTACTTAGTGATAATCCCAATCTTCTCTCAAAGGTAGCATCTGATCCTGTTCTATATGAAAGTCAATGCATAAAAAGAACTACAGGGGTGATAACACCAGATGTGAAGTTGTTCTGTCTCGCCGTTCATTCTTACTGATGGGTTCAGAGCTTATCCTCAGCTCCAGTTCGGCCAACTGCAAAAGCTCGAGGTCTTCAACCAGCTTGAGGCCAATTCCCTATCCCATGATGCACTGTGATCTTCCCTCAGATCTCGTTTGCCGCTGCAACTTGATCAGACATTCACCAGCTCTGGCCAGTGAAAGTTATTGCTTTTTTTCTCTTTTAAACTTGTTAGAAAGCTTAAATTAGTTCAATAATGAGTTTCCTTTTTTATAGTAGTTAACCTTTCTATTAGTGCAGCTTGGTAATTTGCTAGATATTTAGATAGTTTAAATAACTTAGATAAGTGGCCGCGCTTTTAGGCCTTTAGTTTTCCCTATCTCATATTTCTTAAATAGTTGTGTGGTGTTAGTTAGAGCCCTTTTTATTTACAGGGCAAGTATACTGATATTTAGCTAATTAGATAATTTACATAACTTAGATAGTGTAGTTGTTTAAGATAATTAACACTGTTTAGAGATCTTGCATTATTAGGAGTTAGTGTGCTATGTTGATATATATATATATTCTACTCATAGCTTAGAGATAGTAAAAGTTTCTGAGTGTTTTTTCTTATATATATATATTTAGATATATATATATATATATATATATAGAGAGAGAGAGAGAGAGAGATAGATAGAGAGACAGAGAGAGAGAGATTTTTTTCTCTGTTTGTTACTGATAGGATGTCTCATCAAGAGAAAGAGAAATCCAAGTTTGGCTTTAAAAAACGCCCAAGATGTGGGCAAAAGATGTCCATCACTGATGGACATACTGACTGTGTCTATTGTTTAGGTGAGGTGCACCTATAAGAAAGCTGTTCAGTATGCCACTCTTTTAGTGCTAGAGTGTTGCATGAGAAAAAGAGGAAACTTATGAACAGAGGTCTTTTGGACTCCTCTTTCCAAGAGGCACTGGATAAGCATGACAAACACTCTAAGATGTCTTCTATTTCTTCAGAGCCAAGGAAAAGCCCATTGACTCCAAAAACTGGATCGACTGTTGTTTTGGTTAGGAGCCAGTCTCTGACATTGGAGCTGGTATCTCCTACATTGAAATCCCCCATCTTACAGTTGGTGGGTTCATCCACACATTCTTCTTGGGCCTCAAGTAGACTCTCTAATTTGGATGTGGACAGTGTGGTGAAGAGGCTTTTGCAGATACCGGCGCTTGCCAAAATTTTATCGACACTGACCCCTGGGACTTTGGAACCAACACAAATTCCCCCACTGTCTTCTGTGTCTCCTCCGATCTGCCTCAAAGTTTCAGAACCAGAGAGCTCAGAACTGATGATTGTTGAGCCCTCGGGTATGACACCTACCTTAGGTTTGTCGGCCCCTACTACCCTGATACCTTCGGTGCTGACCGAGGAATCTTGGAGTCAATGCTCATTGGTCACGTCCAGGGAGGATAGTCGGGCCAACTTGTCGATTCCGACTTTGCCTCTTGGGGCCTTGGCTTGAGTGAGCTTGGCTCCAAACTTGGGCTCGGAGCCCTCTGTTCTGGTGCCAGGAGAGTCCCTTGTATCCTCCGATCTGGGGGATTCCTCGTGTCAGGACCAAGGGGGCCTTCGAGGCCATGGGAAGGGTATTGTCCACACTGACAACCACATCATCAGTACCAGCAGCTCCCTCCCTTAAAGCACTGGTGTCTACCTCTACAACACATACTCCATTAAAGCATAGAGACCCAGAGCCTCAGGAAGCCCCACTGGGTGACCCATGCTCAACCAAGACTTCTCCAGAAGCTTCCACTGAATAGGTTCCCAGGAAGAGACTTCGCAAAAGGAAGCATCTGGACTCCCCACAGGAATCCATCACTTCGGATAATGACTTAGATGAGTCAGAAGAGTCCCCACGGTCCACCTCTGAGGATATCTCATTAGCAGATATCTTAAAATTCTTAAACAGAGGGGTGGCTGGAAATCCCTTAACCTTACTGATGATGAGTCAGTCCTTCTGAAGGCTTTTGGGTCTCAACCCTCCACCTCTTGGGTGTCTCCATTATTTGATGAATTGATTGAGTTACTCTCTCAGAGGGCATGGGAGTCCCCGGATACCACAGAGCCTGTTCCCAGGAGGCCTAATAAATGTATAACTTGCCCTCAAGACAAAACCTCTCTAACTAAAGGAGTGCCCATTGATGCCATGGTGGTGGCAGCGGCCACCAAGAAGGAACTATCAGAAACTTCTATGTCTGTTCATCCTCTTTATAGAAAATCCAGGATCATGGACAGGTATGGGACATGTATGTTTAGTTCAATGGCTTTTGTTCTTCGATCACTGAACTATCTCACACATTTCACTAGGTTACAAGGGATCTCCTGAAGGAACTAGAAGATACCCTGCAGGGTTCAGTAGCTGCAGGGGTTTCTGACAAGGTAACTTCCCAGCTCTCTACTCTTAATTCTATTGTGAACTCTTCCATGCATTTGGTGTCATATGTAGTGGATGGAACGAGCAAAGCAGCAGGTACAGGAATTGCCCTTAGGAGACATTCCTGGATGTGCCTATGTTCCTCTGTGGAACCCTTTAAGTCTTCCTTTATTAATACCCCTTTTGACGGCTCATCCCTTTTTGGACCGAAAGTAAAGGAAACACTTACCAGGAGTGAGAAAGATGGAAGGACTCTGTCTGCCATTGGAGTATGTTTACCCCAATTAGACGTTAACCCAAAAGGGGGTGTGGTGGAAAGATGTCGTTCCATAAATCTCAAGGATCTTTCCAGGACACTCATGGTCAACTCCCCTCTAGAGGCATAGAAGGGGGAAATAATGGAAGACGCCATCCACGTGGCAGAGGGGGTCCGCAGAATCAAGGTGACAGAGACCAGTTCTTTGGGAAGCCCTATCAGTGCTCCTGAGCAGAGGGCAGACTGTCCATCTCTAGAGGCAGTCAGGGGATGCCTTTCTTTGTACCCAGACACCTGGCTAAAAATAACAAAAGGCAGCTGGGTACAAAGTATCATATCCAGAGGATACTCAATTCCCTTTGCCACACTGCCCCCTCTTGTGAAAAATAATCCCAGTTGTTCCACCCAGTCACAGGGAACAAGCAGCCATACAGGTCCAAAGGTTGCTGGAAAAAAGAGTCATCCAACCAGTCCCAGCAGACCACAGAAGATCCGGAACTTACTTTTTGGTTCCAAAGAAAACATGGGACTGGAGACCTATTCTAGACCTCAGCAGACTAAACAAGTCTGTAAAAAAGACAAAGTTCCAGATGGTCACACTACAGTCAATGCTTCCCTTTCTGGGGAAAGAGAATTGGATGTGCTTGATAGATTTCCAGGATGTGTACTACCACATAAAAATGGACAGGCCATTCAGGGATCATCTATACTTCTGGCTGGGAGCCAGTCATTATCAATTTCGCACTCTGCCCTTTGGTCTCACTACAGCCCCTAGAGTGTTCACCAAATGCATGGCAGTAGTCACGGCTCAGCTGAGATGTTTGGGATTCCAGGTGTTTCCATACCTAGACAACTGGCTCCTCACTGCCACCACCAGGCATCACCTGATACATGCAAGGGACACAACTTTAAATCTCTCCAGTCAGTTGGAGATTACCATAAACTCAGAAAAATCTGCCTTGTCGCCATCACAACAGACTTCTTTTATAGAAGCAGAACTAAATACTGTCACAATGACCTTAAGCCTTCCTCCAGAAAGAGTTTGTTTTTTACAAAAACAAATCCTAGACCTACTTCCAAAAACAAAAGCCCCAGTCTCAATGGTACTCAAATTGCTAGGAACAAAAAAGTGGCAGCAATCATTGCCATTCCTCTGGGTCGGATGCATATACAAGTACTACAATGGCTCCTGTTCTCTCAATGGTCCTTTCAGGAACTTCCAATGTCACAACAAATTATAATAATGAATACATGCAAGAAGGACCTTCAGTGGTGGCTGACATTTCAACAAGTAACTCTAGGTTGTCCATTTGTTCTACCCACTCCTATAGCCATGGTGACCACGGACGCTTCCTTGATAAGGTGGGGGGCATTATCAGGGAATAACAGCCCAAGGCATGTGGAAGAAGCATGAAGCTCATCTGCATATCAATGTTCTGGAGATGAGAGCGGTTCTCTTAGCATTGCAGTCCTTTCAAGACTCTCTCCCTCTGGGAATAATTGCAATTCAGACAGACAATATGTCAGTGGTCTGGTACATAAACAAACAAGGAGGAACCAAATCTTATCCCCTGTGTCGAGAGGCCCTGAGCGTATGGCAGTGGGCAACTTCCACTCAGCACTTTCTGAAAGTAGTGCACATCCCGGGGAAATCTAGTGTGATAGTAGACAACCTAATCAGGGCAATTCTTTTGCCTCATGAGTGGTCCCTAAAGAAACAACTAGCGGAAAGGATTTTTCGCAAATGGGGCCAGCCTTGCTGTGATCTCTTTGCAATCCCAACAAACACGAAATGCAGCAGCTCCTTTGCCCTAATACACAATTGGCCCCTGGGTCTCCTTTATGCCTTTACTCCTTTCCCTCTAGTACCCAAAGTATTACATAAAGCAAAGACTCTGGGAAGGACCATAATCTTAATTGCCCTTTACTGGCCTTGTCAAATTTGGTTTCCCTTCCTTCAGCCTCATCTATTGGAAGAACCTTGGATCCTGGACCCGGTTCCAGATCTTCTGACCCATTCATCTGGGGCTCTTCATCTTTCTCTTCACTCCCTCAAACTGACAGCTTGGCTGCTCCAATTCCAAACTTAGCCAGGATTCACAACCTCTCAGCTGAGGCTCAACATATTTTAACATCCTCTCATAAATCAACTACCAGAAAGTTATAGCTTAGCAAATGGAAGAGATTTTCTATATGGGCATCTCAGAATGATATTGATCCATACCTAGCTTCAATTTCATCCATTCTGGAGTTTCTGACTAAACTTTTCAATGAAGGGGCCGTTGCAGCTACCATTAGAGTTCAATTAGCAGCAATCTCGAACTTTCATCTTGGTGTCCAAGGTTCTAATGTCATGTCACATCGACTCTCTAAAGCCTTTCTCAAGGGTACTATTGATTTGAGACCTCCCGTCAAAACTCCAGCCATGCCATGGAATCTAAATTTTTTTCTTTCCTGAATTATATTACCTCCTTTCGAACCAGCCTCATCATGTGATTTGAAATATCTCTCAAGGAAGGCCATATTTTTAATAGCTATCATTTCTGCTCGGAGGATTTCTGAGATACAGGCCTTGACCATCAAACCTCCTTATCTGATTTTCCATAATGACAGTCTCGCTCAGAACTAATCCGTCATTTTTACCCAAAGTTTGTTCAGAGACAAATCTCAACCAATCTATTGAATTGCCTGTTTTCTTCCCTAAATACACAGATAAGATGGAACACATGCTGTACAAACTTGAAGTTCACAGGCAACTCAGATTTTATTTGGACAGGACCAAACAATTCAGAAAAACAGAACAGCTCTTTTTCTCCTTTTCGGAATAAAAAAAAAGTGCTCCATTGACAAAAGTCACCTTGTCAAGATGGTTATCAGATTGTATTCCTTTCACTTACAGTTCAGTGAATGCTCCATTACAACAAAAAATAAAGGCCCACTCTACTAGAGCTGTATCTACCTCATCAGCCATCTCTGCTATGTTACCATTAGATACTATTTGTGCAGCAGCTACCTGGTCAAGGCCTCATACCTTCATTACTCATTGCAAAGTAGACGAGGTCTCCAGGGACAGGGTTTCCTTTGGTTCCACTGTTCTGAAGAACATTCTCCGATGAGCTATCCGAGAAACATGGTGCTTGGGATGCTACCCATCAGTAAGAATGAACGGCGAGATAGAACAACTTCACATAAAGAAGTTATGTACTCACCATAACGTTCCATGTGAATTGTTCATCTCGCCTTCATTTTTACGTCCCACCCCCCAACCCACATCCAGTCTACTTGAGGTCCGAGACTTTTTTTATTTATGGTGTATTGTCTCTTATCCAGTTCTTAGGCTGGCATATTAATAGTCATAGATAGCCAGTTGGCAGCAAACAAGATCTGAGGGAAGATCAAGGTACATCATGGGATAGGGAGTTGGCCTCAAGCTGGTTGAAGACCTCAAGCTTTTGCAGTTGGCCGGGTCGGAGCTGAGGATCAGCTCCAAACCCATCAGTAAGAATGAAGGTGAGATGAACAACTCACATGGAACATTATGGTGAGTACATAACTTCCTTATTAGTGAACCTAATACTAAAAATAAATATCAGTAATACCAAAAAGTGCCAGTTACATGCCACAATGCCTTCCAGAATTATAGAATAAGCTTCCCCCTTGCTATGAGGAGAAACCAGGCATTAACTTCCTCAAGAAAATACTATATTTTTTCTTTTGCAGCCCAAACTGGGCATTACCTTCCTCAAGAAAATACTATATTTTTCTTTTGTAGCCCACAACCAGCCATAGGAGAACTGATACCTTAGGTGAAGGGCTCCCCGGCCAACCCACCCCCATTTCAGTCTGCCTAACTTTTGATCCCAACTCAGAAAAGCCTCAAATTACATTAACTGGTATTCTCTATAATACCTTTCAGTTGTCCCTGATTTTGTAAAATATTCCAGACCATCATCTCCTTTCAGATTAGGGGTCACCACAGCAGAACAACGGTCCGCAGAACGATTGGCAGTGGAGTTTTATGGTGTTGAGTTGCCAGCCCGGCACCCAACCTTCTACAGAAGGCACACACATGCACACAATCACACCTAGGGCCAATTTAGAGTGTCCAATCCACCTACAGCATGTCTTTGGGATGTGGGAGCAAACCGGAGCACCCAGAGGAATCCCACGCAACCACAGGGAGGACATGCAGATGCTATACAGAAGGCACCCCATCTAGGAATCAAACCAGAAAACCTCTTGCTGTGAGGGGCAATGCTAACTGCTGCACCACCACGGCCATCCATTTTGTAGAATATTCCAGATGTTACATATTTATTTAAAACTCATCCCTGATTTTTGATCTTTGCTCCTCCCCGAAATATTTTTATCTTTGTCCAGAATCTTCAGCAAAGAAACTGAGAAGTATGAATGTTAGAGTCTCATACTTCTTATTTTTGGCTTTATAAGATGTTAAGAGCTTTACACCCCATATGTGGTTGTCATCTGCCAACGTAAAAAAAATTCTACAAAACAGAGAGCAGACTCTGTGCACTCTTTTGCTGACTCAAATCACCAAAATTTACTTGTATTTGCACAGAGTTATTCAGCAAAGAATACTAGGACATTTAAATCTACAGTTTCACACTTCTTATTGTTCACAAAATGCATGTTAATGCAAAAACATACCCCCCCCCCCACATACACACACACACTAGTTTGCCTTTGTTCCTGAGCAATGAAATAGTAGGTGTGCACCCCATATTTGTTTGATGGCCTGCCAACATTAAAAGAACAAACAAAAATAACTTGCCTGTAATGACCCACACAGTGGACTGAAGCACTGTTTTACTCTGTCAGCGCCTCAAAGTGTCAGTCACACTCCAGTGTTCATATTTTCTGGACTTAAGCTCCCTCCCTCCCACCATGATCTAGACAATGAATCAGAGAGCCCTTGAGGCTTTAATGGCTATCTGATTGTTTGTTTAGATCACATGGGTTGGAGAATGAGCAGAAAGGCTGGAAACAAAACAGAGTTCTATACTTTCTTTAAAGGATACTTGTGATGTTTCAAAAGGGGCACTTTTCCAACTTTTTATTTTTCTCTTCAATCTTGATGGAGTAAATCTGCCCCTTGCTGAGTGGTGCCCTAGGTGTCTGACTAGTTTGCCTATGCATAAGGCTTGCCATGCTGCAGCCTGCATTTATAGTATAACGTTCTGTCATGTCTTAGCTGCACAAAGCTAAACAAAGCAACAGCTTTTCAAAAAGAAGAAACACAGATGAGATCAATGTTGGCTTTTCCAAGCCGTTTTCATTTATTTGTTAACTTGGGTAAGTGAACATGTACTTCCTGCACCCTTTCTATCAAGATCTGAGGCACAAGGGCAAAAAATAAAAAATATATACATATATATATATATATATATATATATATATATATATATATATATATATATATAGATATATAGTTTTGTGTGGTCGATCGGCTAACATGTTTTTAAGAAATAGAAGGAGCCCAGAATAGCTAGAGAAAAACCTACAGTCACAGGGAAAACATGCAGAGCTCCATTCACATAGACAGTTCCTAGCAGTTTTGACTGAAACTCTTGACTCAAGTTATGAGGGAAGAGACCTTAACTTTAAGCCACCAGTTTAAGTCCACTTAGCACTTTATTGCTGAGCAGCTAAGAAAAAAGTCACCTGTGCCAAAAAGCAGCTCTTTAGATAGTAAATAATTGGGCATGTTTTGATGGAGTTGAAAATAATCAATGCTCTTTTCCGTATACTACAATACTCACATTTTAGCAAATATATGTGTTTTATAAGTTATTGAGGGTGTTACTAATGTTTGTGCAATGCATAAGGTAGCAGTATTTAATAACTTTGTTAACACAGCTGTCAATGAGGTAGATAACTATGAGGTTTTCTGACTCAGTGTGACTTTCTCAGCTCTGGTAAGATAGCATTACGCCGAGGAACTTCAGACTCATACTTTGGTATAACATGCTCTGAAACAGAATCAGAAATCCGTTAGAGCAGAAGTAACTTCCTATCCCATTTGTAGCATGTTCAGTTCTCTGCAGGAATGTCAAGTTCAGTGTTTCTGGTAGCAGAAGATGTTCATCATTCCCACTGCTGGAGTAGCCTGCCCAGAAAACAACCAGCCAGCTACACAGAGCTCTTCCCCCCACCCCGACACACACATATGCACCTTCCCTTTGACTGTTGATTGGCTGGTGCCAAGGAGGGAAATCAGCAGAGTGAAGAAATCTCTCGTACTTTTTTGTCACCTGAAGGCCCAGCTTCTCTTGGGAATCACGGCAGCATCAATTAATATAGAGATTAATTTTAGGTAGATAAGTCCCTGTTGGAGTACCCCTCCACATAGAAATCGTTACCCTAATCAGAAAATAATATATTTAATTTCAAAAAAGAAAGTGCTATTTCTTTTTTAAGGAACTCTGTATTTTTTACAGTATCAGAAGTTTCCTGTCAAGGACCACTATTTTTTAGATATGGTGCTGCGGTAGCGTTGTCGCCTCACAGTAAGACGTTGTCCTGTTCGATTCTCAGCTAAAGCGTCTTCTGTGTGGGAGACATGCGTGAATGGGCATACCTTCATTGAAGGTTGTGCGTCAGGCCTGGCAAGTCGGTACGTAAAAATCTACTGCCAATCATTAGCGGACCGGAGTTCTGCTATGGTGACCCCTAACCGAGAAAAGCCGAAAGATACAACAACAACTGTTTTTCTAACTAAAGGGGCTAATTTTGTGGGAAATTATGTACTACTAGTGTAAACTTTGATTTTTTTTTTAATTAAAAGTGTTACTGTGGAGGCAGACATGGATGTGTTTATTAGTTTAATATGTATGCTTGCTTCATGGCACCCTTCCTACCATATTGTTTTTCTCTCTGAGTGTTTAACTGTTTCAGCAGTGTTCTGACAGGATTTTGCTTGTTTCTTGTGAAGGCGCTGGAAAAAGTGTTGTAAGTGTAAGTGTGCTGCTTATGAACATTCAATAGCAATTTAACTTCCAAAAAACTCGCTCCAGCAATGCTTACTGCTTTTGGCTCCTCTTCCTCGTTTACACCATGGATACTTACTATGGTCATGCTTGTTCATCTCCCGCTGTACTTAAAAAGAAAAAAAAAATCACTTACCAAGCAGTTCTTGCCATTGTTGGAGATTCAGTCTATGCTTCAGCCAATAGGGATGAACCTGCAGAGACCATTAGTGGTTCCTCAAACCAATCACTTATCTCTCCATCTTCCTCTGTTTCAGCCAAATCCTCTTCAGCTGTTCCAGTGTCCAATACAGGCATGTGAGAACCATATTCTCTAAGTATGAGAGACACTCTGGGAGATCCTTATTATGGTAGCTGAGGCAAGAGACCATTAGACCAAGCAGACATCCCTCTTTTGAACTGGTTTTGTTCTACAGGAGCTCCTATTAATAAGAAACAAAAGATTAATTGATGATGTAATTATTACAGTGAGGAAAGATGAATTTCTTACTTTGGCAAAGTAGACATTACAGACAATGAATCCTGGTACACAGAAGTCATTACAGGTGGGCATCCCCTGTAAAGTAATTCCTGAGGAAACAGAGTCTGATGATTCTGACTTTGATAAATCTGTAAACCTTGGGATCCTTCTCCTACAGTCTTACAAGCCTAGCTCTCTCATTGTGAGGAAAATATTAATTATTATCCTTCTGTGAAGGAATTTTCTTTGAATCAGACCCTAACCATGATGAATAAGGTTTTTATGGGAATAAATATATATGCGCATATATATATATATATATATATATATATATATATATATATATATATATATATATACACACACACACACACACACACACACACACACACACACACACACACACACACACACACACACACACACACACACACACACACACAAACACACACACACACACACACACACACATATACACACATATAACATATATATATTCCCCCTGAACTATGACATTTTACAAATGGATATACCAAATTCCTCTACCATCCCTCTTACACTGCTAGGCCTGGAGGGTGCATTGATTGCTGCCTGTTATCATCCTGATACCCAGCAATCAGTTCCTAAAAAGGCAGATAAATTGAATAAAGTACCTTAGGCTAATACATTTCTTTTCTCGTGCCTTCGATCAGATCCAGCAGCTATTTCCACTACATTTCATGCTGGAAACAACTTAGTCTTAAACAAAAACCTTTTTCCTGATAACAAAGAAGGCAAGATGTTGAACCATATAGGCAAGAGAGTATTTTCTTCTTCCACTTTAGCCTTCCGAATTCGTAATTGCCGTGCACTTATGTGGACATTTATGCTTTGTCATATAGACAGTCTGAGGGAATTGGCTTCCACTCTTCCTATGGAAGAAAGCTTTTTTTTTAATCAGATTATGTCTACCCTGTCCCAGGTATCCAAATATGTTTTGAAGAGTGTGCATGATTGTGTAGTATTCTGTCTGTGGCCACTGTTACAGCTACAGTTTTGAGAAGATATGCTAGGGTACAAAATCAAAAGTTTGCTAATGAGGTAAAGTCTGAAATTGTAGCTTCTGCTTTAAGTAAGGAGGTATTGTTTGGCTCATCTGCTACCCAGGTTCTTAAACAATATACTGAAAGAAAGAAATTAATTCAGGGAGTTTCTAAGATTTTTCTTGTCTCCCCAATACAAATCGTATAGGCCTCCCTCATTTATAAAAAAGCTAAATAAGCAAAACCAGACATTTTGTGTCAAGGTGCTAAAAAAGATGGCTGGAGAGAAATAACATTTCAGGAAAAGGAACAGACCAACAATACAGAATGACTATGCCAGCATCCCCCCATCCCTTCCCTCTCCTCTGGCCAGTATCTTTTCAAATCTCCCCCACAAACTGGTCATCAATAACCCCTTTGAACAAAAGATTTTCTCAGACTCTTGTTTGTTAAAAGTAGTGCAGGTGGGTTACAGTACAGATGACATTGGATACAAAAACCTCCTTTCAGGGGAATTCCTCCTTATTATCCAAACCAATCAGAATATTTTCCTCAGGTCTTTACTCACCCAAGTGGTCATAGAACCAGTGTCTGTAGGACAACGTGGCAAAGGCTTCTATTTCAGAATGTTTCTGGTACCAAAGAAGGAGATCGGTACTCTATCTTTCATTTCTAAAACTGCATGTGAAATACTAAAATTTCAAATGTTGACACTAGACTTAAGATATGCTTATTACCACATTTTCATAGCCACAGGCTTCATGAAATTTCTGACGTTCTCATTTTCTGGGTCACATTATCACTTCTCTGCATTACACTTTGGATTATCTACAGTTCCAAGGGTGTTCTCAAAATGCCTAGTTCCAGTCATAACTTGCAGACTAAATGACATTCACAATTTTCCTTATTTGGATAATTTGTTTATTTTTGTAGAGTCTTTATCCAGCTGACACAAAAAACAAGAAGGATGTGCAACCCCAAAAGGGGAACCAATAAAATACAAAAGCACTTGTGAAGCAGTGTGTCCAGTGTAAAATAAGAAATTTATTAAAATGCCAGCAAAAAACTTAACGCTTCAACTGAATCACCGTGTTTTTGTTTCAAGGCTTCTTTAAATAAAATTCCACGTAAAATTGTTGCCTTTATATATTAAAAACTGCACCTATCAATTATAGACCATCCAATAATAGTCAAGCACTTAAAACAAGTTACAGATTTAAAAAATAATCACAGTACTTCTTCTCTATAAAAGATGCTATAAATAAATAAATGCTGTATCCTGTATATGAAATGTAAAAATTGTAAACATCCCAGGCTGCGTTCTACATGAACTACAGAATGAACTGGCACCCCACCTAAGCACCATGTTCGATCATAGCCTCACCTCAGGCTTTGTGCCTACTGAATGGCGCACAGTGACGGTTATCCCACTCCACAAAGGGGGAGCCACCACGGACCCCGGGAACTACCGCCCCATTAGCCTAACGAGCCTGGAGCGTATCACCATGGAACTTATAAACAAAGACATTAGTAATCTCCAAACTCTGGACCCCACCCAGTTCAGGTTTGTAAAAGGCAGATCATGTCTCCTAAACCTTATTGACTTCTTTGAAGCAGTCACCAAAGCCGTAGACGAGGGTAAGGTGGTTCACACAGCCTATCTAGATCTCGCCAAGGCTTTTGACTCCATCCCCCACTCTGGAATTATAGATAAACTCACTAAACTAGGTATAAATCACTATGTCTACAAGATGGTTGCCAGCTGGCTCACTGACAGAACCCACACTGTGAAAGTATCAGACTCCAAATCCGACTTCAGACCAGTGACAAGTGGAGTACCACAGGGTTCAGTCCTGGGTCCTCTCCTGTTTGGTATCTACTTTTCTGAAGTACAGGCTAACACAGAAGGTCTTTGGCTAATGAAGTTCGCAGATGACTGCAAACTAGGAGCCATAACTGAAACTCCTAATGTTGTGGACATCCTACAAAATGGCCTCACTGAGACAGATGCCTGGTGTCAAAGCCATGGCCTCAAGCTCAATGCCAAAAAGTGCATTGTCATCCTCTTTGGTTAAAACTCTGTACCCATGAGCTACAACATAGGTGGTAGTCTACTTAACACTGAAAGTGTGATAAGAGACCTTGGGACACAGATGGACCGAAGTCTCTCCTTTGATAATCACATCTCCACAGTAGTCAGGAAATCCTTCTACGTGGCACACCTCATCACAAAAGGTTTCTCATCCAGGAAAAAAGAGGTAATTGTTCCCCTCTACTTGTCACTCATTAGACCCATTATAGAGTACAATGTCCCTTTTGGTATGTACCTCACAAGACATCTACAACAACTGGAAAGGCCGCAGAAATACCTCACAAAGAGGATTACCGGCCTCAAACAGGTGCCCTATGCAGACAATCTCAAAAATCTCCAGCTTTACTCCGTCGCATATTGCCTACTCAGAAGCCATCTCTGCCTAACATACAAAGCTATATCAAACCCAGGGCTGTTGGACATGCTCCACTTAAAGAAATCCCAATTCCTCTGAACTACATGCTCTGGAGACCTAAACCTTGTCACCACAATAAACAGAACATGCTGGAGGGATAGATTCCTGTCCCAGAGACTTCCCATACTCTGGAACAAACAACGCTCCTCATTAGCACTCTTTAAGAAAAATCTTGATCATTGGATGGGAAATTCACGCAGGGATCACCTCTGTGGCTCTGCTTGACAGGGGCACAGGAAAATAATTTTCTTGGGTGGCGAAAGCCAGGGTACCTTTTTGGCTAGGCAATAGCCTAGTACCTACCTATGAACCTATGAACCTATAAATGTTAAAAATTGATACATATAAACATTTTCACATATAAAAAAAGTTAAATTAAAAACTTAGAACTTTTCTGCATTTAAAACAGCAAAATATTAATCTCTCTTTACTCCCATCTAGTGGCCAAAGCACAAAAAACGCAAGTGGACATAGAAAAAAATACCAGATAATTCACAATCTAGCAGCTGCTCTCATTTTTAACACTGAACTTATACTTAAATTCTCATTAAGTCCTGGGCTTCTGTTAGCTTCCAGGATTAATTGCCAGTATAGTTCACGATACTCAGGTTTGTTCTTCCAAGAACCCCCCTTAAAATTAAAAGGAACTACTTCTATCACAAAAAAACTTATATTTTGCATTGGGGCAACCTTTCAAATGCTTACATAAACTATTTTTCTCATTCTTAGTTTTTATATCATAGTAATATTTGTATATTTTTCTCCTTAGGGTTCTTTTTGTTTTACCAGTATAGAATGCATTACAGCATTCACAATTCACATTTACTTATATAACATTTTTTATATCTGAAAAAGATAGTTCTGCATCTCATGTATAAGCATTACAGCCGCCAGCTGCTCCAGGAGGGCTATACTTGGTCTCAGCATATGACTGACATCTGGAATAGTTCGGCCAAACTTATCACCTGTGCTACTGGCATCCCATGCATAGAGAAATGCTGCCTTCACAATTACAGTGACATTAAGAGCCAAAAGCTTGAACTCTTTGGCTGATGGGAGGATGAATTTCAGGCCCAGTCACCACTTTCATACCGCAAATATAACATAAATTACCTATCCATACACCCTGCAAATGAATGGCATCATACACATTTTTATTATGCTCTGTCATTCTCTCCAGCTCCTGAACAGAAAGAAAGGAATTGTGAGGTGCACAGGGAGTGATCAGAGGGTCTGAGAGAGTACCAGGGTACTTACAGGTTAATTTTGTAAAGCATGTCTATGTTTCAATAGTATCAGGTAACACCGTCAGTATTGGTAAAGTACATTTATTTCCTAAGACATCATCTACTATTAGTGACATGCAGTACTCAAAACAGTAGGATAATGTAAACAAAGATTGTTGATTCTGCATATTAGGTTCAGCACAGACAGAAAAGTGTCTCATCATATTAAGTTTATGTGCGCTGAAACTGTATTGGTGCTTCTGTATTCAGTCCCGACTACCAAAGAAAGACACTGTGCAAATGCTTTGGTCTGTGGAAATTTTAACCTGCTGGATTTGAGTAACAGGAATTTAGTTTATAAGCTACTTTTTCAGTGTTTCTTTTATTTTTTTTTTCCTTATTTACAAGATAATTGAACCCGAGTCACCTTTTGCAGCTGTTGTTTGTCGGTAGCATTATTTAATGCGTAAAAATATTTATTCTTCAAGATCTGGGATATTAAACTTACCTATGTTTTGTGGCTGGTGTCCAACAAATGACAGATAAGAGTGTAGCATTGTTTATTATAATCTTTTGTTTTGCACAATATAGAGTGGGAATAAATTGTGTGATTAATTGTTTGGTATAGTGCTTCACTGAATAAACATGTATAATTTTTCTTTGTTTCTATAGCAGAGTTGTAAAAAAAATCTTACTTTGTATGGAATTTTTGCTATATTCGGTTTACAATCAACATTACATTAAATACTTTTCTGTGTGACCTATCTACACTTTTAATACTTTTAATGGATACAATTAACTTTGATCTCAGTGCAATATTAAATGCATAGCATGGGCTGCATTGTAACTGGATGCTGCTAGAGACGGATCGTGGTCAAATGGGGCCCTAAGCATGGTAATGGACCAGGTGCCCCTGCAGCCATTCCAATGTCCCATTACTTGGCTGTCTGTCCCAAACCAGTTATGTAAACATTGTTTAAACCTGTCAGTGTACATATTATTTTCTTATTTACTTTTACAATTATCAAGAGATTTGGATTTCATTTAAAACTTTTACTTCAAATTTTATAGAAAAAACTGACCACCATTTTCTAAAGAAAACTAAATTCTCATTTTGAAAACAGACAGCATAATAAACAATAAACTTATCTTCCCTTGAAACTCACATTTAATGAAAAAGCATTTGGCAACCCATTAAACCACAAAAGGCTTGTTGGGATTCATGCTCAAATAACATATAGTGAAGTACTAATCAGTGTCTGTATGAAGGGCGTAGGAATTCTAAAGATAAATATAAATGCATTTGATGACAGCCTATGACAGCCCACTAGACACAAGTGTCCCTTTTCAGGAGTAGTCCAGGAATACTGTCAGGTGAAGTAATTTACCAGTGTCATGTAGAAGACAAATAAAGGCTGAGGGACTCAAACCATGTACTAAAAGAAGCAATTCCATAACAGCTCATGGCCTTACTCATCTACACTAAGTGCTGGACAAACTGTTGTAGCCCAAACACGGTGTATTTCATACCTGTGTGCTTGCAAAAAACTAAATTAAAAAAATGTATTGATGGTTAAAGTATTAACATTAAACTCAGACTTTATGCTCCTCATCTCTTTTGCAGCTAAATAATAAACAAACTGTCACATACAAAAGACATGGTTCATATGATGATGGTCCTGTTTGCTATAGGTTTCCTTCCTTTACACCATTAGTAATTTGGCTCACAGGCAGTTACCAGGCTTGCAGTCCAGAGGACACTTGATTACATAAATACGAGGCAAAATCAGAGATGTTCAGCAAAACTGGAGACATATAACTGCAGACTGCTGAACCAGTTAAAAAGTTAACAAAACAGCTTTTGCATCAACATGTATTTTGTGAACCTCAAAACCTGTGAAACTCTATAATGACTGACATTGATTAAATGCAATCATAAGCGGTCTACCAAAGACAATAAAAAAGAACTAATGGAGTTTAATGGAGGTCTGGCAGTTGGTGAGGAGGATCAAGGCACTTGCTTCTTGTACCCAAGGTAGAGGGATTGACTCTGAGCAACTTATGTAACTAGACAGTGTGTGCTAACTTATGCATTGCAAAATTTCACACACACACACAAAAATGTACCTACTTGTACATTTCTACTCCATTTGCATTGATGTTACATCTCAATGCATGTTGTTCCTGTGTTTGGTTTGTTAGCTGCAAAACAAAAGAAATTCTGTCTCCTATTGCTTTCACATATACAAAAAAATAATTTTTTTTGCTATAATTGCACATGCGTTAAATCATGCATCAATTCTTGGAAGGTATCTCACTTGCTCTTGCATGCTAGATCCAGCCTCATTGGCTAAAGCATCTGTCAGTGTAAAAAGACTGGAATAAGCATGCAGAGCAGGAAATCGTCCAAAAATTGAGCAAGCAGTAGTATGTTTATGTCTTCTGGGAAAATGTATTTTTTCTTGAGGGGAACCTTTTTTTTTATCAAACTTATGTTGGTGGTCAGAAGCCTCACAGCCAGTACCAGATCCAAGTTGCCTTCTGCTGGATCTGGCCCTGGATGGTGCTGTGTTTACTCAGTATTACATGCCCTACATCTGCTATTTATTTTCTAACCAGCATTTTTGATCTATGGGCAGGTACACCCAGTGTTATGTTTTTTATTATCAGATGGCTTCTAGTCATTCCTCACTGTAAAACATCTGTTTGAGGCTGTGACATCCCCTCCTCTGGGCCAGTAATCAAAGAGCCTGAATCCTCACCACTGACATTGGTGAAGATCTTCACTTGGAACAAAAATAGGTACACACAATATTTTCAGATGCAGTTCTGTTCACCAAGCACCATTTCCCTTAAGTGCACACAGGTAACACATTTAGTCCGGGGTCTGGGTTTCCCTCTCTCTATATATCTTTCTCTCTCTCTCTCCAGGCCCCAGTAAGACTGCCCACTGACACAGCTATAAAGTTGAGACCTCAGCCAAGTGTCCAGGCCAAGTCCTCCACCACCCTCTCTGTAAAACCACAGCTCTGTGTCCCTGCTCCAAGCAGCTAACATACACACTCTTTAAGATTTGGTTGCACACACACACACACACACACACACACACACACACACACACACACACACACACACGTGCCTGCACACATGAGCACACACACACACACACACACACACACACACACACACACACACACACACACACACACACACTGAGAAAGGCTGGCACAGATTTACTTGGTTTGCTGCCCTTTGCTCAGACTATAGGGTAGTTACTGCCACCAGACACTCCAAAGCCAGCTACTGTAAAGCTCTAATAAGGGTACCCCAATTATACTGAGTAAAATTGATACTAATACAAATGGTAATGTTGCCCAAACAGCAAAGCTTTCAGAAGCAGCCACAGTGTCACCAAATAAATATTAGTACTCTCAAAGGTTAAAATATTCTCTAAAGGACCAGCCACAATAAAAAGTTTAAATATATTTAATAATAAATAATAAAATAACATGAAAATACTAAATATCTATTTACAATAAACACCAGAGTTTCATTTACATGAAATATTAAAAAATAAACCAGATGGATAGATTCACACAGTTACAGAAAAAACAGTACTTAACTAATCTGACTGTATTTTCCTGATTAAGCTAAAGAGTTACTATTCTCTGGTTACTTATTAAAGCAAGGAAAGATGAAGTGGATGAGTGATCCTTCTAGGTCAGGTTTCAAAACCACCCTGCTCTGAGACTTCTGTCTCATCTAGTATTAAAACATCATTTTAGTCCTGGCTTACAGAATGACATCACATATATCCGGTCATCTGACTTCTGGTTCCCATACCCCCTTTGCTAACAACTGAACCAGAATCCAGCATATATGTGTCAGTATTACACACACATAGAGCTTTGCTATGATCTGTTGCAGCTTCTGGAAGTCATAAAACAATTTCAAGCTTCCACCCTTCCAGAGTAGCAATTAGTTCACTGTTAAAAACAACACAGCAGGCTCACTAGTACAGACCTTTTGTCTCTGACTGCATTGAGACCTGTGAGATACAATCTTTATTGCTTATACCAAGTAATTTAATTTCAAACTATTTTTCAATATTAACTGGACTATGATTAAGCTCTTCTCTTCCAGTATCTTCTGTTACAATGTTTTTATTTCAATAGTTACCATACAGTCTAGCATACAGGTATACTTCTTTTTCTGTCCAGCAGAACACACATTTTTTACACAAGCAACTTTAGAAATTCATTTTCAACACAAGCACATGTACAGATCAGATTGATATACAAATGACATATAATTCTTTACACAACTCCAGCTAGCTATACTGGCATATGTTACACATCCATTGTCCTACTTCTTTTGGCACAGCTGGCAATATCTCACATCATCACAGAGGCCATCATTTTAGTAGCTGCCAGTCATAGCAATTTTTATTTATACAATATAGTACTGTGCCTGTGCTGTGCAATAAGCACAAAATATAGGTGCCTTTGCTTGTGTAATGATGTGGCTGATATAGAACCTTAGTAAGTCACTGTCTCCCTGCACATGCCTGGTTTTCCCTGAGAATGTGCAGGTGTACAGTGTGCCCTTTGTGACACATACACCATCTGCTCACCAGGAAGTAGTGATCAGGCATGGCCTCATCATTTTCCCCTTTCCAAATGGCTCTTCTTGTGCCCAAGCTGATAATCAAATCTAGTTCATTGGGGTTTTAGACTGATTATAGTTCTGATTTTTATCTTATCAACCTTTATTTTGAGCTGATGTGTTTTTCTAGACAGAACAACCATCATTCTGTGCAGCTCAGGGCCTGCCTTTGGTGAACCAAGGAAGACTGCCTGATGAAAACAGCTTTTGTCAGGAACTGTGGACCTGAGGAAGCCTTCTTTGGGGATGGCTTTGACTTTGAGGCCTTTGAAAAGATTTTGTCATTTGGGAAAAAAGGGTGTCCTGCTCCAACTTGGATCTGCTCACAACCCTTGCTGCTTCAGAATCTTTGGTTCCTCTTCATGTTCTTTCCATTGGACAACCAAACCTAATTAGCCTTGGGTAAGCCCAGCTTTTGGGCTCTTCCAATGCTTTGGGTTCCTCTAAAGACACCACTGTCATGGAGGAACACATGAAACATCAATGCAAAAGGAGGCATTGGGACTCTTCATAAGAGTCTTCATAGGAGACAATGATCTCATTGAAGGGGAATGATCCTTGGAGGAAGTCTTCTTTGGAGATCTCTTTGAATTGCTTAGAGAGAATGGAGGTTGGCCCACCAACACCCCTTTCTAGTAGGAGTCAGTGTTTCTCAAGGCCTTTTGGTTTTGCCCATTTACATCCTGGGTGGTTTCCCTGTGGACAGTTTAGTTGACCTCATGTACCAGCAGGCTTGGAAGGAGCTGAATGTGATGGAATTGATACCCTGTAAGCCAGTTTTATTTTCCCCCAGGGACAGGGCACACCAGAGTAAGGGACCACCTGTGGATACTATCACGGTGGTGGTGGTGACAGCCAATAAGAAGGAATTGTCTGAGGAAATTTCCTCTGTCCATTCCTTGAACAGGTAGTTTTGGGCTTTGGACAAATTACTGAAGCAAGAGTATGCTTAAGTGACTTTTGCTGTATGTGTGCTGAACTACATGGCTCACCTGATTTGTTTGCAGTGGGTCTTGACTAAAGAGCTCTCCAAGTCCCTTTATGGTGACATGGTAGTGAAGTCCAAGAAATTGATAGAATCATAAAGCTATCATGCAATCAATTTCCAATATGTCTATGCACTTATTGTCCAATGGCATAGATGGCACATTGAGAGTAGCAGGTACTAACTTTGACAACCATCGCCATGCCTAGATACATCTGTATGACTTTGTGAAAACCTTTAAGACATATGTCCTAAATGCCCCTTTTGATGGGTCCACCCTTTTCAGACCTAAGGTTAAGGATACCTTTACCAGGAATAAACAAGAAGGGAAAACTCTCTCTCTCTGCCCTTAGGATTGATTTTTATACCCCACAAAGGTCTTTATCCCATAACCAAAAGAAGGATAATGCCTATGGTTCAATAAATCCAGAATTTTACCACAGACCTTTTCAGAGAGAGAGTTCCCCCCCTTGGCAGAGGTGGGATGCCAATGGATGTCACCCTAAAATCCAGAGGTGGCCCACAACACTAGGGGTTTTGAGGTCCATTTGCTGAGAAATCCTTTCATTTTTCTGATTGTTTACACTGTCCTACTCCATATGCGATTGTAGGATGCTTGTTTCTACACCTGCATTCCTGGTAAGCCATCACTCAAGTATCATGGGTGCTGATAATTATAATCAGAGGCTATTTTATTCCCTTTCTTTCTCCCCCAGTCATAAGCTTAAGGTCTCTTCCAGATATTCCACCCAACAATGAACGGCAGTGGACCTAGAAATTTTAAAGCTGCTAGACAAGCAAAGGATTCAAAAGGTCCCTCCAGACCAGAGAGGATCCAGGGGTCTATATCAGTTCACTGAAAGTGTATTTCAGTGAACACCTTATCACTGACCCCTAATCAACGAAAATCACTTCCATGATTCGCTGAATTTACCAAGGGCAAAGAAGTAGCTGACCATCTACACAACTTTGCCCTTTTCTCCACTATAGTGCAATCTCGGAGTTGGTGTATATAGTTAGGGGGGTGTGGGGGGCAAATCCCCTCACTTGGGTGGGTTCGATTTAGTGAGGTGTTCATCCATTGTGCTGTAGGGCAAATATTTCATTGCCCTTGGTAAATTCAGCAAATAGTGGAAGCGATTTTCACTGAATAGTGGCCGATGATTAGGTGTTCGCTGAAATACACTTTTGGCAAACTAATATAGACCCGGATCCAGAGTCTACTCAAGGTTTGTTTTTAGTTCTGAAAAGAATGGGGACCTCAGTCTGATCTTGGACCTCAATCAGTTAAACACCTTTGTAAAACAGACATCCTTCCAGATGGTCATGGTGCAGTTCACATTGCCTCTTTTGAGGAAGGATGACTGGATGTGCTTGGTGGACCTAAAGGATGCCTACTATCACATCAAGATAGCTAAAGAGTGGAGGAGGTATGTCTGCTTCTAGCTAGGAGCCAGTCATTTTCAACTCAGAGCACAGCCATTTGGCCTCACCTCAGCCCCACAGGTGTTTTCCCAGTGTATAGCAGTGGTAGCAGCACAACTCAGATTGCAAGGGTTCCTGGTGTTCCCTTATTTAGACAAGTGTCTCATTGCACCCACTATGAATGACTCCCTCATTCAGGCCAGAGACTTCTTACTCCACTTGTGCTTGTCCCTAGGAATCACAGTCATTTGGGAAAAATCCATACTGGATATACTTCAGGCATATGAATTTATAGGGTGCCACCTGGACATGGCCTGATTGATAGCCAAATTGCCTATAACCAGACTATCTTCACTACATCTACAGGTTTCTCAGGTGACTGTACCAACAGCCTCCAGCTCATTTGATTCTTTGTCTGTTGGAATTCACAGTGATGTCAATCACCCTCATACCTTATGCAAGATTTTATATGAAAGCATCCCTTCTGGTGTAGAGTTTGGGGCATTTTAAAGTGAGAAAAATCCAGAGCAATGGTCCCAGACATGGGTGGTCCTCCTTGCACTGCAGACCATTCAGGGCCACCTCCCCATGGGTGTGATCAGTGTTCAGATGGATGAATATGTCTGTTGTCTGGTATATTAACAAGCAGAGTAAAACATACTCCTATCCCCTCTGTTAGGAAGCCATGAGGGTTTGGTAGTGAGCAATGTGTTCCTAGCATTTTCTTCTTGCAATGCACATCCCAGGGAAATCCAATAATGTTCATCATATCGATCACTGTTGCAGTAGCTTTAGCTATATGAGTTATTCCCTGCATAGGATACAACAACCAGCCAGCTTATAAAGTTCCAGGGCACTTCCATGCATCCCAACCATCAGTCAGCTCAAGTTGAATTAACTGAAAAGATTGGTTTGGGCACCAAGCCCTTTAGGGCTTTCCAGCCACTGAAGAGTACACTCCTGTGTGGACTTTTGAGCACTGATGAGCGGCTTGTGCTGTTCTTTTGCTGGGCAGATAAATTCCCTTTGGGGAAAAACCTTTTACATTATAGAAATTATTTTATAAACAGGAGTGCTGTTTTATCCTGTCGGTTTAAAAGTTGTTTAAAATAATTGAAAACCATTTTTTTCCTATGGAGAAACTGTATTTATTTTACATTTTGTGGTTGGCAAAGTGTTATAAACTGCTTTGTACTGTGTTTTTGTAGGGGAAGAAAGTGACATTTAAAGACTTTAAAATTTTTGTTAGTTTTTGCCAGGGACGAGGCACCATATTTTTTGCTTGACCATGGAACAAACTACCAATCCTATGGTTGTTCCTTCTTCCAGCCACAAAAAGGAAAAAGTTAAGCAAACAGTCTTTGCCACCACATAAGGTTAGCAATTTGCCTCAGCTGCAGGTAAGTGACTCTGATATGGCCATAACTTTTTCCTTGGACCGCTCTTCTTTTACCTCAGATCCCTATGAAGTAGCACCTACAAATATGGGCCAGGAATTAGCCATGTCCTTTGTGGCTGTTGCAATCCCCTTAGTGGGCAAGGGTGAACCATTCTTATCAGTCCTGGCAGAACAGGAAAGGCTTCCTTGTTTAGTCATAATGTTTTGCCCATCCCTGGAGAAGCTACTTCTGCTGCTGCTGCCATTAATAACAGGCCCCATTTTTCCTGTTAAAAAGAAACAGAAAACTAATCAGGTATCTATTCCTCCTGAAATTGCAGGAGTAGTTGAATGAACTGGAACAACAGGAACCAACCAGGAAAAAAACAACGAACACAATATCCACCAAAAAGATTTAATGAACACTGAAAAAACTCTCTCTGACGTCTCGGCCAAAGCCTTCAAGGAGAATAAAATGCTTTCAATAGCACAGCAATATATATACAAGCACTAAAATAATTATGCAATTAATCAATTTAAACAGCATATTAACAAGATAATGCTTTCCAATTGAGCTCTTCATTTAGCCCAAAAGGAGACATAGTTTTAAATTTTAAAATATATACAGCTTCTTTCTGCACTAAAAGAGTTTTTATACTGATATTGTTAAACAAAGAAACACAAATTTGTTCTAATACTGTCCCTTTCAAGCCATTACTACATTTATTATGAACTTCTGAAAAATGTACTGCTACAGGACTATCCATCTTACAATTCCTAATGTCCCTAACATGTTCTAAAAATCTAGTTTTAAATGCCCTCTTTGTCTCCCCAATATAAAATTTGTTACAGGGACATTGTAAAGCATATATAACACCAACAGAATTACAGTTAAAAAAAACCATGGCTATCAAATCTAACATTATTAATAAATTCAAAATTAGTTACAATATGTTTACAAGCTTTACACTTGCCACAAGGGAAAGTTCCAACTCGAACAGGTTCACTATACATTTTTAAAGAAGGCATAACAAACTTGGCTTTCACCAAAAAGTTTTTTATATTTTTACCATTACGGTAAGAGAACTTAATATTCAAATTGAGCCATTGTTGTACATTCCTTAGGGAACATAAATAAAGCCAAAAATGGCTAACTATATCAAGAAAATGTTTGGTAAAGCAACCAAATGTAGTTACAAAATAAATATGGTCCCTATTTTCACTTAGATCATTCTGTCGTATCAAGTCCCACCCCACAGTATTGCTATTCCTATCATAAATAGATCTATCAACTCTGGGTTTAACCCCTGTGGACAATCTTATAAAGCCTTTCTCCAAAGTATCCTTACTATAACCTCGGGTTAAGAAGGAATTAACCAAAGAACCCATTTCTTTATGGAAAATGTCAGATCTATTACATAGTCTATAAATACGTAACATTTCACCATAGGGTAGAGCATTAATTATATGAGAAGGATGCCCACTAGTACCATGTAAATATTGGCATGTTCCTTCAAATTTTTTTATTAGGTGAAGTAACAATATTTTTACCATCAGATATATCTAATACCACATCCAAAAATGGAATAACATGTCCAATATTCAATCCATCAAATTTTATCAAATATTTGTTGATATTAATATCATTGAAGAATTTCATAATTTCTTCCCTATTACTGTCAACCAAAAATATTAAATCATCAACATACCTAAAGTATTGCACAACATGTTTATGAAAAAATTTATGCTTATAAATAACTTCCAGTTCGAACAAACCCATAAATAGATTGGCATACATGGGGGCAAATGAAGCCCCCATGGCTGTACCTTGCAATTGATGGTATAAAACATTATTAAATTCAAAATAATTATGAGTTAAACAAAAATGTACCAATTCAATAACATATCCATACATATTTTTAGCAGGAAAATCTCCTAAAAAAAATCTTATAGCCTCCAATCCAAACTGATGTTTGATATTTGTATATAAGCTTTTCACATCTATACTAACCCATAACATATTTTGATTTAATTTAATACGTTTTACTTTATCCAAAAAGTCAAAAACGTCACTTATGTATGAGGGTAGTTTCATGACATATGGAGACAAAAAATGATGTAAAAAAACACTTAGGTTATGTAAAAAATACATAGACCCTGAAACTATAGGCCTACCTGGAGGTCTATACAAATTTTTATGAATTTTAGGTAGGCAATAAAACAAGGCCATTTTACAGCCTTCAACCTGAAACTTTTTTTTAACATCCGACTGACAAAAATAACCTAGTCTCATTCCTTTGTTAATTAACTCCTAATATTCATCAATAGATGTATAGTAAACTTCTGGATTAACAACTTTATATGTGTTGACATCACACAAATGTTTCATACACATACTTAAATAATCAGAAAAATACATAACTACTAGTTTGTTGCCCTTATCTGATGGTTTAAACACAATGTCATCCATCCTGCTCAAAGTTAGTAAAGCTTTCCATTCTTGACATGACATGTTGTAATTTATGTTAGACCTATTGCTCATAAAATCTTTATAAGCTAACTCTGTAAAATGATTTACTAAACTAACAAACTGACATACATCCCCATTTAAAACATTAGGCATGAAAGTACTTTGTGAAGGAACTTTAGAAGTATCAAAACTATAATACGCATTATTTTCAGTTTCCGACATACATGAATAAAAGCTATCCAATGAACTATCTGCACTCTCTTCATCCATTTCAGAAACAGAAAAACCATCTTTTTTGAAAAAATATTTCAAATGTAACTTCCTAGCAAAAGAAAAAAACATCACTTTGTATGTCATAAAGACGAGTAACCACCGTGGGAACAAATTTAAGTCCCCTATTTAAAACACACATTTCAGTTTCATTAAGCACATAGTTGGAAAGATTAATAACATACTCGGTAGAATTTATCAAAGTATTATTAATGGAAACAGTGTGGACATCAACGTCTTCCCCATTTGTATCCCCCCTGTCCAAAACGTTGCCCACCTGGGTTAGCTGACTGTTCCCATGTCCGTTTCTGTCCCTGTGCACAGGGGATAGAAGATGAGGAATCCCCACGAAAAGTTTGTAGGAATCTTTCTCGCTGTTCAGCCGCTGGGAGACCTGGAAAATCACCATCATTCCACTCGTCTTCATGCGAAGTATAACCTCCTTCTGATGCCGAAGAATTGAACGGTGGAGTCACAGTAGCACCCGGATGAAACCTAACTTGCTTCCGACGTTGTGTAGCAGTACATTTTTCAGAAGTTCATAATAAATGTAGTAATGGCTTGAAAGGGACAGTATTAGAACAAATTTGTGTTTCTTTGTTTAACAATATCAGTATAAAAACTCTTTTAGTGCAGAAAGAAGCTGTGTATATTTTAAAATTTAAAACTATGTCTCCTTTTGGGCTAAATGAAGAGCTCAATTGGAAAGCATTATCTTGTTAATATGCTGTTTAAATTGATTAACTGCATAATTATTTTAGTGCTTGTATATATATTGCTGTGCTATTGAAAGCATTTTATTCTCCTTGAAGGCTTTGGCCGAGACGTCAGAGAGAGTTTTTTCAGTGTTCATTAAATCTTTTTAGTAGTTGAATGAACCCCTAATGAGCCTAATATAACCTATAGTGGATGGAATAGTGTGTTTGCTACACTCTTGCCTCTGCTATAAGTAGTTTAGACAACATATTCCAAGAAGGAAGGCCGCAGGGTCTAGGCATAATTGATTGCAGTATGTTTCTGCTATGTCATTGCTTGCACTACTTAGAGCTCTGTTGAATAGTTCCTACACAGTGCTCATCACATGCTCATCCAATTGTTTGTATTGTTAATACCGATTTAGTGGTGGACCTTTCAAACTGTTGTTTTTTTTGTTAATGAATCTTACTGTTTATGTACAGTACAAAACATTATTACTTTTAATTCTATTTTATGGTACCCTGAACTGGAATGTAGATCTTTTACCAACCTTTCTTCTTTTTTCTTCCACTAACAGACTATTAGCTTTGGTCCCCTTGGAAACCTCAGGCGCTCCCCCTCACGGGCTACTTTCACCTGTAAAATGCCTAACATCACCTAAAAGGAACCACTGCAGTAACATTGTCTGGTGGAGTCCCCCCAATAACTAGTGAAACTAAGTATGTTAATTTGTGAGCTGTACAGCTACTGGTGCTTTACCTGTGCTCAGAAATACTTTTGTAAGTGGCATGCACACCTAGCTAGAGTTTACAATCCCGGTATTCCCCCTTCCCCCCTCCACTCTCCTCTCTATCTTCTCCTGTCATTGTCCTACCTTGCATAATTAGCGTACAAACCTTGTTACTTAATACAGCAGGTCATTAAGCTGTTCCTCTTGCCAAGTAGCCTGCATAAACAAAAACAGATGTTAAGTGCTAGAAACTGAAAAGAGACAAAATAATTAAATTGTATAGGTATTTCTAATCTTTCACTGAGGTTTATGCTACCTCCTGACTGATTGGCTTTGGTTGCTAGTATCTCTCACCAGTATCTCTGATTTCGGGTGCAACCCACTCTGTTAGCCCTCGCTGTGCTTGGGCTCACTCCGCTCCCCTACCCCCATTCCCATCCATCCCCACTTTCATTCCCTTTAGTCTAATTAACCACACCCCCTAATCCCAATCCTATACTCCACCCCTCCTTCTCCAGTTGAACCATATCTTTTCTATAGCTCGTCCTATCTGGCTCATCTTCTTCTTACAATCACCTCTCTTTCTCCCTTCTCTTCCATTCACCTTTCCCCACCTCACCACTATATTCATTTGTCTAGTGTATCCCCTAGTCTCCCAACATCCTTAATTAATTTTACCGCTCTCTCTCTCTCTCTCTCTCATAATGATGTCCCAACTCCTTCCAAATACACTCACTCTCTTTCTCTGTTCCTCCTGCTTATGTCTATGCCAACACCAACTCTACCATATCTTTACTTTGATGTACAATCCTCTATCAACTTTTCCATTACTCCCTCTCTTTTCTCCATCTGCATAACACATTTTCACATAGGAAAAATCCTCCCATGTATGTCTCTTCATTATAAAGTTAGGTCTAAGTATGCTATCCTCTTACAAACTCTAAGATAATTTTCCTTGTTACCTTACTGTGCTCTGGCAACATTCAACCCAATCCTGGGCCACCTATCTACTCCTCTAAACTTAGCTGTATTGACTATTACTTTTCCAATACTTCTCAACCCATCATATCATCTCCTGCTACCTCCATTGACTCCATTAACCTCCCACTTTCCAAAAACTTAACTATAATCTCACTCAATATACAAAGTATCACTGATAAAGTGGGCCAAACTTCACTCCATAATCTCTTATCCTACATCCGACATTCTTACCCTCTCAGAAACTTGGTTACAACCACATATATCTGACTCAGAAGTCCTTCCCCCAGGCTGTAATATCTTCCAACTTGATCGTCACTCTAAAAATGGTGGAGGTGTAGCCATTTTATACTCAAAACAACTCTTAATTTGCCCTCTACCCATGCCTCCTCCTAACTTTTACCCTGCTGAAATCCTTATAGTTAACCCGTAAGCTTAATAAACACAAAAACCTCACTATTGCCACCATTTACATCTCCCCTGGAAATAATATTCCTATCCTGGAACAATTTCTCTCTTGTATCTCTGATAACATCACCTACAAGACTATTATCCTGGGTGATGTTAACATTGACTAGACAACTATAAACTCCCCTCTTCCCATACTTGCATCAACCTCTACAGCTTCACTCAGCTCATTACTTCTCCCACTCACTATAATAAACATACCAACACTGGTACTACTCTTGACTGGATCCTCACCTCTAACCCAAACTTTTACCACAATTCCTGTACTCTTAAAGACTCTCTCGGTGACCATCTTCCCACCCTAGTTCATAGAACTTCTCCTCAGCTTCAAATACACCACCACTTCAAAGACTGTTCTAAACTTTCTAACTTCAGTCCTGATGCTTTCAATAATATACTTTCCTCCTTCAACTGGACCTTCTTATACAACCTTCCTCTAGATGAAGCCATCTCCAAATTCAATGAGATTAATACTTTAAATTCTGTTGCCCCCATCAGAAAAATGAGACTTAAACCTAACTTTCTCCTTGGCTATCTCAACCCATTCGTAACCTCATGTTACAGAGAGACAGAGCCTGGCAGAACTGGGAAAAAAATAATCTACCAAACCACCTTCAAAATTATAGAAAACTTAGGAACCTTACTAAAAACATATTGACAAGTATAAAAGGCAATATTATTATAAACCACTAAACAATCCTCACTCTAACCCCAAACTATTTTGGAACAACATTAATAAGCTCTTCCATCATGGTAAGCCTACCACTCATGGTCCCTGTCCAAATAGCTCTGACCTTGACACAGCCACTTTACTCAACACTTTCTTCATCAATTCTATCAAAAATCCTACTAAAACTAGCAATTGAAATCTTTCTTCTGCTGAGCACATTGCCTCCTTCCCTACCCCCACCTTATCTCTTAAACCATCTCCCACTGCATATATCAAATCACTTCTCTCTAAACTTAAACCCTACTCTCCCTCTGCTGACAACCTACCCTCACAATTCCTCAAAATTGCTGCTAATGCTATTGCCTGTCCCATCTCCATTCTTATAAACCGATCCATTCTTGAAAATACTGTGCCCAAAATCTGGAAGAAATTCTATGTTATCCCCCTTCATAAAGATGGAAACTCCACAGACCACTCCAACTATCATCCCATTGCTATCCTATCCCCCCTCTCAAAAATAATGGAAAAATGTATACATAAACAAATACTTGGAACATCTTATACTAGAAAACCTCCTAACTCCCACACAAGATGGCTTTCGTTCCCCATCATAGTACTGCCAGTGTTCTCATTACTTTCACTCAGACCATAGCCAAAGCTCAAAATGAAAACAAACTGGTCTCTTCCTTGCCTTATCAAAAGCTTTCAACACTGCCTCTCATAATCTGCTTCTATCAAAACTTAGAAACCTTAATCTCTCTCAATCTACTATACTCTTGTTCTCCCGCAACCTCTCTGATAGACCTCAGTCTGTCAGATAGCTATCAGCCTCCTTTCCCTTCCTTCCTGATCATACTGACGTAGCCCAAGTCTCCATTACTAGGGCACCTCCTAGTTAACATCTTTACAAATAATCTTTACACATCTTGCCCCCACTCCTCTCTAATTCAATATGCAGACAAGTCTACCATTATATCTTGCTCTAGTAATCTCCCCCACCTTCTGTCCCTTACCAAAGACTCACTCCTGCCTGTGGAAAAATGGCCAACAATGAACTCTTACTTAATCCAAAAAATAAAAACAAAACTTCTCTTCCTCCAAAAATCTCTACAGCATTGTAAAAACTGCTTCTCAGCCTCATCCCTTAACCATACTACTATCTCTGTAGAAACCCATAATAAAATCCTTGGTGTTATCGACAATCAACTTAAATGTGACACTCATATTCTACAAGTTATCAAAAAAACACACCAAAAACTAGGTCTATTACTGTATATAGGAATAAGAAATACCTGATGAAGGACACAAAACATTCCCTAGCTCATGCTTTTCTACTGCCTACTTTATTCTACATTGCACCTATTCTCATTAATTTCCAAACTAACATCATGATCACACTTGAATCCACTTATAATAGAATTGCTAGATTTGCTGCCAGTCTACCCTACCGATCCCATCACTGCACTGCCCTAAAAAAATCTTTCATGGCCAGAAGTCCAAAACCAACTCTTACTTCCTCAACTTCACCTCACACACTCTGTTCTAACTAACCCCTCCCTCTGCCCTGCTCTCTCTACCTTAATCTCTCCCTATACCCCTAGCAATGTCTCTGCAGTGCAGACCAACATCTCTTTGAAGTCTATAAGCCCAAAATGCAAATTGGTAGACTTATGTATAGTCATTCTGTTTCCTGCACATGGAATAAACTTTCCCTAAACCTTAGATCCATCACTAACAATCTCAGTTTAAAAAAACACTAAAAGATGACATACTTAACAAGTGGACCTGCCCCTGTCCTAATCCTACCTGACCTATTCCTCCTCATCTTCCTTTCTCTTCTATTTCTGTTCATACAATGTTACATTAACTACACCCAACTGTTTAAGACTGTAAATAACATATTTTCTTTCAGTTTAATTTATATAGGGAATTGACTCTACACTACGTAACTGGTTGATCATTTGCAAATGTGGTAATCATAGTCTTACTGTTTGTGTGAATGCTACTGTTTAAATCTTTTGTTAATAAGTTTTGCTTTTGTATCTCCATTGTCTGTTAAGCTTCTGTATCAGTATTTGTACTTGTATAAGTATTGTCAACATTCTATATTATGTAGTTTATATGTCTGGAGCTTTTCTCCTCGGGTATCTGCTGAAAAAGGGCTTCTTTCCCAGTCAGACAAACCCAGTTAACAAATGTCAAATAAATAAGTAAATAATAGTTTAGTCTGGCTCAAGGTGTAATTTAGGCTATTGCTCATTCTTGTAAGATGATTTTTTGTTAAAGGAAAGAGGGATGTCTCTATTCCTGAAAAGATTCAAGATTCTGAAACTGAACAGGAAGATAAAGGGGTAGATGTAGGGGTTTCTCTTCAATTTTCTTATTCAGACTCAGGCAAAAGCTCAGTTTTTGATTCTCCATGTGGGGTTTCTCCTTTTCCTAAGACTGTCCCAGTGTTTTCAGTGGGAGAACACTGAGATTTCTCAGTTCCTCAGAAAATACTATGTGCTGTTACAGAAGGAGTTTCCAGAACCTTTACCCATTCCCCCAGTTCTGTCAGCTTTGGAGGATGTGTGTGTCACTGCCTGCAATTTACCTTATAGTCAGTCTGCTGCCCCTAAAAAGACAGATAGAATGTACAAAGACGTTCGACAAACACACTGCCTTACTGACATATTGGTATTAGTGCCCTGCTACCTTATCTAGGACAGTCTAGCAAAGCTCAGAGTTCCTTCCCCTGCCTGTCTGTGGTTTTGATGGCCCAATCTCCTGACAGTAAAGGAACTGCCTTTCCCAATCACAAACAGGGCTCCCACAGTTTTCTAGTGCCACAGTAATAGAAGGATCTCTGAGAAGATTGCTTTTTTCTCTGGATTTTAGCTTTTGAGCTCAGATAAGAAACCCTTTTGGGTTTTATTTCCTCCCTCTGACTTTTTGTGTTAATGCTTGAATAGTGTATTCAGATGTTTTGACTGTTTTTTCTGATTAGAAATTCTGTATATGCTTCTGTTTTGACTTTGACTAGCACAGTAAGGCGTAAGTTTCATTTGGAAGTTTTGACAGAAAAAATTGGTTATATTGCAGGTTTTTTCTATATGGTTAAGATTATTTGAGGTGCCTGAACAGGATTACATCATTTTAATTGTTTTTTTTTTTCATTTAAATTGTGATTTTGGTTCCATTTTGTATGTTAAACATTTTTGACAGAAAATTTTCATCAGTTTATGATTTATTCCTTGCAGTTTTAGGCTGTATCCATTCATTTTGACTGAAACTAACCTTTTTTTCTTCAAAATTAAGGGACTTTTGAGTATGTATTTTATGCTTGCAGCTATATTACTGAAACTGTCGTCTCTTCAGTGCAGTCTTTAAAATACTAACCTCTGCAGAAATCGTCTTCAGATTTCTTTTGGTACCATTTTGTATGTTCAACATTTCTGACAGGAATTTTTCATCAGTTTATTGTTTGTTTCTTTCTAATACTGTTTTAGGCTGTTTTTAATCATTTGGTGCTGAAACTTCCCTGTACTTGTTAAAACTAGGAAAATTTTGTGACATGTATTTTGTGCTTTGAACTTTATTACTGCAAATGCAGTCACTTTCTCAGTGAAGTGTTCAAAATCATATTCCCTACAAAAATAGTGATATAAATGATATTTAGAGGGAGAATAGTGGAATTTGTCCATCCTTTTACTGTGCTGAAAATGCAGCCAGTTTTTGGCATTAAGCTGCATAGTTTCTTGTCTCCTGACTTGATAGATTCAGATACAGTGCCCCCCAAAACCATCTCTTGCACACCTAAAACACATAGAAATAAGTTAAGAAATATGCCTCAGCCTACAGTCTGTGACTCTGGTATCCTTAAGCAGGCTATCTGACCATTTTGCCTTCTTTTTGCTTCCAGGGCCCTGGTGTGCTGTTAGTACCATGAGTGTGTGTATGTGTGTGTGTGTGTGTGTGTGTGTGTGTGTGTGTGTGTGTGTGTGTGTGTGTGTGTGTGTGTGTGTGTGTGTGTGTGTGTGTGTGTGTGTGTGTGTGTGTGTGTGTGTGCGTGTGTGTGAGAGAGAGAGAGAGAGACATGGGGCAGATACATCCTCCAGCGCTGTACCATTGCCTGGTTCAGGTATGGGAGAATCAAACTCTTTAGGTGCAGAGGAACTCAGGGATGTAGAATCTGTTGCCAGTTTTGATACTTGTCCCCCTGGGGATTTCCTTTTCCCCAAATGCTAGCTAGATTTAGGGATATATTCAATTGGGAGCAATCTTCAGTTGCTCCTGAGATCAGAGACCCAGGATGTGGCAACTTTCCTTCCATTAATACCAGCTTTGGAAGATGTTTTAAAGAAAACTTGCAATTTCACTCTATCGAATAAGTCCTTGCCTAAAAAAAGTGTTTAAGAAATTCAGGGTGTGCTCAGTATGACTGGTGCCCAAGCCCCTTTGTCTGCTGATCCTGAAGCTGTGTTCCCAGTGACATCTTCCAACAAAAATACTATGTCTTCTTCAAACCCAGTCCCTTAAGATAAGCAAGGCAAGGCGATAAGGTGGCTCAGTCCAGCACATTGCCCTTTAAGGTGTATAACGTCTGGTGTTTTATATGGAAGTTTGTGTTGAGGTATATATGTAATTTAAATGAATTTTCTGCATCTTTACCTACTCAGCAAAAAGACTACATCAAAGATATTATGTCTAATAATTCTCAAGTTTTAAGCATGCTTTAATGTGTGCCTTGGAAGGAGTCAGTACTATTTCTAGAAATGCAGTAATGTCTGTGGTGATAAGAAGGTATGTCTGGTTGTACAGTTACATTTTTCTGATAAGTTAAAAAATGAGATGATGAATACTTCACTTGATTCTGATTGTGTGTTTGGTACAGCAGCTAATCAGATCCTTAAACACTAAGATGACAGAGGTAAACTGATGCAAGGGTTGCCCTGCCCCGACCATCCTTCAATATATTTTATTTAAAAAAATTATTTTAAACTGTAGCAAATTGATCTGATGTCAGTCTTCATTTATCCTTGACCTATGGGACTCAGTTCTGAATCTCAGAACCGGCTCAGCTGTTACAACAGCTAGTGAGAACCAAAAACTTCTGAGCCATGTTCCTACCCAGAATGCATCTCTCCAAATTACTTCAGATCTCGTTTGGCGCTCTTCTAGTAAAGACACTTCAGCTGAACTCTCTTTGTGCTAAGTAAAAATGTATTGTTTCTTATACTGCTATTTCAGCTTTTCTAAAGTCTCCTTTTTCTCCTAACTAGTTAGCTTACTTGTATCCTTTTTCTAGTACTCTCTCTCTCTCTCTCTCAATCTTACTGCCTTTTGAGTGAGTGTACTATCCCTTTTTCTTTCTTGCCATGTGGTATCTGTCCTATCATTGCTGGTAGTGCTATCCCTTTCTTCTACCTCTGGTAGTTTTTGGCTTACCATCATTGGTAGCCCTTCTCTCCTCTCTCTCTTCTTCTGTGTGTGTGTGTGTGTGTGTGTGTGTGTGTGTGTGTGTGTGTGTGTGTGTGTGTGTGTGTGTGTGTGTGTGTGCGTGGTTTTTCGCGTGTTTCTGCCATTGATCTTTTTTCCTTTCAACATGGCAGATAAGAACAAAGGAACGACTGGTTTCAAACAGCATTCTGGTTGTGTCAGAAAAATGCCAAATTCCGATGGACATGCTTCTTGTATTTATTGCTTGTGCCCGGCACACTTAGAACGACAGTGTGATATTTGTCATGCTTTTAGCCACTAAGCCCTACTAGACAGGAAAACTAAACTTATTCTAAAAGGTTTGGTAAAAAATGCCCTTTGAAGAGGCCTTGCTTGGTCAACATAGAAGTGCTAAGTCAGAGCTGTCTTCTCCTTCATCATCCCCTTCTTCTTCTTCAAAACCTGAACATACAAAAAAGAGAAGCCTCTCAGTACTGGCAGCCCCTTAAGCTCCAGTACATAAGAAATCAAAACCTTCAGCTCCCACAGCTTCTGCAGAATAGAAGATGGATACCAGAAAACATATGGAAACATCCCCCTCAGTGCCAATAGCAGTTAATACCTCGGCATCTCAAGTTTTGGTACTATCCACCTCAGCGCCGTTTGATATCACCTCCTCGTTCTCGGTGGCTGACATTTTCGGAACCATTTCCCTCCCCGGCACCTATAGCTCAGGAACCATGGTTTCTTTTGGTCCCTAGAACCATATATTCTCCATCGATAGACTCTTTTGGGGGAAACTGCCAAGTCCTCATGGTGAGGGATCTTTCCACTTCTTCTCAGTCTTCACTCCCTTCTGGAGATGGACACTTTTCTCCAAGGGCTCCACCAGACATTCGTTCTCTGACCACTGCCAATCTAGAGACCTCAGCTCAGAATTCCCTGACTCCGGCTGTCCTGGTGCCAACAACTCTCATGCCTTCAGCTCCAGTCCCTGCCCTGAGTTCCTCGGTTTCCTCAAAATCAATGGACGTCCATTGTCGTAGCTGCACAACTCCATTTGTGGGCTCTTCCTTGGCTTCAATCTTGATGGTGGTTTCCTCAGAGCAGGGTGAGACCATGGTTCCAAGTTTGTCGTTCCAGGTTCTGGGATCCCAACCCTTTTCGGGGAGACCTGCCTTTCAATTTATGGATAGGGTCTTGGCCTCTGCAGGTTCCCAGGTGGTTTCTTCCCCATTGGAACATCTTCCCAGGATCCCTTCTGGTCCAGACCTTTCACCAAACTCTACACCAGGATAGTGAGCACCAAGGCTGTAGGACACCCCTGTACAGGGCCCTACCTCTTCTGATTCCTCCACTGAAGCTCCCACTGAGGAGGTGCCTCAGAAGAGGTTGTGCTAGATGAAACACCTTGATTTCCTGGAGGAATCTGTCACAGAAGACACGGACTTTGATGATGAGGAGGGTCCCCCAGGTCACCTCCAAAAGACATCTTTTTTGGAGACATTCTTGAAATATTAAAATAGAGGAGTGGCTGGAAGTCCCAAGACCCATTCTCAGAGGAGTCTGTGTACCTGCAAGCCTTTGGTATTCGCCCATCTACCTCTTGGGTGACCCCACCAGATGACAATCTTATTAAATTGATTGCTTAGTGGGCATGGAAGGCTCCTGATTCCATGGATCCAATCCCCTGGAGACCAGATAAAATCCTTTCAGCTCCAGAAGACTATCAACACTGGGCCAAAGGTTTAGTAGTGGATGCCATGGTAGTTGCAGCAGCCACCTAGAAGGAACTAGCAGAAGAAAGTTCCACTGTTCATCCCCCTAACTGGGACTCTAGGGCGATGGACAGATTTGAGAAGCGGTCTATGCTTTTTTGACCTTTGCCTTGCAGTCATTGAACTTCATGGCACATTTTACTAGACTTCACAGGGATCTGATTAAGGATCTCTCAGATACCCTCACATGAGCTGTGTCTGATGAGGTACAAGATAAGGTAGCCTCCCAGCTTGCCACCCTGGAGTCTATTTCAAACTCATCCAAAAGACGTTTTGTACATGCAGCCAAAGGGCTGGCTAGGGCAGCAGGTTCAGGTGTAGCCTTCAGGAGACATGCCTGGATTAACTTGTGTGAGTTTGCAGAGCCATTCAAGTCTTTATTCATCAAAACTCTGTTTGATGGATCTTCACTTTTTGGCCCCAAAGTGAAAAATACATTAGCCAGGTGTGAAAAGGATGGAAAAACCCTGCCTGCTGTGGGTGTACATTTTTCCGCTCCCCAATGCTTCTCTACTCTAGGAACCAGAGAAGTGGGAAAATGTGTTTCAAGAACACCCGAGGGTCTTTCCATGAAACATATAGTAATGACTCCCCCCAGAGCAGAAGGGGAAGCTATATTAGAAGATGCCAACCACATGGCAGAGGTGACCTGCAAAAATCAGGGTTCCAGAGATTCCTTCTCAGGGAAACCCTACCAGCATTCCTGAAAGGAGGCGTGATCGCTTGCCTCTGGAGGAAGTTGGGGTAAGACCAGATAGGATCTGGATTCTACTCAAGGTTCTTTTTGGAGCCAAAGAAGACAGGGGCCTGGAGATCAATTTTGGATCTCAGTGTTCTGAGCAGGTTTGTTCAAAAGATAAAATTCCAGATGGTCATGGCTCATTCTATTCTTCCTTCTTAGGAAAAGATGATTGGATGTACTCTGTAGATCTCCAGGATGCTTATTACCACATAAAAATGGACAAAAGCTCCTGGAGGTTCTCTGCTTCTGGCTGGGAGCCAGTTATTATCAGTTCTGAGTTCTGCCCTTTGGCCTCGCCACAATACCCTGGGTGTTCACTAAATGTATGGCAGTAGTGGCAGCTCACCTGAAACTGCACGGATTCTGAGTGTTTCCATATTTGGACGACTGGCTCCTTACTGCTCCCACCAGACATCTACTCAAACAGACAAGAGATTTCTCCATAAGCATTTGCTCTCATCTAGGTGTAATGGTGAATCTTACCAAATCTCAGCTAGGCCCAACACAACAAGTGGTATTCATAGGAGCCTGCCTGAATATGATCTCTTGCATAGCCTCCCTTCCTTTTCATAGACTGAAGAAAATAAGGTCACAGGTAGGCATTATTCTTTCCAGTGGCAACATTCCCACTTTACTAGTTCTACAGGCTCTGGGATCCATGGTGGTGGCCATTACTTTAGTACCGCTAGCAAGTACATGAGAATGCTACATTGGCTTCTGTCCTCCCAATGCTCTATTCTCACTCATCCTGTATCTCACCTCATCTGAATTACCAATTATTGCAAGAAGGATTTATCTTGGTGGACGGAATCCAAAGAAATTATTTTGGGTTGACCATTTGTTTCTCCTCATCCCCAGGCCATAGTGACCACGGATGCCTCCCAGATTGCATGGGGAGCATTTTCAGAGAAGGACTGTCCAAGGCACTTGGTTCCCAATAGAGGCCAATCTGCACATCAATATTCTGAAACTGAGGACAGTACTTTTAGCGTTGCAAGCCTTTCAAACTGTCCTTCCTCTAGGAATGATTGCAATTCAGTCAGACAACATGTCAGTAGTCTGGTACATCAACAAACAAGGTAAAACCAAGTCTTACCCCCTTTGTCGAGAAGCCCTCAGAGTGTAGCAATGGGTGATTTCTTCAAACCACTTTCTGGTAACAACACACATCCTGGGGAGCTCGAACATTATAGCGGACAAATTGAGCAGCTGCATCCTCCTGCCTCACAAGTACTCTCTTAATTCCAGAGTGGCAAAGAAGATTTTCCATTGCTGGGGCCAGCCTTGCTGCAACCTGTTTGCATCCTCCCAGAACAACAGGTACAGCAACTATTTTTCCCTAATTCCCCTCAGCGGGAGTCCCCGAGAGATGGTCTCCTTCACAGTTGACCATCAGGACTACTCTATGCTTTTCCCCCATTTATCTAATACTCCTTTTCTTGAAGAAGGCCATGAGGTTGAAGAGCAAAGTGATTCTCATTGCCCCATTTTGGTTTTGGCAAGTTTGGTTCCCCTTTTTTTGGCCTTATCTACTTCAACGTCCACAGACTCTGGATCCAGATTCAGATCTCCTGTCCCATCCTCAGGGACTAGTTCATCCTAACCCGAAAAACCTCAAGCTTACAGCTTGGTTTCTCCAGTTCCATTGATTGCCAGGTGAAATAACATCATACCCAGTTTGAAACATTTTTCTAGCTTCCCATAAACCTTCCACAAAGAGACTCTACCTCAGCAAATGGAAACAATTTTACATATGGGCACGCAATAACAAACTTGATCATTAATCAGCACCAAATGAGGAAGCTTTGCAACTTTTGTCAACACTCTTCAAACAAGGAGCTTCTTCTTCTGCCATCAGAGTTCAGCTTGCTGCTATTTCTAATTTCCATAATGGTTTGAAGGGCAAGCCTTAATTTCAAATAGGTTGTGCAAGGCCTTTCTAAAGGAACCATTAAGGTTAAAGCCTCCTTATAGGAAACTCCTCATCCCCTGGGATCTTACTATGGTCTTGCAATCCTTGGTCCAATCTCCTTTTGAGCCGGTGGCTACCTGTGATATGAAATTTCTTTCATGGAAGACCATTTTCTTAATAGCTATTACATCCGCTCGGAGGATTTCAGAGATTCATGCCTTATCTTCAAAACCTCCATATTTGATTTTAATAAAGACAGGGTATCTCTGAGAACCAATACAGCCTTTCTTCCAAAGGTTGTATATGAGACTAACATTAATCAATCCATTGAATTGCCAATGTTCTTTCCTAATTTTTCCAACAAGGGTGAATACTGTTTACATTTATTTGATGTCCACAGACAATCGCGTTTTTATCTTGACAGAACGAAAGATTTCAGAAAATCCGACCAGTTATTTGTTTCCTTTTTAGGTCCTTCCATAGACAAATCAGTTTTTAAGGTTACATTGTCTAAGTGGTTAAGAGAATGAATTACCTTTGTCTACAACAGGAAGAACCTCAAATTGGCAGCCCCAGTTAGAGCAGACTCCACAAGAGCTATAGCCACATCTGATGTTTTTCACTCCAAGGCTTCTATGGATGACATATGTGCAGATGCAATGTGGGCTTCTCCACTTACCTTTATTACTCATTACAAAGTGGACCTGGTCTCCAGGGGAAGAGTGTCATTTGGTTCTATGGTGCTCAGAAATATCCTTCCATAAGGCCTCCCAAGATACAAGGTAGCTGAGGACTCTGTCCCATAGGTCAAGGATAAATAAAGACTGACAACATCAAATAAAGAAGTTATGTACTCACCATAATGTTCCACCTGTGTTGTCGACCTTCATTTATCCTTGACACCCCACCCTACTTCCCCCTCCTTAGTCCTGGCTATTTGTTTCTTTGTGTATAACATTGGACATAGCCTCTTCAATGGTTATAGCATTACCTTATCCTAGTATTTCATTATAGCTGAAAACTTGATCTGAGGTAATTTGGAGAAAGGCATTCTGGATAGGGACTTGGCTCAGGAGTTTTTGGTTCATGCGAAATGTTGTAACAGCCGAGCCAGTTCCAAGACTCGAAACCCAGTCTCATAGGTCAAGGATAAATGAAGATTGACAACACAGATGGAACGTTATGGTGAGTACATAACTTCTTTTGTGCTACAATGTAGCAAGTCGTTGCTACAGTTTAGATCACACATGGAGTGCTACAGCACTCAGGTTTGACCATGAATGCAATACTGGCATTTAAAAGCCAGTATTGCATTAAAGAGAAATCAGGATTGGCTGATTGTACCCCCAACACTTTGTGACCAGAGCATTCTCACCCCACCCTAGCTGTGCTACTGCCTTGGATGTCCATGGACAACTTAGGTTCTAGCTTGACAGAAGTAAATATTTCAGATATATGAATCAGTTGTTCCTTTCTTGTGATGTTAAGAAGAGGCAACCAATGACAAAACAGACTTTTTCCAAGTGGTTGTCTAAGGATATTACTGTTTGTTACACTCACCTAAAAAAATATTCCAGGTCAGATCAAGGTCCATTCTACCATGGCTTTTTGAAAAATGTTGGATTCTAGAAGCATTCTTGAAGTAAAAACTTGGTCCTCTATACAAAAATTTACAAGGCATTACAAGCTTGATTCCTTCTCTAGGTCTAGATCAGGCTTTGCAAGGACCATTCTCCAGGGGCTCTTTCCACCTCCCAAATGTAGTAAGCTAGGGTAAACTATGCATATAGCTAAAGATTCTACAACAGTGATTAGTATGATGAACATAGTACAACTGAAAATGTTTGAATGATCAATATTGTAGTAGTCACACCCTCCCCCTTGTTTTTTGATGTGTTGTTTATGCCAGAATGTGGGCATGTATTTTTTATTGTTCTTTCAGGGCTCAGCCTCACTGTTGGTATGAAAACTCTGAAGGGCTTAGCACCCAAACCTGTCTTTTTACGGCTCAGCTTGAGCTGTCTGATGGTTTGGGTGAGAGGAAAGTTCCCTGAAGCTTTGGAAGCTGGCCATCTGTTTTATTATATGTAGGATATAACCCATATAGCTAAGGCTACTGCAGCAGAGATCATTTGACATCTACTGTGATGGCTAGTTTACTTACACAACTTTACTTTCTATTGGACATATTGCCCTACGAGAGTTTTGTCTGTCTGTCAGTGGCATCCAAAATAATCAGTCACAGGGGCCAGGCCTGCTACAATCTGTTTGTAACCCCATCCTATACCAAATGCAGTAAGTTTTTAACCTTGATCCTCCAGGATGGAGAATTCTCAAGGGATCTTCTGATCCACGGCCCATGGGACTCCTTTATGTTTATTCTCCAACTCTACTCATAGTCAATTACCTTCAGAAAGCAGCCTGACAAGGTAAGAGTAATTCTTATTGCCCCCTTTTTCCTCATCAGGTTTGCTTCCCCTTTCTTTGTCCACACCTAGTTTACCTGCCATGGTTCCTGGATCCCAGTCTAGATCTGATCTTTAACCCTTTCAGCAGGACTTGCTGGACATCAGATCCCTCAATCTCACCACTTCGTTTCTCCACTTCTAGTGGTGGCCAGAAATTCCAGGCTGTCTAGTGATGTTGTTCACATCCTATGTTTCTCTCAAAAGTGTACTTCACCAGGAAGATTTACAGAAGAAAATGGAAGAGATTTTTTGAATCGGTCATGTTGCAAAGGGCTTAACCATTTTTTGGCACACATCCTTCTATTTTAGAGTTTTAGGGGTCTTTTTCAATTGGAGGTGAGTTACTCTATGATTAAAGTCCAGTTAGCTGCTATTTCTAATTTTAATTTTGGTCATTGATTCCCTTAGACTTTCAATAACCTATTTGAAGGGTACCTTTTTGTTGCATCTATCACTGGGAGAGCAAATACCCTCCAGGGACATCACTGTTTACCTCTTTATCTCACTATCACACCTTTTGAATTTGCAGATAATGTTGACCAAAGTTTCTGTCCTGGAATATTATTTTCCTAGTAGGTGTTATGTCTGCTAGAAGGGCCTCAAGAGTTGCAAACACTATAATGTAAACATCCTTATCTTTCCTAAGGACAGGGGGGTCTCTCAGGACTAATTCAGATTTTTTGAACCAAGGTGGCCTTAGTGTCTGCCTTAATCGGTCTATATATATATATTGGTCTACTTCCCTAAATTGTCTAACAATGGTGAATACCAGTTACACTCTCTAGATGTTCACCTTTCAAGTCAAATGTGCACTCTGTTACTGCTGTTGCTGCAACTTTCTTTAGTAGGCTCCATGTTGATTATATTCGTGCAGCCGCTGCATGGTCTACAGTTCATGTCTTTCTTTTCCATTATAGACTTGATCTACAATCCAGCTCAAGGGCTGCCTTTGGTTCCAACATTCTTCATAAGATCCTTCCATAGCACCTCCCAGAGTTCACATAGCCGGGGCTTCTGTCCCAGTTATTGAGATGAATGAAAAAGATAACATCAGATACGAAAGTTATGTACTTACCATAACCCTAGATCCATGTCTCAACACACAACCCCATTGTTCTCCTGCCAAAGTGTCACCCCTCTATGGATCCTATTGGACCAGACTTATCTTACTCAGAGTCTTGTGTCTTAGCAATCCACTGCTTTGCATCTGATCATTTAGGGGGATCACTTGGGGACTGTTATATCTCTCTGTGTGGGACAAACTCAATCTGAAGGGATGGTAGGGTGGTGTTGCATTATGGGAAGTGAAGGGGCAGAGCACTGGTGCTGAAAATGTAGTCTAAAGTGCCAAACTTGGATTTATTTGGATCCAAGTTACAACTGTTGAGATTGACAGAAGAAGACAACACAGACCTAGTTTTATGGCAAGTGCATAACTTCTTTTTTAAGTGAATTACATTAATATCTAAAAGCTGTCTCTGATCTTCTTTCTTTGCCACCTCCATCAAATATTATTGCCCTTGTCCGGAATTCGTCAGCAAAGAAACTGACAAATATCAATGCTAGAGTTGCATGCCTTTTTGTTCAGAAAATGCATGTGATGGAAATCATGCCCCCCTACCCCCACCTTGTTATTTTTATCTTTGTCCAGAGTTCTTTAGCAAAGAAGTACAGGTATGCACCCCCATCTGGTTGGTTGGTTGTCAGAGTTAAAAAAACAAAACTTCCTGCAAAATGGATAGCCGACCTAAGCAATTTTTTGCTGACTCAAGGCCCCCAAATATTTTGTCTTTACCCAGAATTATTCAGCAAAGAAAACTGAGACGTTTAAATGCTACAGTTTCAGACTTCTTATTGTATAGATGTTTCTCTCCCCACTCCAGTGTTATTTTTGGCTTTGTTCTTGAGCAAAGAATGTTAGAGGTATGCCCCATATTTGGCTCATGGCTTGGCAGGGTTAAAGAAATTCCAAAAAAAAACAAAACTTGCCTGCAATGAACTGGAGAGCAGATCAAAACACTGTTTAACTCTGTGCGATACTCACAGTGTCCACTATGTTCTGGTGTTCAAATTTTCCAGGCTACATCTTACGCCCCCACCCCGATCTAGACAATGAATCAAAGAGCCATTGAGGCTATAACAGCTATATGATTGGTTGATTAGACTGCATGAGAAGAGGAACAAGCAGAAAGTCTGGAAACAAAGCAGAGTTCAATACTTTTCTGAAAGGGCATTGTGGTCTTTCCAAAGGAACACTCTTAAGACTTTTTATTTTTCTCTTCTGTCTTCACTGAGTAAAACACCCCTTGCAGAGTGGTGCCCTATGCAGCTGCCTTGCTCAACTATACATAAGGCCAGCCATCTCCTTATATATTTATAGTATTACATTCTGTCATGTGTTAGTTAAATGAGACAAAGCATAGCAGCAGCTTTTCATGAAAAAAGAAGCCTAGATGAGATGTTTGTTTTTCAAGCCTTTTAATTTTTTTTAACCTGTGTAAGTGCACTTATCCTTATTGGATCCCATTTAGCCATTACCTAGACCACAAAGCAAAGAAAAATACAACTTATATATGGACAGTATAGTGTTGCCAATCAGCTAGCACATTTTTAAGAAGTGAAAGGAGCCCAGAATTACCAGAAAAAAACATAGATGTCACAAGGAAAACATGCAATGCTCCACAAAGAAAGTGCCTAGCAACTGGGACTGAAACTCTGGACTCGAGCTATGATAGAGAGACCATAGCACTAAGCCACTAAGATAAGACCATTTAGCACTGTATAGCTGAGCAGCTAAATAAAAAAGACATATGTTCCAAAAAGCAGTGCTTTAGATAGAAAATATCTGTGCATGTTTTTTATGGAGGTAAAAAAATCACTCTGTTCAATATACCACAATGCTCCAGTTCAGCAAATATATATATTTTTTCCTCCTCCCTTACTGTCATTCTGACAGCTGTCCCCATAGCTGGTGTCTTAGGCTGGGTTTACTGGTATACTAATTCACCCCTGTCTAATGCCCAAATTTACTCTGGGACAGGCAAGGAACCCAAGGGCATTTGGAGGAGAAAGGGTGGTGTGTGTGTGTGTGTGTGTGTGTGTGTGTGTGTGTGTGTGTGTGTGTGTGTGTGTGTGTGTGTGTGTGTGTGTGTGTGTGTGTGTGTGTGCGCACTCAGTTATATCTTGACTATATTACTTTTAAATGGTCTGATGAAATCAATGTGTACTCTTTTTCCGGCATCCTGTAAATTCTCAAGACTATAGTGCAGTTTGCTTAGCATTTTTATTTCAGTGTGGCATGGCACATTCATACATATATCTTCAAATTCTTCATCTAGCTTTAGCCATCACACACATTTTTGCTAGTGTTTTTCTAGCAGTGAATCTATGATGAAAGCTGTAGAATGTTGTGGCTAAAGACATTGCAGATGGAATACTTTGGGCATGCAACGTGACCATAGAAATGGTTGCACAGTGGGTTCTCTATCACTGGAAAGGTGACCAAGGAAATTGTCTTTTTAAAGACTAACACTGTGTCAAGACTGGTAGATCAGACTGACCACATGCCAATGCCCCTGACTGTCCACTCAACAATATACAGCGGAGCAGATCAACAGCTTACAGGTGCTGTCCCTCCTACAGACGGAACAAGTTAGCTACATGAAGTTGTAGTAAATGCATAGTTTACAGGGAGGACAGAATAGAATGCCCCCCAACGCGCACACACACACACACACACACACACACACACACACACACACACACACACACACACACACACACACACACACACACACATGCACAAAATAGTGAGCCACATGTGAAAGAGCAGAAGGCAGCCTTATGACTGTATGACTAGAGTCTAAGCATCACTGTTGTTAAAAGTATGATATCCTTGCAGTGGTTTAGCATGTGTGAGTTTGGCTCATCTGTAAAAGTCTGATGTTCTGGCTGCAGTTTTGTTAGTGTACATCAACACTGTCAGGCTAATTCTATTTTATGCATGCTGGCTTGTGTTTTGTTTTTCTGGTTCATGACATTGCATAATTTATCCTTTAGCAGTAAAAGAGTGACTTGTTTGGATTTCATGTAGTACAGATTTTTATAACTGCTATGGGATAACTGCCTTAGTACCCCAAAGAGCACATTCCTTGTTATTGAAAGTTCAGCTGTTTGTGGTACATTATCAGACTTTTCAACAGGTGTAGGTCAGTCTCCCATCACAAAACTAAACACTCCTGGCTTCTTCATGTCAGTTCTAGCTTTAACAGGAATGACCTGAAAACATCCCTAAAGCAAAACACCTAGGTGCTCCTTTGTCTTTATACTACTAGGAGAAGTTTCAGGGGAGATCATCAGCATTACCTTGAGTTTTAAACTCTGTATTCTTTCTTGATTATTATAAACTGATAATATTATAACCCATTTAAAAACAAACTTTTTTCAGCTAATGACTTCAAATAATTAAGTAAATAAATAAAAACACACATTAGAGTAAGTGGCTAAGAAAAAAAACAAAACAAATCTCAATAATAACATGTGAACTAGCATCTTGGCTCAGAACTTCCAATGTTATAAAATAAATCTATAAATGTACATTTAAATTATTTGCCATCTCAGAACTAACAGCAGCTTGTAGGGAGGTCACATCATTATCCAAAAACAAATAGATAAAATACTCATGCTGGATTTCATTATTTAAGCCAGTAGGCTGCATTGTCTTACTTATTAAAATATATATTACTTCATTGCTATGTTGCCACCTAAGGCGTAGGGTCTTCTGACCATGTTTAGCATATCATGCCCTCCACAATGGGGTACCCATCCTTATAGAAACTAAGGTGTGTGTGGCTTTACATATATTAGATACAGGGACCTTCCAGCAATCAATTAGGGGCACAGTGTGGGTATCTCAGGTGTCTTCCTCTAGAATACCACACCATTTCCTTGATGCATACCTCTCAACCTCTTAATGCAAGAAATCTGGACAAAGCCTAAAATAATGGAGGGACAAAGGCCCAAACATTTAGATAGATTTTAAATATTGGTCTTATAAACTTAGAAAGTTGCTAGAATAACAGGATTTGTGTACACATGTATTTTTCTGAAGGATATAAAGTCTGAAACTCAAATGTGTGTCAGTATTTAATGACTTCAGTCCTCAGTGATTGATCAGAAAAACCACAAATTTTATGAAGAACATACAAAAAATATGAGGCAAAAATCTGGATATTCTGTGAAAATCTAGACATTTGAGAGGTATACCTTGATGCCATGTTGCAGCAAGGGGGGGGGGCATATAGGTTCACAGGTTTTTAGGTAAGTACTAGGATAACTGACCTTGTGGGCTATTTTAAGCTTAGCCAATTTCCTTTTTTGTGCTCAAATTAACTTAAAACATTTGATTATGTATTGGGCCTACCCATCCCACTGTCAATAATTATATATTACACATAATGAGAATAACTGGGATCATGCCACAGATAATTTGAGGGGACCAGTGCATGGGATAAAGTATTTAGGATCTGCCTCTCTCCATTAATAGTACAGGGAACAGTCCTGAGGTAAATTTTCTGTTTTTCATCCATAGGTGTAAGTTGTGCTTGAATTTGGACTGGGATGAACTTTGTTTTATGTGGGTAGAGAGTCTGTATGGTTCCCATATGTATGAAGTCTGGTTCCCATGTACCCTAAAGGACAGAACAAACCCAGAGTGAGACTTCCATGGCTTAGTCTGTTTCCGTAAGGTACTGGGGACCATAGGCTGTACCCACATCAAAATAAAGACCCCATCTGGTGAACAGGGAATAAGATACATGAACTACAAAGGGTGTCACTCCATCAACTGGCAGGTGGTCTGTAATGCACATGGTATCACTGGGTCTATATCAGATCATCGAAACGGCTTATTATCGAATGTTGTAACGTCGAACTGCAAAACAGCAATCCACACACATACATTTAAAAGTTACATCTAACCCTACACTGCACTGCATATACACTACTATCTATCCACTTACCTTAACCTAGACCCTAACCCTAAGGTCCATCACTCTTGCACACTCACCTCACCTGTGCCCTAACCCTAACTCACTTAACCCACCCCTAACCCCAATTTCTCACTATCGCACACTCACCTCACCCACGCCCTAACCTTAATTCACTTAAGCCGCCCCTAACCACAAATTCTCACTATTGTACACTCACTTCACCCGCGCCCTAACCCTAACTAACTTAACCCACCCCTAACCCCATATTCTGTCACAATCGCACACTTACCTGACCCGCGCTCTAACCCTAACTCACCCAACCCGCGCCCTAACCCAAACGTCCGCACAATCACACACTTACCTTAACCCAACCCGTAACTTTCCACTGCACCGCTGAAAACAGCAAAGCCACAACAATGGCCAACCGAATTCTTTCCCTAGGAAAGAATTTGGTTTTGTGCAGCTTCGCTGTTTTCAGCGCTCACGATATTGGGTTCGATATTAGATCATTTGAAATTTTGCTGTTTTGATGATCTAATATAGACCCAGTATCATTTACAGTGTGCTTGCAGACCACCGATGCAGTTTCCATAACTCATATATATGACACAAATGTGACCTGTACCAACAGTTTGCGAAGGGTGACTTCTCGCAGAGAGACATCTAGTGGGTGATATGCCCCAGACCCTTGGTTTGTGACTCCACTGAGAAATCCACATAACCTAACAAAGCAATGTCACGACCATGTTAATTTTCAAGCTGGAAACACAGAGCATGTGTTTGGGCTGCTGAGGTCACGTTTTCTCTACTGCGATACATCTGGTGGTACCCAGGAGTATAACCCTGCTATCTGTGCCAAAATACTTACCTTGTGTGCTGTGTTACATAATATAATACTTAGAAAACAGTTACAGCAGGGTAGCCTAGTGCAGGGACTGTCCCCAGCACTACAGGCAGCAAGTGACACTAAAGAAGAGTCAGAGGAGGAGCCAGAAGTAAGGAAAGCCATGCCAGATGGAGGCTGGCATAATATGCCATGGCAATAACTAAGAGGGAGTGCATTCCATATAGTTTTAATGCATAAATAAAGAAGGGCTAAGCAGATACAGACACCAAAAGTGATGCATAACAGACAACCAGATGATGTTTGCCATTGCATAATCTGGCCTCTCTGTGCATCAGGCATAGGCAGCCCAAATCAGAATATTAGAAAGACAGGGAACTCTTTATCATAAACGTCAGCAACTCTCAGAGTAAAGTATGCTACATAACTGCAGTACAGCTAAAGAGATACACAAGAGCAGTGATGCATGCCAGCAGATAACAGTGTAGAGTCATGCATAGGATGGGACTACACTGCACTGATATTGTGTAAATGCCTCTCTTTCTGGCTATGATATGTATGCTAGTAAGATGTTCCTCATACTGATCACTGCCACAGTAACCTTAGCTATATGGGTTATATCCTGCCCAAGATGTAACAGTTGTTCAATTTTCAAAGCTTGCCCAAACTGTAATACAGCTCAAGTGGAGCTATCTAAAAACACAAGTTTGTGCATCAAACCCTTCAGAACTTTCCTGCCTCTGAAGAGATCACTCCTCTGCAGGCTTTTGAGTGCTTTATACTGTGTATTCATTGAGGAAAAGTACTTTTAACAACTTCAAATTTCTTACTGGTTTATGCTGTTTGTTTTCCCTGGGAAAGACACCATTTTTGGCTTGACAATGAAACAAACTACCAGTGCCACGGGGTCAGTGTTTCCTCCAGCCACAAAAAGAAAAAGTTAAGCAAACATCTTTAGCCACTATAATTTGCATCAGCCATATGTGGGTTACTCTGCTGTGGCAAAAGCTGATTACATAGACCACTAATTGATGCCTCTAGTGTAGCATGTACAGCCATTATGAATCAGGTGTTAGTCACATCCTCTGAGGCTGTTGGGGACCCCACAGTGGGCAAGGAAGAACCACATGTTGGTAGTGAGAGAGTGAGTAGGGATGTCTTCCCTGTTTAGTCAGACTGTTGTGTCCAACCCTGGGGAAGCTACTGCTGCCATTAACAATTTTGTTGGCCCCCTTTTTCCTGTGAAAAAAGAAACAAAAAAATAACATGTAACTGCTCCTGACCAAATTTCTAAGAACAGGAGTAGCTTACTAGATCTGTTTCAGTGTCTAGTTCAGACTATTGATGCTTATAATGTGGTTTCTGTAAAATGGATGTCTCTTTCCCTGAAGAGATTTCATGATTCTGAATCTGAACAGGAGGATGAAGGGAATAATGCAGGTTTTCCACCTCAGATTTCTGAATCAGACACAGAAGAATGTACATTACCAAATTCTCCCTGTCATTGTTTCTCTTTCTCAGGGACCATTCCTAGAATGTGCCAGCATTTTCAGTGGGAGAACACTGAGGTTTCTCAGTCCCTTAGAAAATACTATAAGTTGTTACAAATGGAATTTCCAGAACCTTCACCCATCAGCTGTCGTGTGTGTCACTGCTTGTAATTTTCCTGATAGTCAGCCTGCTGCCCCTAAAACGGCAGATAGATTGTGCAAGGTTTCTCAGTAATTTCAGTTTTTATACAGTCATCCCAAACATAACCCAGCAGCTATACTTTTAGTTAATCCAACTGCTGCTAAACATATAGTTAATTCCAATCCTACACTTTCTGACAAGGATGGGAAAATAATTTACAATTATGGGGAGAAAGTGCATGCTTCTGCAACTCTGATTTTCAGAATTTTGTATTGTCAGACTCATATGTTCATTCTGACTAACTGTGAAAGCATGAGGATGTTTGCCTGCAGTTTCTTCTTGTGTTAATGGTTTAATTTATTCCATTTTACAGGTCAGAACTCATTGTTTATGTGACAATAGGAGGTACTTCCAGCCATGCCAGGGAGAAGTAGGGCACTGGATGTATGACTTGTGCCAGCACAGCTAGTTGGAATTTTGTAAATAATTGTATGTCATTTGTATATCAAGCTGATTTGTACAGATGCTTGTGCTGCAAATGTATTTGTGAGCTTTGCTTGTGTTAATTGTGTTAAAATATATCAACAGTGCACCCTGCCTAAATGAAGAGAAATGTGCATGTATTATGGTATCTGAATTAAATGCATATGTTTTAATAGAAGGCACTTGCACAGCAATGGTTAACCAGCTGGCTTATTATAAGAAAAATAAGGGAAATATAAATGAGCTGTTAAATCATTGAATGTTACCCCACAGTGCTGAGTAGTTCCAGAACCGGTAGGTCTGGGAGCTGCCATTATTTCTTGGCTTTTGTAAAGATGGGTGAATTGTTGTAAATTTTTCTGGCTCCTAGGCATTGCCATAAAAGCTTTAAATGTGTATTGCAGCAATCTGCTAAAGTTCTGTCTCAAACTTCAAAAGGAGATATTGTGGGAACCTAGAGTCAGGTGACTGCAAGTCATCTTGGATATTATATTTTAAAAGGAGTAATCTCAGAAGATAGAATCAAGGGCACAGAAACCATAAAGTGAGGGGGAGGAGCACACCCCACAGACTTTTACAGCTGCATTAGAAACGTACATCTATGCATGAGTACATTCCTCCTGCCACCCACACAATTTAAAATACGTTAGTTTTCTGCTCATATATGTTGCCCACGTGTTTTTGCTGCTTCCAGGTAAGGAAGGTGTGACCGATCACATTAGTTGTTGCCTGAGTGAGTTTTCAATCACATTAGTAGTTATTGCCTGTGTTGCTTTTATGCTATGGTGAAGTTTTCAGTCACATTAGTAGTCATTGCCTGTGCTATGCTGATTGATTTTGTGTGTGTTATGATGAAGTTTTCAGTCATATTATTGGCCGTTGCCTGTGCTATGCAATCACATTAGTGGTTGTTGCCTATGCTATGAAGATTGGCTTGGGGGGTTGCTGTCTTTATGCTATGGTGAAGTATTTTTGCTGCTTCCAGGTAAGGAGAGTGTGGCCGATCACATTAGTTGTTGCCTGAGTGAGTTTTTAATCATGTTAGTAGTCATTGCCTGTGTTGCTTTTATGCTGAAGTGTGTGTGTCATTGCCTGTGTTGTTTTATGCTGAAGTGTGTGTGTGTGTGTGTGTGTGTGTGTGTGTGTGTGTGTGTGTGTGTGTGTGTGTGTGTGTGTGTAAAATGCCCCAGTTAGGTATACTTGGTGGTTAGTGTTACATAGGCTCATACCCTGTACCTTGGGTACAACAAACAAGAGCCTGAATTCTCTACCCATACCACCACTTGTAATTCAAGAAGTTGAGTCCATAGCTTTCAACTGTCCAGATTTTCACAGAATATTTGACTCATATTTTTGGTCTGTTCCTCTTAAAATTTCTGGTTTTCTGGCAAATCAGTGAAAACTGAATTTGCTAAATAATGATAGCCTTTTAAGTTTCAGTCTTCCTATCTTTCAGGAAACATATGGTAACACAAAACACTTTATTTTAGCAACTTTCTAAGATTATACAAGCAGTGTTTAAAATGTGTCCCTGTTTGGGGCCTTTGTCCCCTTCCCCCCAATAGATTTTGGCTTTTTGCAGATTTCTTCTGCTGCAAAGTTGAGAGATTTAGTTGAGTGTCAAGTAGATTTTACAAGGAGCTGAGAGCTTCAGGGGAAGAGAAATTTTGTGCTGATTATGCCAAATCTGTTTGCATTGTTAGTAGCACAACAGGTAGTATACTTGCTTTTGATGCAGAAGGCTATGGATTCTACTCCCACAGTATGCAGATGGATTGCTGATACTGTACTATGCAGTACTTTAAAGGGAATGGCTGCTGCAGCTTGTGAATGTCCTCCTTTGGAGGAGTTATCTAGTAACTATGAACCTGTTATCAGTTTGTCATCCATTCCCTATTGCAATAGTACTAACTTATTTTTTAATGTAACAGGCACTTCCTTAAGGACAACAGACACGTAATTTGTAGATGAAACAAGGAAATACATTTAGGCATGGCCCTAAAAATGTGTAAGGAGCCTATGTTTTAAAAACAGCCCAGAGGTAAGCTTAGTCCTCCACTGGCCAGATGCAAAATGAATGTGGGCTTTCATGCCATTTCAGTAAATGTGAGTTTCGAGGGCAAAAATGTTTACTGCTCATGCTGTCTGTTTTGATTGCGAGATTGCATTGTTTGATTAGCAAATGGCTATCAGTGTTTGGGCTATTTTATTTCAATATCTGTAATCATTGTCGAAGTAAATAAGAAAACGATATGCACACTGACAGGTTTGAATGGTGCTTATGGTAATTGAGGAGAAATAGTCAACTAGTGGAATACTGGCTGGGGAGGGGGCTGCTACTGGAGCAGTAGGAGGTTGCTGCAAGAGGGGATGCTCTGGGGAGTCCCAAGCTATTACCCTGCCTAGGGCCCCATTTAACCATGATCCAGCTCTCGTATTTTGCACTATTTACTATAAAATTATCAGAAGTTGGAATGAAACAATGATGTGTCAGTTGTAAAAATAATAAGCGCTTTCTTTCCTTTATTGTCAAATGCAAAAAGAAAGCTCTTATTATTTTTTACAACTGACACTTTGTTGTTTCTTTCCAACTTGTGATAGTTTACGGTTTTCATTGTTATTTTAATAATTAATAACAGTCATATTGTTGAACATGTCAGTTCAGTTCTGTGGATTGTTGACCTCAAGTTACCTCTACAAAGAGACCAGTCACCAATGGAGTCCCCCAGGGTTTGGTCCTGAGACTTTTTCTGTTTGGCATATACATCTCAAAAGTAAAAGGAAATACCAAAGGGCTTTGGCTGACTAAGTCTGAGATGACTGCAAGTTAGGAGCAGTTACTGAATCTCCGAATGACTTAACCATCATGCAGGAAGGTTTGTCCCAAACAATAACTGGTGCCAGAATCATGAATTGAAACTACAAAAATACATTATCATATCCTTTATCATCTACTCCAGGGAACTGCCAAATTGACAATACCCCCCTGAGAACTGACCTAGTTGTTTGGCATTTGGGAACATGTGTGTACAGTGACCTAACTTTTGACCAACATGCCCAGAGTCATAAAGTCTTTCTTTGTTGCACAGCTTATAAACAAACTGATTGTGACTAGATCTAGAGATGCTATATTTGCAAAGCCCTCGTTAGAGCCATCATTTTGTATAATGCTCACTTTGGCATGTATCTGTCCAGACCCATGTAACAACTGGAATACCCACAGAGCACAGAGATACCTTACTAAATGGATACAAGTCTTAAACAATAGGTCTTGTCTGGACCACCTCAAAGATTTATCACTATACTCAGTATCCTACAGAGTGCTTAGAGATTACCTGTGTCTGGCATACAAGGCATCCTCCCACTCAGTACTAATGAACCTACTGAATATCAGTAAGTCAAATGTCATCAGAAATACTCAGTCTGGGTACCTAAACTGAATGTTGTGGAGAGATGGATATATTTCATAGATGCTACCACTGTTCCAGAACAGACTATCCATTCAAGTAAAACAAAGCTCATCCCTGTCCATTTTAAATTAAACTTGGATATAAGGATGGGTAATAGAAAATGTACTCCAGGATTGTCCCTCATGCAACTAATGGATAGAGGCAGTTCCTAAATGCTGCATCCCTTACATGGGTCCCCTGAAATTATCTATGGTATGATCACAGTTATTCTCGCTAGGGTTAATATACAATTATCAGCCATGGGATAAGTAAGACCAATCAGGAAATGTTAATTCAAGCACCAAAAGGGAAATTGGCTAAGTTTAAAATGTCCTCCATGTGAACCTATATTGTGGTGGTAAATAGTTTTAAAAAACTGCCCTTTTTAGATCACTAAGTGCCCCTCTCACCCCCCTCCCCCAGCCCTCAACAGCTTCTGTCGCCTCTGGGTAGAATATTCTGTTTGGGGCCTGACTAGAAAGACTGTTCACGTATTTCATCTTGCCTTGCCCAAATAAGTTACTAAGGAACAGTAAAATTCTCTTAGATTCAGTCAGGAATATAGTGAAGCTTAGTTTAGATAGTGTTTTTCTTTATTAGTCTGAGTCTGTCCATCAAAGTTGTTTCCATTTTTTCTGTGATTTGAACTCTGTGGTTTACTGTGAATATATATTCAATATTTTCATGTTCTTTTATTATTTATTATTAAATATATTTAAAACTTTTATTGTGGCTAGTCCTTAGTATCTAACCTTTGAGAGTATAATTGGACACCCTTTTTTAAGGGCCTTAGAGTAGCTGATTGTGAAGTGTCTGGTGGCAGCTATAACTACCTTATACTCTGGGCAGAAGTGGGAACAGCAGGTAGGTACATCTGTGCCAGCCTGTGTGCGTGTGTGTGTGTGTGTGTGTGTGTGTGTGTGTGTGTGTGTGTGTGTGTGTGTGTGTGTGTGTGTGTGTGTGTGTGTGTGAAAAATCAAATCTCTCAGTGTGTTTGTGTGTCAGCTACTTGGGCAGGGACATGAAGCACTGGCTTTACAAAGAGGGTGCTGGACGACTTGGCTTGGGCACTCAGCTGAGGACCTATCCCCACAGCTGTACCAGTGGGGAGTCTTACTGGGGATCTGGAGGGAGACAGACATAGACACATCCAGACCTCAGTCTGAGTGTGTTCCCTATGTGCGCTTAAGGTCTGCATCTGGAAATACTGAGTGTATCCATTTGTATTCCAAGTGCATGTCCCTCTCCCGTGTCAGTGGTGAGGATTCAGGTGCCTTGATTATTGGCCCAGTGTGGGGATGACAGATATTGGTGCCCATCATTTATTGGTAGCAGTGGTGCAAGTTAGAGTTTATAGAGTGAGCATGACTCTGTCAATACTTCTTAGATCTTCCTGGTCTATGGCCACCTGAGCCAGATCTAGCACTAGGCGACCTAGGCAGTTGTCTAGGACCAGATGGCTGCCTCAACATGTAATATTTTTTTTCACATTGCTTTTTTAAGGACACACTCTGGATTTATGGTCTGTGCTTGTGTCTTTAGTACAACACACCTACTCTGCATCTGTTGTACATGCAGAGAATTTGATTTCTCAAACACGTTTAGAACTTCTTTTATGGCTGTGTGTGTGACTCTACATCTGTAGTACATGCACAGGATTTGACTTCTCAAACACAGAGACCTACTTTTAAGGCTGAAGGAGTGCTGTCATGAACCAAGAGATGGGTGTTCCTTCAGCAAGTACTGTGTGTGTGTGTGTGTGTGTGTGTGTGTGTGTGTGTGTGTGTGTGTGTGTGTGTGTGTGTGTGTGTTGAATTGCTCTAGTTAGGGATGGCAGGTTAGTTAATTAGCATGCTCAGGTTCAAACCATGTACCTTAACTACAGGAGACAAGAGCCTTAATACATTATATCAACTGCCAGACCATTCACTTAGTCAATAGAGTTGATTGAAATGCTCTGAAATGGACACTTTTGTCTTTTATTGGTTCATACATTTTCTTTCACTGTTTAATGAAAAAATCTTCAAAACTTTATGGGTACATTTTTAATGAATGTCAACTTTAGTGCATTTTAATGAAAGTGAAATTCAATGCATTTTCAAGGAATGTGAGGTTAAAGGGAAAATAAATGTATTGTTGCTCACACTGTTTGTTCTCTATGTGCAACAGTTTTGTTTAGTAAATGGATATCAGTGTTTGGGCTCCATTTGACTATGATCTGGCTCTGATGGCCATTGGTACTGTTTTGAGGAAGTTTGCCTGACTGTGTTTTCAAAACATTCCAGATTACATAAAAAAAATTATTTTAAATTCTCCTTTGGATGGAGATTTAGTTTTTGATCTCTCCTGCAGAGGTTCTCAAAAAGTTTGATGTCATGGGTAAGTTGATACAGAGAATCTCTCAAGATTTTTAGCTCTCCTTTTCCAAAATTTTTGAGGGATTTAGTAACTCCTTGTCCAGTTTTGGCAAGAAACAAAATAAATAGTCTCAGCAAAATGCTGGTAAACAGACATTAAAGAAACAATGGCAAGGGGTTCCAAAATAATACAGGAACTCCCCTAAACAAAGGACAGTCCAACAAGTTAGAATGACTAGTTAAGGGACCATGTCCCCCTCCCTACCCAGGCAGCTGCTTTTGCCTTCCAAAAAGTCAGAATCTGTACTTCTCTCTTTGGCAACAGATAGTTTTAGACAAATGGGTTCGGAAAATCATTCACCAAAGATATAGATATCCTCCTTTCCAGAGAGTAATTCCTCATCCACCAAACCAGACTCCTCTGTTTCCTTTGTCCTTCAACATATATGTCTCAGGGAGTAAAAGCGACAGTTCCTTCTTGCCAGTTTGGGAAAGGTTTTTATTTAAGGATGTTTTAGTGCCAAAGAAAGAAAATGCTTCAAGACCAGTTCTGGATCTTTCTTTCCTAAACCAATCTGAATTAGTGCCCGAGTTCAAAATGCTGACTCTTCACAACCTGTTACCTGTTCTTCCTCATTTAAATTTCCTGCTAATATTAGATTTAAAAGATGATTGTCACCACATCCATATTCATTAAGATTTCAGGTGTTTCATAAGGTTTTGTGTGTATGGATCACATTAACAGTTCGCTACCTTACACTTTAGATGATCCACTGCACCATGAGTGTTCACAAAGTATCTATCTCTAGTTATAGCTTATTGCAGGCTACAGGATATCCACATTTTTGCATATTTAAATTACTTGCTTATTGTGGCAGTCTTTTTCAAAGTGTCAGGAATCTCTCACTTGGACGTGCGGTGTCTTACACAAGCTGGGATTCCAAGAGAATATTCAAAAGTCTTTTTTGACTCCATAACACAGGATCGTGTTGCTGGGTGTCTGATCAACACCTCAGTTCAAAGAGCTTTATTTCACAGGAGAAAAGTAGATCTATATCTAGATCAATTTCTAAGCTTTCCACTCAGAACTTTGGTCACTGTGAGGGAATACCCTCAGAAGTTTGCATCTCATGAGTCTTATGATACCCATGGCAAGACTCCACATGAGAAAGATAGAGTGGTATCTGAAGTCTCTTTGGTCCCAGCATCCACTGTCTTTTCAAATCCCAGTTCTGGGTTTCTCAGAAGATAAATCTCTTGGTGGAGACAACAAATATCGCTAAATCCACATCTCTTCTTTTTCACCCTGCTCCAAAGCAGTCAGGCACCACAAATTCCTTGGATTTTGCTTAGGGAGTAGCATCAGGGGTGATAAAAGTGCAAGGTGTTCGGGACACCAAGAACAGATGCAAGCATATAAATATTAAAGAGATGCTTGTCCTAATCAAGGCACTCAACTCTCTGTATAATCTTTGGTCCCCTGGAGTTTTTCAAGTTGTTACAGATAATACCACAGTTGTGTGGTACATCAACAAGGAAGGGGGGACTAGGTCATAACTCCTTTGCAGGGTACCCATGTTAGCTTGGGATATAGCTTTACAGCACAGTACAGTATCACTCAATAAGCATCCTAGGTCCTGCCAGAGCAACATTGTGTGACAAACAAGCTGTCAGGAGAAAGACAGAAGCTCACAAATGGAAACTAGAGCAGGAGGTTTTTTAAGCTTTGATCTGTCTGTGGGGAGTTTTTTAGTAGAGCTCTTTGTCTCCTCTCCGAACAAGTAACTGTCAAGATTCTGCTCCAGAATTCCTCTCAAGAAGGCTTGGAAGATAGACACCTTCTCCTTTCCTTGGACAGGAATGTTTCACCCTTTCCACTGATATCCAGGGTACTTCTGAAAATTCAGAAGGAATCCCCCAAGACCATTGTGGCGACTCCCTTCTGGCCCAGGCAACAATAGTTCTCCCTTCTTTAGGAAATGGCCTAAGGCTATTGCCACAAGCTTCCTCATAGAATGCTGTACTCACACAAGAATAAGGATATTTGATACACCCCTTCTCCAACTACAACTGACTCTCTGGATGACAGGGCCTTAATTCCCTTTAGGCAACTATTTACTGAGGATGTGCAGCAGATACTAATGGAGGCAATGAAGCCTGCTGCTAGAAAATTATGTTAGCAAATGGAAAAGGTTTTCTAGTTGGTGGCAACAACATAACCAGCACCCATTCAGGGCTAGTGTTTTCTCTGGTTTTACAATATTTGTGTTAGTTACTATCCTATGGCCTTTCTTACGCCTCCATCAAAATTAATTGTCAACCATTTCAGCATGTCTGCTCATGGATCCTCATCTTTCAGTGCATTCTTATGTGAAAATGTTTTTGAAAGGGGTTTTATGTAGGAGACACATTCAAGAAAACCAGTGGCTCTTCTAGGGATCTTAATTTTGTGTTAGAGAAGCTAACACTTGCTCCGTTTAAACCAGCTGTTGCTGACTTGAGGTTCTTATCATGCAAAACAGTTTGCTCTGACCTCAGCAAGAAGGATATCTGAGTTGCAAGCTCTTATGGTGAGTCAACTATATCTCATTTTCCACAGAGATAGGGGTTCTTTGAGAACTAATACTTCTTTTACAAGTAAAGTGGTATCCAAGCTTACTTTAAGCCAAACTATCCATCTCAATGTGTTCTTTCCTGTACCAAAAATAAGGGAGAAAGGCTACTCCATACCTTGGATGTCTATAGATAACTCAGGTACAATTTGACAGAGTAGAATCTTTCAGATCTTTGGATATGTTGTTCATTTCTTGTAAAGGTAAGAAGAAGGGACAACATGTGACAAAACAGACTGTTTCAAAATGGTTTTCTCAGGCTGTTACCTTTTGTTATTCTCACCACATCAAAATTATTCCAGACAGAGTTAAGGCTCACTCTATAAAAACCTTGGGATCTTCTATGGGTTTTTGGAAAGGGTTTGATTGCAGAAGTATTCTAGAAACCATAACTTGGTCTTTACATACTTTTACAAAGCACTACACGCATGATTCCTTCTCTAGGTTTAGATCAGGCTTTGCTAGGACTTTTTAAGGGGTTCATGGACCCTTCCTCTTCCACCCCCAAATGCTGCAAGTTAGAGTAATCTACTCATATAGTTAAGGCTACTGTAGCAGTGATCAATGTGATGAACATAATATAGTCGTGTAAGTAAGCTTACCATAACGGTAGATGTTTAATGATCCTTGCTGCCGTAGCCACTCCCTCCCTTCATCCTCCTTTGTTTTTTGATTGTGCCAGGGTGTGTATATACGTATGTGTATATTTTCACTCCTAGCTGTGTCCTCTCATGGCTCAGCATCCCTCTGTCAGATGGCATGAAAGCTCTGAAGAGCTTGGTGTTCAAACCTGTGTTTTTAGGCAACTCAGCTCAAGCTGCCTAATGGTTTGAGCATGTGTAAGGTACCCTGAAGCTTTGGAAACTGACTGGCCGTTATATCCTTAAAAGGATATTACCCATATAGTTAAAGCTGTTTGCAATGGTGATAATTCAAATAGCTACTGTTGTGATAAGTTTATTTACACAACTGTACTTTCTTACACCCATTTGTTGTAAAACAGCCAGTTCTTAAAAGATACACATTGCAAAGTTTTATCACACATTGCAGTGTTACAAATTTTGCCTACATGATATCCTTATGTTACACGTTACTAAAATGCTAACACATAAAATTAGCAGTGACAAAAATGTTTATATTGTCCACTGTGAATAAATGTATTACAAACCAGCTTGTAGATGTATATAAGATGTCAGTAGTGTTGAACATATTGACCATTTGTGTACAATGATTACTGTGAGGTTGGTGTTTTTTGTGTATACCTTACAAATAGTCAACAATGGCCATGCCAGCCCTAACTAGAGAAATAACCATAGAAAGTTTGTCAGTTCTGACTGTAATATGTTGTACAGCTGACAGTACAGTTGGCCCAGAGAACTAGTGTTGTGATTTGTACTTCCTGTGTTCAAGGGCACCCGCAGGCAGGTGCAAGGGGGTGCATTTGCACCCCCCTGGAACCGGCTGGCCGAGAAATTAATTTAAATAAAAAAAGTTTTTTTTTAAAGGGCGTTCCACTTTAAGAACGCCCTTTGCATCCCGTCCAGTAGCACAGACGCAACAGGTGTTTGCGACCTGTTTTCGTCTTCTGTGTCTGTTCGCGACTGATGGTTTACGTCCTTTTCTTTCGCACCTACTGGAGATTTGAATTCAAGAGGACATTCGGACTGCGCAGATGTAGAAGTGAAAGGTAAGTGTGTCATGCCACATGATATTACAGACAGAAGCATTAGAAATTAATAGTATGCTATACAAAAGTTGAACAGAATTTTGATTATGCATCTGAAGATGTCGTATATGATTTATGAGTGAAATCAAGTATATAGTGGGAAAACAAAAAGAAAAGTATAAAAAGAATAATGGAACAGTTTTAAGATTCTATGCTATCCATTGAGGTTGCATAAATAACTTGGTGGTAAAACAGATATACGACTGTAAACATAATGTGAATAATTTAAAGTTCTTTGTACTTTTACAACATCCAGAATAATTAAGATGTAACATTAAAACTTGGGTATTGAAGTAAGAAAGTTATTTTATTTTAAAATATAGGACTTATAAACCTTATGGTTTAAATGTAAAAGTAAATTGGAGTTGTTTTATATAATTTGAGTACTATTACTTTAAGAATATGAAAAAAAATTGATTTAATTAATTATGTTAACTATTTATATGGGTTGTAGTGATTGTGAGCTTTATTCCCAAGAAGGCTAGTGAACCAAGGCACCAGGGATTTTTATTGTAAAGAACAAAAAAAGTGTTGTCTTTAATAAAAGCAGGACAAGTGTGTTTTGTTCTTTCTGTTTTTGTCCTGGGCTCCTGTGCTGAATATAGCTTATTTCTTTCTCACTCTAAGGTCTCTAAAACTGAGAGGAGTATTCTATTAATGACCTGACTAGGTACCTGCATAATACAAATGTAAATGTGCGCTGTGCCTGAGGCCTGTGCACTTCTAGATTCAGCCCAGCATCTGGTTAGTCTTGGCAGCTGCTGCCCTCTCGCTCTTAATCTGCCAATGTCTGCAGGATTCTCATTTTATTCCCAAGGCATCTGCAGTTGTTAACCTTTACCTTCCACTCTTTTGGCTTCCTGCTTGAATTTTTTTCCTCCTCTTGCTTACTCTTCCCTCTCTCTTTGCTGCTGCTTCTTCTTTTTCACCTCCCCCTTTGCCTACCTTTGTTATCCAGTATTTCATTGCTTAATGTCTGTAGTGTATATTGTTGTCTGTTGCCACTTGCTGAGCATGTAAATTCTATTGCTTTTGTCAAAGCGTATTTCTCCACTCATTAGATCATGTGAGCAGATGGTCAATGTATTTGCACAGTACTTTGATATTAATTCAGTCAGTCTTGGACTATTCTATCAAAGCTACACCAAATGGGCTTCAGTTTATAACGTACACCCCAGGTTTGGCAACATCTGATGTAGTTAGTTGGGGAGTAGGAGATGGGGCTTTGTCTCCCATTTAAACATTTTTGCTAGAAGCCCATGGACCTTGATGATTTTGTTCTTTATTAAATGCACCGCATCCATGTACTCTTACGTGTTAAACAGAAATAACTAAATAAATATGTTTGTCTGTCTAAATTTCTGCAGCTTCCCACAGCACAATAACCAATGTACAGTGGCGTAACTACGTTAGAAGTGCCCTGAGGCAAACGTTTCCTAGGCGCCCCAACATCCCCCCCCCCCGGGAACCCAAGCTATCAAGATGACCGAAGCCAAATGGATGGAACAAAAACAATTTTCAACAGAGGCTACCACTGCACCATCAAATATGTAAGGACTTAAACATTCAGAATCCTGAAGTCTGAAAATTCAAATGCCTGTCAATTTTATTTAACATTTGTTAATCAGGACAGTCTGACTTGGAACAAAAAAAAAACAATTTTCAGCAGAGGCCCAGGAAGAAATAATGCAGACATGTCTTTGTAACATGGGAGGACAGTAAGTAATTGAATTAAACTGAAAACATCCATGCGTATCCTTTACTTTAAGCCATTGTTTAAAATTATACAGGATTGTTTCTTTAGCTTGTACTCACTGCTTGCCAGGGCAAGATTTTGCTTCCCAGTTACATGGAACTGGATGAAACAAAAGTCTATAAATTAATGTGTGAGTAAGTGCAGTGGAAAATATATTTCTGCAGAGTTCCATTAAGCTGCAGATTAATATATTTTTGACAAGTGGTAGAGATATTTATAGGAACAGCATGGGTAAGGACATTTTGCCTTCTTTCATCTTTCAAGCAGAATCATAAAATGCCAAAACAGATACATTTTCAGCTCTGCAGGTAAACTCTAAAAGAAGCTAAAGTAAAAAAACATACACACACAATCCAGCACAGTCAAATCCAGAGCCAACAAATGTGTGTTTTTTGATTTATAAAGTATAATAGGTAGAAAAACAGCAACAGGAAACCAATACCAATATATAGAAAGTACAGTTGTGTACACTTACCATAAATGTAGATGTTCGAGTGTCTTCACTGTTGCAGTCATGACTGTAGGGTTCTCCCCTGCCGGCAGGCAGTCCTCGGTCGGCCAGAATCCCAAAGTCTGGGTCCGGCGTCGGCTGCTCAGCCATGCTCCCTGACATCAGAGCGCCAGGAGTACAAAGCTGGCAGCCGACGCCATGTTCTCCAGTTTTTCTTGCCCCAGATGTCAGGTGTTCCAAAATTAGTAAAATCCCATACCCTTTGCAAATACACCTCAGAAGAAGGGTGAAGAAGGGAACCACACAAAAGAAAAAATAAGAGGGGACAGGAGGGAGATTAACCCAGACTGCAACAGTGAAGACACTCGAACATCTACATTTATGGTAAGTGTTCACAACTGTACTATGTTCATCGTGTTTTACTGTTGCAGTCATGACTGTAGGGTTGAATCCCAAAGCAGAAGGAAAGGGAGGTGGTCATAAAGTAGAGGGGGTGGCTAAAAGGCCCTGCAAGACTGCAGAAGCAAAGCCTGCCCTAGACTTAGAGTAGAGAGGTAGATTGTAGTGCTTAGAAAAAGTATGCACTGAACTCCAAGTTGCAGCTTCCAAAATGTCTTTGGTAGGAACTCCCCTGAGGAAGGCAGCTGAAGTGACAGCAGCTCTGGTAGAGTGAGTCCTTATGCTCCCTGGGATTTGCTTTCCATGGTGTGAATAACAAAATCTGATTCCATGAGCAATCCATTTAGAAATGGTCTGTTTTGAAATGGCTTTACCTTGGGAACTTGAAGCATAAGAAACAAACAATTGCTCTGATTTCCTGATGTCCTTGGTTCTGTCCAGGTAAAAACGTAGTTGTCTGTGTACATCCAAGGAATGCAAGATCCTTTTCCCCCTATTTTGAGGACTGGGGAAAAAGTTGGCAGGTGAATAGTTTGATTTAAAGCCACTTTGGAAACCACCTTACGCATGAAAGTAGGATTAGTCCTTAAAGACACCCTGTCTTGGTGAAAAATAATATAAGGTTCCACAGCCATGAGAGCTTGCAACTCCAACTCTCCTGGCAGAGGTCAGAGCTAACAGGATGGCTGTCTTCCAAGATAAAAACTTGATGTCAGATGTGGCAGCAGGCTCAAAAGGAGGTAAGGTGAGTTTTTCCAAAACATAGTTGAGATCCCAGGCAGGAATGGGTGGAGATCTAGGGGGCCTTAAGTTCTTAGCTCCTCTGAGAAACTGTCTCATGAGCTGGTGAGAAAAGATTGGAGGGTCTGTATTATAATGAGCAGAAATAGCAGAGGCATGTATCTTTATGGAAGAAAAAGAAAGACCCTTATGTAAGAGGTCTGAAAGATAAAGTAAAATCAGAGGAATGTTAGGAATAAGAGGATCTGAATCCTGAGCCTGCATCCAGGTGCAAAATCTTTTCCATTTTCCTGCATAAGATTTTCTAGTGCTAGGACGTCTGGCTTCTAAAATGACATCCATAACCTGCTTGGGTAGGAGAGAATGAATCAAAGACCCTGGAGTAACCAGGCAGCCAGGCTGAGAGTTTTGACATGGGAGTGCAGAACTTGACCCTGGTGTTGGGACAGAAGGTTCGGAGTCTGAGGTAAAACCCAAGGGGGCTCCAGAGAAAGGTTCTTCAGAGTTGGGTACCAAAACTGTCGAGGCCAATTTGGGGCCAGTAAAATTATCATCTTGGGCTTGTCCTGTTTGATCTTTAATAACACCCGTGGAAGAAGAGGTAGAGGCGGGAAGGCATACCCCGAGAGGTTTCTCCAACTGAATGATAGTGCATCCACTTTCCAAGCTAGTTTGTGAAATGTCCTTGTGCAAAAAATCTGTAGTTGATGATTGAGGTGGGATGCAAAGAGGTCTATGTGAGGACATACCCTGACTGCTGTAATCATCTTGAATATTTCGGTGTCCAGCATCCATTCGTGTGGATCTGACAGGTTCCTGGTCAGACTGTCTTCCAGGATGTTTTGCTTCCCTGGTAGAAACTGAGCTTGAAGGTCCAGTTTGTAAGCTAGAGCTGTGTTCCATAGATTCATGGCTAGTCTGCAAAGGGGATAGGAATGTGATCCCCCTTGCTTGTTTATGTACCACATAACTGTGGTGTTGTCTGTCCGTATCAGTAGTTGTCCTGGTTGTAGAAGATTCCTGAAGGCCAATAGAGCATTCTGAACGGCTAAAATTTCCTTTAAATTGATATGCAGGTGCTTCTGATCCTTTGTCCAAAGGCCCTGCAGACAGTTGCCCTGCAAATGGGCTCCCCATGCATAATCCGAGGCATCCGTGGTTAGTATCTGACTGGCTGGAGGCAGCCTGAAGGCCTTCCCTTTGTTTTGAGTACATGCCTTGGACCACCAAAGGAATTCCTTTTGAAGACAAGGCAGGACAGTGATCTGTATGTCTAAACTGTGGCAATGCTGAGACCATACACTTTTTAGGTACCACTGTATTTTCCTCATATGTAGTCTTGCATATGGTACGAGAAGGATGCAGGAGGCCATGTAACCCAAAGCCTGCAGGAATTTCCTTGCCGATAGCCGAGTTAATGATGCCAAGGTTTTGAAAGTTGAAGCCAGCTGTAATTGTTTTTTGTATGTCAGAAATGCCATCTGGGTTGTTGTGTTTAGAAGAGCACCCGGAAAAGTTATCTGTTGTGAGGGTGTCAAATTTGACTTTTTTACGTTTACAGTGAATCCCAGGAACTTGAGAAGTTTTTGAACAAATTCTAGATGCTGGAGTAAGACATCCTTGCTGTCTGCCTGAATAAGACAGTCGTCCAGATAAGGGTAAATTTGAATTCCCTTGAGTCTGCAATAAGCTACTACTGGAGCCAGGCATTTGTTGAAGACCCGGGCACAGTAGACAATCCAAAGGGCAGCGCAGAGAATTGATAGTGCCTCGATCCGGCCTTGAACCTGAGGTATTTTCTGCACTCCTGCCTGATGGGAATGTGTAAATAAGCCTCCTTTAAATCCAAAGTTACCATCCATGCATTTTTGGTCAGCATTGGAAGTAGCTGCTGTAGAGTAAGCATCTTGAATTTTGGTATCTCGAGAAAAGTGTTCAAGACTGACAGATCCAGAATGGGTCTCCATGAATTTTGCTTTCTGGGGACTAGAAAAGGCCTTGAGTAAAAACCTTGTCCCATTTCTGAAAGTGGAACCAGTTCTATGGCTTTCATAGCCAAGAGGGCTTCCACCTGGTTTAAGGCCTCTAACCATTGATGTTTTGGTAGATCCGGCCATCCACTTGGTCTTGGTAGGGTATGAAAATGGAATTTGTAACCTCTTGAAACCACATCCAGAACCCACTTGTCTTGGGTTATATGAGTCCAATTTAGGTGAAAAAGAGAAAGTTTTCCTCCGAGAGGGGCTTCCAGGCAAGAAGTTCCTGCAGCCCAACAGGGGGAGTCATTGAGCCTGTTTTCTATGAGCTTGCAACCTGTCCTCTCCTCCCCTAGGGGTGGAAGCAGTCCACTGTCTTGGTCTATAAGAGGCTTGCGTTTGGAGCCTTCCTCGGGAGCGTCTGTATCTACCCCTCTGAGGCCTGTCTGAATTGGGAAAGGACCAATTTTTAGTAGGCCAATTCCTACTAAATCTGGGTGGCTGTACTTGTAAGAAATCCTTAACCGTTTGCATGGATTTTGTCTTGTCCTCCATCTTCTTTATCACCTCTTCAGCCTTTGATCCAAACAAAACATTATGTTGAACAGGAGCATCCAATAACTTAGCTTTTACTTGATCTGGCAAGTTTTGTTCCTTTAACCAAGCATGCCTTCTAATGACTGTGCCAGAGGCAGCAGCCCTACAAGAAGCCTCCAAGGCATCAAAACCACAGTGTAAACCATGCTTCCCTACTTGTTCAGTGGCATGCATTAAGTCATGTAATTCCTTATCATCTGCACAAGCAGAAATGGAAGTTAGCTTTTGTTTCAAAACAGACAGAAGAAATTGCTGGTATTTCAGCATATGAAATTGACAGTTTAAAGCCCTAATAGATAAAGTTGCAGAAGTCTACACTTTTTTGCCCCATCTTTCTAAAGATCTGGAATCCTTTTCAGTGGGAATGGGGTTTTTAGCAGTAGCAGCCTTAACCCCCTTAGGGCCCTGAGAAATGGTTTCAGGATCAGCAGTAGGATTCTTGTATAAAAACTGGTGGGAATCAGGAACCCTATAATATCTGTCTGGTTTAACAGGAGCTGGAGGAAAAGAGTCAGGAGTTAAGTTAGCCTCAGAAAAGGCATCATCAACAATATCCAAAACAGGAGGGATAGCCAGGGGTCTATGTTGGTGAAGAAGAAGAAGAAAATCCCTAAGTCTCTTCTTAGATTCCGAGTACTCCTGTCCTTCCCAGTGAAAATGTTCCCTCATTTCATGTAAAGTTTCCCCAAAAGAAAAATCCTCAGGGGGAGAAGCTGAAGGAATGGATTCCTCAGCATCAGAATCCTCATAAGGAGGGAAAGAATAATCCTGGTCAGAAGAAGAAACTGAAGAAACAGAAGCCTGATCAGAGGAGTCACAATACAATTCCTGCCTTGGCCTTTTATCTGGAGGGGGATGTGAACCCCTAATCATAGTAGGTAAGTCCTCCGCCATCTTAAGTAACTGTTTCTGAGACTTGGGTCCCGGATCAGAAGAGGCCTGGGCTGTAGTCTTTGATTTGGAAGGGGTCTTTGCCTTTGTCTTTGGCTTTGCCTTTATCAGAAGCTGAGTAGGCCTGAAAACCTCTTCGGAAGCCGGTACCTGCACAGCGGCTCCGGACCCATCCGAAGGAGCATTGTCCGAAGGTCCTGCAACTGAAATATTCAAAGGCCTAGATGGCTCCTCGTGGGAGTCTGTTTCGGCCATCAGTTCCGAAATGGCCGACGACAGGGGCTGCAAAAGCGCCTCACTGACGACTGCCGAACCTGAAGCTGGCTCTGCTTGTACAATATCGTCTGATTTGGACCTCGGAGGCCTGTCTTTATCCTTGCGTCATTTGTGAACTCCGGTAGCCAGAAGCGTGTCTGACAACATTTTGTAATTAAAACGCCTACCAAAGTAATGAAATGCAAAATCGTACCTTCGTTTAATAGTACATTGATTAAATCTAGCACAAAACTGACAACTAGCTACGTCGTGGTCAGGGCCTAAGCAAGGAATACAGTAAGAATGAAAATCCTTATGAGGTATTTGCTTCCCACATGAAATACAATTATTAACTTTTTCTGACATCGGACTTGAGCAAGAAAAAAGTTTCCCCAACGGGGTACTTAGCTTTGAGTAGGAGAAGAAAGTCTTCAGACTGAAGTACGTTTAGAAAAAATTGTCAGGAGTCAGCCTACCGGCACTTGCGAACTGCTATCACCGCACAGCAAGAAAGACTGGAGAACATGGCGTCGGCTGCCAGCTTTGTACTCCTGGCGCTCTGACGTCAGGGAACATGGCTGAGCAGCCGAACCCAGACTTTGGGATTCTGGCTGACCGAGGACTGCCTGCCAGCAGGGGAGAACCCTACAGTCATGACTGCAACAGTGAAACACGATGAACATCTAGCTGCAGCAGCAAAGGGTTAACCTTTGGAATAGTTGAAGTGACCTTGTTGCTAGCAGGTCCTGGTTACATCCCCCTTGGAATGCTATACCTGAATGAGGAAATCGTGTGTCTCATCTGACATTTTCTTTTGTGTAGCGACAGTGATAGTGCACTGTAGAAGAGAAGCTGGATGATGCAAGATAAGCAGCCCCCCCCCCCCCCCCAGATATATACTATGTCACCTCACCTCTGCTCTCTTGTAAATAAAATAATGCAAGGATAATGCAGTTGATGCTATCAGATGCACAAATATCATAAGAAGACCGACCCACATTCAAAGAAAATACATTTTGCCAGTGGCAGATAAATATTAACTCTGGGCTGTCTTCAAAATCATAGGCCCCTTGAACATGAAACATACACATGCTCTTTGATACACCTTCCTGACTGTATTACATTATATTCCTTGTACAATATAGTACAGTTGTTAGAGGGTATTTTAAGTGTATTGTTTTGAACATTTTTCCAGTAAACAATGAAACAAAATGCATACACCATGCTTTGAAACATGTCATGCATGCATACTAACAGTATGCTTTGGCTATAAGTAGCAGCTCACCTTCTACTGTGATTATTAAACATTTAACTTAAAAGAGCTGTACCACCCCGTGTTATCTGCAAATAGCTATTCCAGAGACTAGAAGGCAATAACAATGACCCAAGGCAGATACCAATATACCCAACAAACCAGCTAAAAATGGAAATCAGATGAGCAAAATCATCACCGCAGAAAAAATATATATATTGGAACCACTAAACTGTTGACACCTTGGCACAGTTACATCTATTACAGCCACCAACATCTTATTGTTAGTTCAAATACAGAAACACACATGCTGAGTCTTGCCAGCTACTGCAGGCTTAATGCAGTCTAGGATTTTTTTTCTTCGATTTTTACTACTACTACTACCTCCATCAGTTTAGTTTAGCAAAAGTCTGCAAATGTCCAGTGTGCAGAGGAACCAAAATAGATTTCCCTGGGAGCCTAGACTTCAGCTACTCAATATCACCAAAATTAATCACAGTCTCAATGACCTGCTCTACTGCTTCAAGTGTTTGCATTGTGGAGAATATAGCACATAAAGCGAGAAGAACCAAATGCTTGGAGAAACTCGGGAGTAAAACAGTATTTTGTTTACATAATGTAAAGCAACTCCAAAAAAGCCAGCGTGAATATACCCACACAATTAAGAAACTATAATAAAAACTACTATAGACCAGCTAAGAAATAATTGCTTTTTAAACCAGCAAATCTTATTACCATGCTTGACGGCATGCATTTCAAGATTCATTCACTCAACTGTATCTTTGGGTACCCGCTGACGCTGAAACAATAAACAAATAACCACAACATGTGCAAAGCAAGCAAATACAAAAACTAAAGATCAAAACGGTCACTCTCCAGGGTGCTGCAAACATGGCATTCCTCAAATGTATCATCTGAACTAGTACCGTACAGTTATTCCTTGCACGTTACATCAAAAACATTTAGTCACTCTCACAGACAAATCTGGGGAGAAAAGTACAACGCAGAAACAGGGATATGACATCCATCTATGTAACCACGTCCCCAGTCTCCTCGTTCTTACCTCCAGACTTGTCCCATCTGCAGCAAGTGGATGACAGACTGCCAGATCCATACAGACAACCTGCACAAGTTCTAAACCGTCCATTTCGATTCCCGCTTGCAAACTTGAAAATATGTGCTGCACTGCGCGCGATGATGTCAGCACGCCTGCGACTACACTTCTTTCTTCTTAAAGAACGCCCTAAAAAAAAAAACAAAAAAAAAAAAACTTTTTTTTAAATTAAATTAAATGATTACCTAGTCAGCGGATTCCCCTGCCCAAAGTGCCCCCTGCTGCTTGGCGCCCTGAGGCAATTGCCTCACTTCACCTCTCGTAGTTACGCCACTGCCAATGTAGTACTAGAATCCAGGTTGAACAGAGCTTTGGTTCTTTCTGTCCTATTCACCCACCCCTTGAACTTCCACCATTTAATCTTAGTTTAACTGAATGATTTGAACAACCAAAGTTTGCTGGCTTCAGCCCCTTCTAGTGCTTAGGTTACAAGGCTGATTGATTGATTTAATAATTATTTGTATTTTCTCCTGATTTATTACGCCAGTAAAGATAGAAGGACCCCATTGATTTAGTTGTCAGTATACTTCGTGACATATTGTCTCCAGCCCTCTGACACCACCTGACTAGGCCTTAGAGATAGGAGAGCATCCTGTAGACAGTGCCTGCATTACTTACAGAGCTGCACACTTCTAACCTGTCTCCTGCTGTTTTACAGCCCCAGTTCTGCAGCTCTTAAACCTTTCAGATCAATCTTACTGTTGTCATTTCACCAGCAGAACCCGAAATGAACTTGTTTAAGGGTAAGGGTACGACTTTCAGTCTGATGAATGGGTTACAGTAGTGTCTCTGTTTCTTCTCTTCACCCCAATATAATGACTATCAAGTCCTTTACTATACTTGTATTATGAGGTAAACCTACTCATATGTAGATAAGCACACCAAAAGTACTTCAGTCTCTGGGCAGGTGTCATTTGTTTGTTAATAATTCTCAGCATGCCTTTCTCATCCCTTAGTCTGTTTTGGTATGATTGGCATTCAGCTGCTTGTTATTAAAACTCTCCTTTCAGCAGACAAGGCATTGGAATTTATGAATTCCAGAAAACGTTCAGCAAAATAAGTTGGTACATGAGTAGTTTTCCCAATTAATGGTGGGGTAGTTGAAATCGCCCATTATTAGGGTGTTATGTTGTACCCTAATATTTTCCAGTGTATCAAGAAATGAGGAGTAGGAATGCTGGGGCATGGTGGGGGATCTGTAGCAAGCTACAATTTGGATTGCGGTCTTGCCCAAAGTTAGCTGCACTTGGATAATCTCGGATGCATTATGCTGAGCAACTTGCCTGGAGGTGTGGATATCCTTAATGAATATGGACACACCTCCACCTTTAGTGTTTCGGTCCAGGTTAGGTGGCCAAAAGGTGTGGTATGAATTATAGCCTGGTAATGCAGGGGTGCTCTCTGGAGCCTTGTATATGTTTTAACAATTGAAACTAGAACAGAGTTGTGTCCTAGTTGCCTGTTGCACATTTTTATTGCATGTTGTGAGAGAACGATACTGTCAGTTTTACTTTATTTTTATGGAGCTGCTATCACCCATTAGGGATAGAGTGGCATCTGCATCCATGTTAACTATTGCCTGCCTGTTGGTGGCCTTACCGAAGGTATAACTGCTGTCTGAATTAATTTTGGCCTGTCAGAGGTCACCTATTATTTCTGTAGTAGTATGTAGTACTTCTCCTCTGCTCCTGTGTCCACCCCTTGTTAGAGAGCTATACCACAACAACTATTAACAATTAGTTCCAGCTAGAGTGTTATGATGTACACCTGAACTTTTTGCGGTCTGCTGAAATACAAGCCTGCACCAGATTGAGCTGTGCTACTGTTTTCTATCTGTGCATATTTCAAATGTTTACTAGTATTTTTTATTTAAAGTATGTATGTACCCTAAGTTCAAAAGTTTTCAGACACTGTGGGATTGGGAGTTTCTGTAACTTCAATTGTGCTACGTATAAATAATTCGGTTTGAAATTTGGAACACTTTTTATTGGACTTTGTCTTGATGTGACAAGACATTGGCTGCTGGTTAAGTTTTATAATTTGTTACTCTTTCTGAATAAATATATTTTAGATTTTATTTTCTTAGAATACCACGCTGAACTCAAGTTTAGAGATGGGTTAGTATTTGTAATAGTAAACTTTCAAAATATGAAATGTGGTGACGTTAGATCCGTTTATTTTATTAAACATAGGGTTTTGTTTATTTAGTAGTTGTTGCCTGACCCTGTTGAAGGTGAAGCTCCAGTAGGTGCATTGTAAAACCCATCTTGGCCAAATAAAGGTATTGATTGCTTCACCTCTGTTCCAGCTTCTGCCCATATGCAGTTGGTTAAATAGGAAATGGCAAATAGAATATTTTGCAGTACTTATCAGGAGAATTATGTTGTGCTGTTTGCATTGTTGTCACATCTTCAAGGAGTGCTGATTTTTGCTGGTGATCTACCTTAATTGATAAGGAAGTCCCAAACAAATATTTTTTTGGAGAGTGGCTAGCATTACAAATCACAGGACATCAGACCAAAGCGGCGCAGTTGTTGTTGTTGTTATTAACTGTTTTTAATTACTTCTTACTTTGAGGCAGAAATCTGTTTTCTTAGTAGATTAATAGATATTTTAATGAAGTGTTGTATTGGTCGCATTCAGGATGGATTAACATTGTCTTCTGCAAGTAGTTTTGATTTAAGCATATTGCAAAGTAACTCCCAAAGAGACAGTGTTCTTGTCACTACAGGATGTTTACTAAGGTGAGAGTATGCAAAGAACTACATATATAACGTTATCATGGAGAACATAACATTTACTACAGGTTACTAATTTACAGATATGCAGACAGACATGCACAGTATGTTTAACTGTTATGTTCTGGTGTGTATGCATTTTTATTATATGCTGGAGTCTTTATTGCTGCTTATCGAGAAAAGCTGTTTTCCAGACTCTAAAGGTTAGAAAGAGGTGTTTTATACACTTCAAGGATTGTGACAAGTTATGAGCAGTTTACAAATCATAAAGCATTATCTTCTTCCCCTGTCATACTGTATTTTTATTTAATTGTTTTATCAGTTAACATTAAGTAATGTGCATTCAGTTACAGAATAGTATAGTAAATTCACAGAGAGCCATTGTTTGGTTTCTGTTACATGATGTACTTTTCTTTTTTTTTGAATCCACATAAAGGTCAGATTTTTTTTTTTATTTTACATTTGTTTACCGGGGAGGTCCGACTGGACAAAGCTGTCTATTTTCAGCAGATGCCCAGGGAGAAAAGCTCCAGACCAATTGCTAACATATTATACATAAGATATTTACGTGAGCATTGTGGTTTACACAGTTATAAAATATAGCAGATATATGATTGCATAAGATATTTACATAAGCATAATGGTTTAGACATACAATTAAAAGTATAGTAGGTAGTAACATATGATTGTTCATACAGTATGTTTAGTAGAGATAATGTTGAAGATGTACTAAAGATAAGACAAGAAAGGAAAAACTAAAAAAACACTAGCCAGATTGTCAAAGCAGGAGAATATAAACAAGTTCATGTGAGGTTCATTGACATTTTAAGGGAAACTGTGAAGACTGTGCATAAAACATATATTCCTATCCATAATTCATACCTCAGTCTCAACCTCTTAGAGCATAAAATCTGGACAAAGCCTAAAATGATGGGGGATCAAGTAGGGACAGATTTTAAATATTGCTTTTACAAACTTGGAAAGTTGATAGAATAATAGGTTTTGCATTAGCATGAAATTTCTGAAGGATGTGGACTCTTCAACTCAAATGTTTATCATTATTTAATGACTTCAATCCTCAGATATTTGCCAGAAAAGTACAGATTTTAGGAAGAACACAAAAAATATGAGGCAAAAATCTGGACATTCTGCGAAAATCTGTTCAGTTGAGAGGTATAATGGTGCTTACTGCAGTATTAAGTTTTCTTTGCATAAACATGTACACAAGCAAAAATCAACTAGTTTTATGTATTTATTTTTTGTTGTTGTCCAGGTTAGCATGATGCACATGTTAATCATTGGTGTAGCTGAAACACATCAGAAAATGTTTTTTTTCTAAATCCCATACCTGACACTTTTTTTTTTTGTTTTTGTTCAGTAACATCATTGATAGAAGATCTGCAAGATATTGACTACAAAGGTAATAGTAGCCCATTGGATTCTTTAGGTTGTCTTATAACTTCAGTCAATGCATCAGACAAGAAGCGATCATTCAGATATAGTAGCAATATGATATAGCTCATTACTGACGGCAATTTGTTTTCAGAATTCTTCACATTGTAGGTTTTGCATCATTTTAAGATGCAGATAAAATAAGTTGAACTGAGCAGTGTTACTGGTGGAAAAGCAAGACGTCAGTGAAGAAACTAATGAGTCAAGATAGGGATATAAATACTTGTTCTGTAATAACTCTCAAAATGCACGCCTACTGTGTTTGCTCAGTGTGTTTGTCGACTGCAAATCCTTGGCAACACTAACTCAATACCAAGTTTATCTGCTATTGATCTTGCCTTACTGAAAATGTCATTCCTAAAGTGTTCTTCAGCATGGTTATGGTGCTCCTTGAATATTTCAATGAGTCTGTTGCTGTGTTGTTGAGCCTCTGCTATATCAAGTTGAACAGACTGAAACATCTGGGCAACAGGCTCAAGAACTGAGTAATTTGTAATAATGAAGAGAAAAATAAGAAATGTGCACGAAGAGCAAGCGCTGAGTAACATATGTGCATTTTGTCTGGTTTCACCAGCAGTGCTCTTCTGAAGATCAGCCAGTCAAATATTTTCTCAAAGTTCTGACTAAACACACGAATGGATTTATATTTCTCAGTCCATCATGTCTCACACAGAAGAGATATATTTGGTGACAATGCTCATCACTTTGGACTGTCATGGACAAAAGTAATAATCTTCTTGATAGCACCAACAGCAGTACGTATTTCAGGAACATCATTCAGATCATTGACTACAAGGTTTAGTCTGTGAGATGCGCAGTGGATAAAGGCTGTTTTTGGATACTTTTCCCGAATCTTTGCCTGAACACCATTCTGGATGCTTGCCATTATGGAGCAGCCGTCATAGCCTGTCTGAGTAATTTTTCCAGGTCTAGATCACACTTTATGCATTCACTGACAATGACATTTGAAACAGACTGTGCATCTCTCACAACAATGGGAACAAAAACCGCAAACTCTTCTCGAATACAATCATCATCAACAAACCGAATGCCCAATGACAACTGCTCAATGTCTGAGATATCTGCAGTTTCATCTGCCAATACACTAAATCCAACTGCCTTGTTTGCTGCACAAACAATCTCCTTTTGAAGTACGTGTTCGTATTCTACCAACAGCTCATTTTGCACCCTATGGGATGTGTACCAAGCATTTCCTGCAGCTGTTTCACTGTGCTGTTTCAGTATTGTGTCACCAGCTTCAATACGAAAATCTAACAAGTAACACAAATTTCCACCAGAGCCTTCTTTTCCACAGAGAGGAATGTCATAGGTTGCACAGTAAATAATGGTAGATACAATTGGTTCCAATTTATTTTGGTTTTTTGCAATTTGTTTTTCTACTGCTGCATCTAGCTGCGGAATAACAGCTGTTTCTGGTTTCTGTCGTGTTCGTGTATAAGAAAAATTGGAAGCATCTTCAGTAGAACCTTTGTGCCATGATGATTGCATGTGATTTCTTGCAAGACTCATTGAAGGCATTATATTTTGTGCACACACTAGTGATGAAGCTGCCTTGCAACCCACAGTGAAGTGACTAGGGAAATAATACACAAGTTAAGCAGAGTGGGCCTTTCAAGAGAAGAGGAAAATGCAAGCCAAGGTGAGTACTGAGACAACCAACTATATCTGAATATAGTTGTTAATAAATAATGACATGCATTTCAGTTTCAGACTTCATATTATTCAGAAAATTTAATTCTAACATGAATCCTTTTATTCTAGCAACTTTCTAATGTGTCCCTAGTTTTGGGCCTTTATCCCCAACATTATAACAGGCTTTGTCCAGATTTCTTGTGTTAATAGATTGAGAGGTATGGTGTGTATGTGTGTCTGTATGTATGTATGTATAAGAAGGAGGAAGCATACCCCTCAGCTGTCCAGGTTTTTGGAGAATGTCCAGATTTTGCCCCATATTTCTCCTAAAAAGCATTGAAGTTGCTAAGTAATGACAGACATTTGAGTTTTAGATGTCATATCGTTTAGAAAAATGCATACTAACATAAATCCTGTTATTCTAGCAATGTTCTAAGTTCATGAGAGCAATATTTATAATCTGCTCCTATTTACTTTAGGCTTTGTCCAGATTTCTTGCACTTAGAGGTCGAGGTGTGTGTTAAAGAGAGTGAAATGCCCTAGAGTTAGCAGGTGGAATTTATTTTCAAGTGCATTTTCAAGGAATTGTGAGCTTCAAGGGAAGAGAGTTTTACTGCTGTCCGTGCTAAGCCTGCTTAAAATGTGCAACTGTTTTGTTTAGCAAATAGTATCACTGTTGTGGTATAGAATTTTTAAAGCAGCACAGTAGGTAGCATACTTGCATCTTGATACAGAGGGCTGTAGGTTCTACTCCCACAACATGTAGATTTGTATTTTAAGGGGGTGTATGTCCTCCTTTGGATGAGATGCCTAATAACTATTAACTTGTTTTTCAGCTTGCCACCCATTCCCTATTGCAATATACCAGCTTACCATTTTTTTAATATAATGTAGGCAATTTATTTTTCAAGGGCAGCAGGCAGTGAATTTGTAGATGAAACAATGAAATATAAATTTGTTTTCTAGCAACAACCTCTTCACTGGTTTCAGATCTGTTTAATGTGGAATTATTCAGATGAGTTTTACTTCTGCAAAGATTCTGCATATTGATTGATATTGGTGGATTGTATGACAGAAGTTTGAGTAGAGTGGCCCTTTATGGTTGAAATGTTCTGAATTGGGCAGGTTGTCATTATTGGTTCATATGATTTGTTTCATTGCTTAAAGGAAAAAAATGTTCAGAACTATAAATTTAAAACACACTCTAACAAGTGGTGCTGTATTATACAAGGGATATAATTCAATTATTATATAGTATAATTAATACAGTCAGGAAGGTGAATCAAATAACATGGTTCTAGAAATGTGTGCAAGGAGTCTATGATTTGAAAACAGCCCAAAGGTAAACTTACCCAGCCACTGGCCAGATGCATTTTCTTTGAATGCGGGTTTCAATGTTGTTTCGGTGAGTGTGGGTTTCAAAGGTAGAGAAGTTTTAATGCTAAGTCTCTTTTCATTGTAAGACTATTGCTTTGTTTAGGTTTAGTAAATGTCTATCAGTGTTTGTGCTTTAAAATTTGAAATAAAAGTTGTAAATGAAATCGAAATATCTGTAATCATTATAGAAGTAAAGCATAAAACAGTATGCACACTGAGAGATTTGAACAGTGTCTATGACAAATGGGGAAAAATAGCCAAGTATTGGGACACTGGAATGGCTGCGTGGGCAGGGGTGGGGGTGTGGCTGAGTGGGCGGGGCAGCAGAGGGGTGGTGTGGTGTGGGTGGGGCTTGGGTTTGCACCCCCCCCTGCAAAAAATCCTGCGGGCTCCCTTGTCTGTGTTACATGTTTGATAGCCTTAGCCCTCATTTGCCTGCTGTGTCACCTTGAGCAAGTCACTTAACCAAACAGTGCTCCCTGATCATCCCAGAAAAGGGACTATGTATCCAGCGGGCAGACCTGGTTAAAAAATGTGCATTATTATTATATCAGTACCACTGGAATTGTAGCACTTACATGAATGCAATATTTTTATTATTCCAATGCACCATTTGTACAAACATATGTTTCCTACCCATTCACCTCTCTGTTGTATCCTCTGATTGCCAGCTCTTAATCTGATCCAAAATGCATAAATATGAGACAAACATGGCCACAAATTGCTTGTACAACCACTTTTTTATTAATTATTTTTAAATTAGCCATTGCTAGATTCTTAATATCGAACAGTAAAGCCCACTGCTAGTTCTTGGCCTATGGCAAAATCGAACAAAGTACTTATGCATCTGCTAAGAATTTACCATCTGTCACACAACTGAGCTTGACAACACTGCATATTAGTAAGCAAATATGACATTAAAAACAACACAAAAGTAATGCTAGGAGATTATGTTGTCTATAGCAACTGCCATAGCTCAATGTATTTATTATGTGAAATCTCTGTTTAAGTGCACAGTGTGCATGCTTCTAATCCACTAAGAAGGTGTCTTGCTGTTGTACAAATTCTTTCCACACTTTAACTGTAGTGCATTACAAGGACCATCTTATGACACATTTCTCTCTCTCTCTGAGGGCTTCAGTGACAGACTTGCGTAATGTTCTCTTTGGTAGACTTAGTGAGGTATGCATGGGTTCAAATGCCATGGTGTGCATTTCTTTTTCATTGATGGCCACTGTGGGTAACGCACTTCTTAGTGATCTTTAGCATGTTTCTAAGGGGTACCTGTCAAATCTTTGAATGCTCAAAATTTCGAACGTTGCATGGTCATGACCAAACATTCGAAATTTTGAGTGCTCGAAGATAGACTTTCAACGGCACTGTATGGTGCAGATAGGGAGAATTTCCCTTTTCTGTACTGAAGTGCGGTCTCGGAGTTGGTATATTTAAGTAGGGGGTGTGTGGGGGGTGCAGGGGCTTGCCCCCCTGCCTACACTGTTAAAGTGTTTTTTTCTGTGTTTTCTTTTTTTTTCTTATGTTCGAACATCCAAATGTCGAACATTTGGTCTCGACCATGTAATGTTCCACATTTTGAATGTTCCAACATTTAACATAGACCTATTTCTAAGTGACTTAAGCAAAACACACACATAAACAAAGGACTGAGAGTTTTAAAAAAATGAACTTTCAGTACTGAAACAGTGTGCTGAGCTTGGCAGTGAACATCAGTGCCACACATATGTGGGTAGTGCTAAATGGTGCTTCACATGCTGTGACAAAAAAATGAAGAAAAATCTTTTGCCCACGCTAATAATTTGATGGCTATTGCACGTGTGTGCGTAAACTTGAGGCATGACAGAAAGCAATAATGACATCATTACACAGTTTTACTGCTAAGCATTTCATCCCTAACAGCTGCTATGACTTGTACACCAAATATGATAAGATTAATGTAAGGAGACCAGTTTGCCAAATAATTAAGGTCTTTGTCTTCAAGGTACAAGGTTAGATCCTGACATCCAGACAATGCCTGTTTGGAGTTTGCATGTTCTCCCTATGTCTCTTTGGGGAGCCTCCCAAATCTGAGTGTTTTCATCTCAAACACAACAACGAATGGAGCATTGGGTAGCAGCACAGACTCTACATGGGGGAAGAGTTGTATAGACCGACCACTTTGGGCATCTTCTGTGGTGCCCAGTAACCAAGAAAAGAGAACATGGATCGCATACACTGCACAGTGGCAGGGATACCCACTCAATGGTGTAAAATATGGCTCCAGGTGATTCAGTCATGTTGACTAATGTCGCCAAAATGGGCATGAGTATTTGTCGGTGATAAGTGGGTTGAGGACCTGGCCTTCTCTGACCTACATGAGGGATCCATTCTAATGGTGGGATAGGTGTATGTGACTCTATCAGCCAGTGTGCCCACTATAAAAGCCCAGCAACCCTGGGTCAATAATTTACTGGTTGGCTGGTGTCCAGCTGCACAGCTTGGGTTACCTGGGATAACTGCTGAGCAAAAGCTGGATGTAAAACCAATCAACCTGCCAAACATGAACCAAGAATCATTACACTCAATGTAGGTTCACTGACAGGATGCAGCCTGGAAGTGTTTGACATGTTGGTAAGGAGGAGGCCGGACATCCTATGTATCCAGGAGACAAGATAGAAGAGCAGTGCAGCAAAGCCACTTGACTTGGGAGCCAGAGTCTTCTACTCAGGAGGAGGGTAGGCTAGAAATGGTGTGGGAATTATGGTGCAGGAGAGGCTTCAGATGGCAGTGAGGGATGTCATCAGAATTAGTGAAAGACTCATGGCAATCAGACTCCAGTCTAATGATAGGACAGTATTCATAATCTCAGCCTATGCCCCACAACAGGGTTGTGGTAGTGAACAAAAGAGTGCATTCAGACAGCAGGACCTACTAGTAAATGCAGGACATCATGAATTGTTGTTGATAATGGGTGATTTGAATTCACATATTGGGACAGACAGACAGAACAGGATATGAGGACTGCCTGGGTGCACATGGGTGGGGCAACAAGAATAAAAAAAGGAGAGGCCATTCTAGACTTCTGTCTGGCAAATACCTTGTGTTTTTAAAAGGCACACTTTAACCATTAGGCCACCCTCCCAACCCCAAATGGCTTGCTAGTAGCCAACTCATGGTTTTAGAAAGAGAGACGGTCACAAGATTACATACAACAGTAGTCAACATGCAACTCAGATAGACTTCCTCCTATTAAGTAAAGAGTATTGGGGTCAAATCAGTGATTGCAAAGTAATTCCCAGTGAAGCAGTCAGCATGAACCACTGGTTGCCACAGTCAGCTGCAAGCAGTGGTCAGAGAAGGCTCTAAGTTCAACAGAGACTAGGCTGAAGACCTGAAAGTTGACTGGAGAGAAAGCACAATAGTTCAAGGAATTACTCAGGGCTCTATCACCCCTAGAAGAAGAGGAAATAGGTGGAGTTGAAGAAGAATACCAGTGTTTCAAATAACATGTGTAAGGGTGACAGAACAGATATGAGGCTAAGCCAAGTATGGAAATAAGGTATGTTACAAAAGGAAAGCTGGTGGTGGAATGCAGAAGTCCAGGAAGTCATCAAAAGAAAGAAGGAGTGCAGGAAGAAGTGGGAGACAGAAAAGATAGACCAGGCTAGGAAGGAACACTGGTTGGCTAACAAAGAGGCTAAGAAAGGAGTTGCAATAGCAAAGAACAGGGCGTCAGAGGTACGCTAGCAGCTTCTGGAAAGTGAGTCAGTAGATGGCAGAAAGAAACTATATCAGCTTGCACGGCAAAGACAGAAAGATAAAGGATAAATGTATGCCAGCAACAACCTGCTCACCAGTCCACAGGACATCAAAGACAGATGGAAGGACTACGTCCATCAGCTTCTGAATGAAGAAAGCCCCACAGAAGCTGTACTGCCTCAGACACAGCCTATGATGAAAGAAGACGAGGAGCCCATCATAGAAGAAGTAAGAACAGCACTAAGGAAAATGAAGTCAGGGAAAGCAGCAGGCTTGGCTGAAGTCACAGCAGATTTAATAAAGATGTTGGGTGAGATAGGGGAGAAATGGCTCATGAGGGTGCATGTGGCAGTGTGGAGAGAGAGACATATCCCAGATGACTGGCGAATAAGCATACTAGTGCCAGTGTTCAAGAACAAAGGGGACATTCACAACTGTGGGCTGTACGGAGGTATCAAACTCCTGTAATATTGCATGAAAGTTCTGAAGAGACTAACTGATAAATGAATACACAGAGTAGTAGAAAGTAAGATGGGAGATGAGCGGTTCCAATTCAAATCAGGATGCAGCACAAGTGACCAAATGTTTGCAGTGAGACAGATAGTGGAGAAGAAGTTAGAGATGAGGAAAAGTCAAACTGGGCATTCCTAGACCTGGGCAAAGGATATGCAAGGTCCCACAAAAGCTGATTTGGTCAGACCTGCGGTGGTTTGAAGTCCCAGAAGCCTTGGTAGAATTAGTGCAAGCTATGTACAAGGACCCAATGACTCAAGTACGAACAGTATTCAGTATCACAGAGGGGTTACCAGTGGAAGTGGGTGTGCATCAGGGCTCATCTCTGAATCCACTGCTGTTTATACTGATGATGGACTACATTAGCAAACAGGGTGGAGGAGATAGATCAACAAAGATGCCATATGCAGATGATGTGGCATTACTCAGACTCTGAGCTAGAACTTCAGCAAAGGACAGGGAAATAGAATGCAAAACTGAAGGCACATGGGATGAAACTCCGTACAGAAAAGACAATGGTCATGGCAGAAATGGAGGAAATTAGAAGACGCTGAGAACTGAGATAGAAGGGTAGATAGTGGAACAGGTTAATAGTTTCAAGTATCTTGGAGGGATGCTTGAGGAGAATGGAAGTCTGAATGAAGAGAGCAAAGCTAAAATCAAAAGGGCTTCAGCCAAATAGCATAGAGTGTCAGGTGTAGTGTATGCCAGAAGAATGCCAAAGAAGTTGAAAAGTAAGGTGCACCAGTGGTGCAACAGTAATACTGCATGGTACAGAAACCTGGGCAGTAAAGACAGAGTAGTTGAGGAACCTACAGGTGATGGAAATTAAGTGCCTGAGATGGGTGATAGGATTCACTCTGTGGGACAAATGAGAAAATGATTACATAAGAGATGAAAACAAAGTAGCTCCAATTGCAGAAAAGATCAAAGAGAACAGATAACGGTTGTTTGGGCACATGTGCAGAAAAGCAGAAGACAATCTGGTGAAGAAGACAGACAGAAAGAAGGTGAGAGGAAACAAGGGCATCCAGCAAAGAGGTGGGTGGATTGTGTGAGAGAAGATCTGTGACAACCAGGTATGAGTGTTGAAGAAGGCAGGAGACTGGCACTTAGTTGACACAACACTCCGATCCATGTAGAAAATGGGAAAAGAGGAGTTGCTGATGATGATTACATTCTGTCAACAGCATCCATGTATTAATGTACTAATGATGTGAATGCTTCATTTTAGTGCACTGCATACACACTACTAAGTCACTGAGGGTGGGGTACCTTTGTATAATATCATTTCCACTGTACGTGTACTCTATCACAATAATCACCTGTTCAAAGCTTTTGGTCTGACTACTCCCATGATATACACGTTTAAAGTTCTGTTTGTTACACCATGACTGAGCTAAGTATGGGTTTGAATCCTGTCGTCTGACTTAATTTTTCAGTGATTTCAACTGCTGTGATAACTTCAAATGTGTATTGGTTACATCTATCCTGTGATACATATATGTCATGAATACGTAATGCTTGGTTTAGTGACTTTTACCATGGTACAAACTCACAATAAGCACAACACACACACATACACAAAGGACTGGCAGATTATTTTATGCCCCTCAAACTGTGTGCAACGCCTGGAACAGATCAACAATGGAAGACATAGGCTGGTGAGGACAAAGTGAAATTTACCATGATATACTGATATGTACTGTAACACCACGTATGTCTTATTGTACTGTATTTGTGATGTATTGCTATAAATTAAGTAACGTCGAAGCTGTGGATGCTCTGATGCCTTAAGTCTATGGAACATTGATTAGTGTGCATTTTCCTTGCAGATGGCAAAAACCTGTAAATGTGTGCTGCCTGACAACCTCACAGAAAGTTTTTCTGTGACATGTGTAGGTAGTACAGAGGTAGTACAGAGATCAGGAGACCCTAAAAGAAGCAATCATGGTTCACATTTTTTAACGGTTCAGTTGGTGCAATGTAACCAGTGGTTGTGATGAGTATGCAAAGCCATTATGTTTTTATTGTAAATCATAGTATGTGTGCATGTTCTGGAGCTTACAACTGTCAAGGTGAATGAAATACTTTTTCCATGATTAATCATGTTATTCTGGAGTTACTGATGATCATGTAATCTCATCAGAAAAAAAAATGGAAGTAGGAATGCCATGTTTCACACCTTAAAGTATCAATAGAGCCATAACAGTACAATACTTTTTTTAATTTCTCCAAGACTTTTGGGTTTCTGATACCATGATGGGAATAGACCTCATTCTTAAGTCAAAGTATAATTAAAGTTCATGAAATTAGTATTGTACATTTACTGTACAATACATATGTAAGATTTTTTGTGTTGGTGAAGACCATTCCTTATTGCTTCAATAAAACAGTCTAATGCCTTTTTGACAGGTACCTTTCTCCTACAGCCTCCTGTAAGAGACCCTGTTCCACCTTGGGATATTACTATTTTACTGTAGGCTTTAACAAAAAACCCTGCTGAACCTGCAGCAAGAATGGAACTGAAATTCCTTTCTTGGAAAATTCTTTTTCTGCTATCAGTTGCCTCAGCAAGGAGGATCTTTGAACTTCAAGTCTTGTGCAAACCACTATATTTGGTCTTTCACATAGATAGAGTTTTTCTGTGAACAAATCCTAACTCCCTTCCCAAGGTTGCTTCTGACTGTGCTTTGAATCACCTTTCTTACTTTTTCTAAAGCTAAATTGGGAACTAGCTTCTTCAAGGTCTGAATACTTTATGCTTGTCTACAGGGCATACCTCTCAACCTGGAATCATAAAAAATCTGGACAAATGCCCATGAAAAATAGTTACAACTGGCCAAAAATCTGTATATTCATTAACATAAAATGTACATACATAATTACTTAACTCCACCCACTCAACTGGAATTGTGGGATACCAGTTTTAAACGCAAACTGAAGAAAAGACAAAATATTAAACACAAAATAAACAAATTACTGATTTCCTCCATACGAACAAACTACTAACCATTTCTCAACACGGCTTTAGACCATATCATAGTACAGCCACAACATTAATAACATTTAACCAATACTATCAACGAACACAGAAACAACAAATTTGCATCCACTGTCTTCCAAGACCTATCCAAAGCTTCTGATATGGTTTCCCATAATAAACATCTAAATGTTCTCACAGAACTAAACTTATCTCAGTCCACCCTTGCCTGGTTCCAGGATTACCTAACTGGACACCAGCAAACAGTACGCTGGCAACAAACACTCTCGCCACTACTCACAATTACCCTAGGAGTCCCACAAGGCTCAGTACTAGGACCCCTTCTCGTCTCACTGTTCACAAATAACCTCCACAGCTCATCCCCACTGGCCTCCTTCATCCAATATGCAGACGACTCCACAGTCATACTGTATGTGCCACTTCTAACTTACAGGAGCTCCAAACACAAACTCAACAATCATTCCTAGAAGTAGAAAAATGGCTGACAAACTCCCAGTTAGTTCTAAATCCCCCCAAAAAACAAGCTCATGATATTCCAGCCCACAAAAACCTCCATACCCATGACCACTTTTAGCATCATTTCATTAAATAATACCATCATCACGCCCTCCCACCATACTAACTTCTAGGAGCTGAGATAGATCTGATGTTTGTATAAGAATAAACACTTCTTCATAGACAACACTAAAGCCACTATTGCCCAGACACATCTAATCTCTACATTGTTCTATGCATCCCATATACTGATAAACCTAAGAAAATCGGAATTGGCAAAATTAGAAACCTGCTACAATAAAATCGCCAGATATGCTTCAAACTCAGCCTTGATCTTAGGTTCATAGGGTCATAGGTTCATACTAGGCTATCTGCCCTGGGGCATTTATAAGCCCAGCCCGATTGTGTTTGGCTTACGCCACCCCTTGATTTGAGTATACTGTGCCCTTTTTAAAGTTTAGTTTACTGTGCCTCTGTCTAATAGTGACACAGAAGTAATCCCCGGGACAAACCTACGATCCCCCATCCACTCATCAAGATTCTTCTTGAAGAGAGTCAGTGAGGTGCTCTGCCTAACATGAACTGGAATTCTATTCCAGAGCGAAGGGAGCCTCTGGGTTATGAATCTGTCCCTCCAGCATGTTCTATTTATTTCTGTGCTGAGGTTCAAGTCCCTCGAGGGCGTGGCTCTAAGGGATTTAGATTTACTGAGGTGGAGCATGTCCATTAATTCTGGGTTGGACATAGCTTTATATGTCAGGCATAGATCGCCTCGAAGTAGGCGGTATGCAACTGAGTAGAGCTGGAGTTTTTTTAACCGAGCAGCATATGGCATCTGTTGAGTCCCTTGATCCTTCTGGTGAGGTACTTTTGGGGTCTTTCTAATTGCTCCAGGTGTCGGGTAAGGTACATCCCAAAGGGGGCATTGTATTCTATGATGGGCCTGATGAGGGATGAATAAAGGGGCACGATTACCTCTCTTGATCTAGATATGAATCCTTTCATGATGAGGTGGGCTATGTAGAAAGTCTTTCTAACCACTTTGGCAATGTGGTTGTCAAAGGAGCGATTGCTATCAACTTGGGTCCCCAGATCCCTAATTACTTTCTCTGTACCTAATGGGTTACCACCTATGTGGTAATTTGTGGACACATTGTTTTTGCCAAAGGGTATGACTATACACTTTTTGGCATTTAGCTTTAGACCATGGCTCTGGCACCAGTTATCCGTCTCTGCGAGACCTTTTTGAAGGATGTTTGTGTCAGCTGGAGAGTCGATTATAGCGCCCAGTTTGCAGTCATCTGCGAACTTGGTGAGCCATAGTCCTCCCATGTTGGCCTGTACCTCAGAAAAGTAAATACCGAACAAGAGAGGTCCCAGGACAGAACTTTGTGGGATGCCACTTGTGACCGGTTTCGAGTCTGACATGGCTCCAGCAACTCTGACTCTGTGGGTTCTGTCTTTGAGCCAGTTTGCGACCCATCTTGTGACATAGGGGTTTATATTTAGGCTGGATAGCTTATCTATGATGCCCGAGTGGGGTATTGTGTCAAATGCCTTTGCGAGGTCCAGATAGGCTGTGTGGACTACCTTCCCTTCATCTATGGCCTTGGTGACTGTTTCGAAGAAGTCGACCAGGTTCAAAAGGAAGGATCTGCCCTTGACGAAGCCAAATTGGGTAGGATCTAGTGTCTGTAGGTCCCCAATGTCTTTGTTTATGAGTTCCATGATGATCCTCTCCATAGCCTTGCATACTAGGCTAGTCAGGCTTATGGGGCGATAGTTTCCAGGGTCCCAGAGGCACCACCTTTGTGGAGTGGGATCACTGTTGCTGTACGCCATTCTTTGGGCACATATCCTGTAGTGAGGCTGAGATTGTACAGCAGTTTTACTTGAGGGATTAGTTCTTCTTGGAGTTCATGTAGGATGCAACCCGGGACGCCATCGGTCCCATGGAAGCAGTGTTTTTTGCTTTGGAGAGGGCGGCCTTCACCTGAGCATCAGCGATGTTTGGGAGGCTGCACTCTGCCGGGATAGATACTTGCTCTTTTGGGGGGGAGGGGGTGGAGAAGTTTGCACTGAACCTGTCTGCCAGGATATTGGAGATGTCTGTGGGTTCAGTGTATTTTTTGTCGTTTAGAATCAACTCTGAACAAGTCTGGGAGTTGCATCCCAGGTTCCTAACATAACTGAAAAAAGTCTTATGATTGTCTTTAGGTCCTGTGCAATTTTTCTCTCGAAGCTGGCCTTGGAGGATTTTATGAGGGATCGTAATTTTTTGCTAGTACTGATCAGGGATGCCTTCCCTTTTAGGGATTTTGCTCTATCATGTAGTAGCTTCCTCCTTCTGTTGTACAGTTTATTTATGGCTGGGGTCCACCAGACTGGAAGCCTGCCTTTGGATGATTGGGTCTTGATTTTGTTTGGGATAGCATGATCCATGCATTCCTGGAGATGTCCGTAGAATGCATTTATATAGGATTCTGCAGTTTGGGCCATAGTTTCCACTGGCCCTGGGGCCTTGAAAGATTCCACTTCAGTTTTGAGAAGTGTGAAGTTCGCTTTTGAGAAGTTTTTCACTGTGGTTTTCTAGGCTGGGGGTGGGGTCAGGATGTGGATATCCAGTGAAATTAATTTATGGTCTGATCTTACCAATGAGGGATATACTTCTGGTATGGAGCATAGAGTCCCCATGTTGATAACGATTAGGTCTAGTATGTTTTCCCCTCTTGTGGGAGTGGTGATTAGCTGTTCCATAGCATTTGAGTTTATAAATTCCAGGAACCTTTGGGCTAAGGTGCTGGGGCTTGAGTAATGCTCCCAGTCTATGTTTGGGTAGTTGAAGTTGCCCAATATAATGGTGTTCGGAGAGATCTTAGTGTTCTCCAATGTTTTCAGGAAAGCCGAGTGGGATTCCTGACTTTGAGAGGGTGGTCTGTAGGATGCTATAAACTGAAAAGCAGTCTTGCCCACTGTCAGTTGCACATGGATGGTCTCCGATACTTCGTGCACTGCCACTAACCTGGAGGTGTGGATATCCTTGATAAATATGGAAACTCCCCCTCCTTTTGTGGTTCGGTCCAGGTTTTGGGGCCGAAAAGCATGATATGAGGTATAACCTGGTAGTGCTGGGGTGCTCTCTGGAGCCTTGAACCAGGTTTCTGTCACTGCACAGATAACGATGTTCTCCATACTGAGGAGAGCTTCGAGTACATGCATCTTGAGGTTAAGACTTCTGGCATTTAGCAGCATTACCCTTAGTTTCTTGTTCCTTGTGCTGTCTATGGAGGTGGGTTTGACTTTTGAGCCTTGCCTAAAAAAGGCACTATGGGGGTGGCAAGAGCCTTTGCCAATATCCGAAAGCCCAGGGGTGACAGGTGCAAGCCGTCCCTAGCGAAGCAACGTGGCTTGTCGAGCATGTCATCCCAGGCTGACAGACACTGGATCCCCTTTGAATGCCACCAAAATTTTAGCCAATTGTTAAAATCGATCATTTTGTCTTTATACTGTGGCATCATTCTAGGTGAAGGTAAGATGCTGCTCAAGGTCAGGGTCATACCGGCCTGGGCTACATGATCAGAGAGCTCCTCTATGTCTCTTTTCATGTAGTCGAGGGAGGTACATGTCAGGTCATTCACGCCAGCATGTACAATGACTGAGTCATATTTGTATTTGCTTTGGAGTGACCTGAGTGCTTGTGTTATGTGGCGGATCCTAGTGCCCGACAGGCAGCTCACTGTGACCTTCTCTTTATTCAGCCTGGTGAGTGGGACGTCAGTGTGTCTGACAATAGATTCACCTATTGCAAGGGTATCAGGTGTGTTATTCAGCCTTAAGGGCTGTGACTGCTTGGCACACTGACTTTGTGTGCTATGTGTTGTACGTGTTTTGTTTTGGGGTAGCGTTTGCTTGGATGTCTGCTTTGGAGGTCTCTGTTGCTTAGGTAGATTTTTATTTAGAGCCTCAGTATGTTTTTGTGTTTTTATGTGTTTGGTTCGCTGTTGTGGTGGGACTATGTGATACTGGAATTGTGTTGTGTGAGGTTACCTTCTCCTCCTGACTGGTTGCACCAGTTTTGAGATGAGAGAGCTCAGCCTCCAGTTTGGCTATATGGTTGCATCTCTCACATATATTTGAACCTGTTTGGAGGAGGAGAGGGTTGTCCATGTACATGAGACAGTTGTAACATTGCCTCAAAATTCCCAGATTCACCAACTGGACTGGAGAGGAAACCATTGACTGACCTTTGGACATGCTAGAGTAATATAGGGAACTGAATTAAAACGGACCAATAGGGGACAAGGTAATCGTAGAGAGTATAAGAGTAAGTAGTGCTTATGGTTTATTAGTGCTAACTTGTAATATTACTTATTTGGACCAGTGAGGGGCCTTAGAATGAGACTATGGTGTTTAATTTGAGAGATAGAGCAGTTCTAAGGGAAAAAGTGAAGAGCAGACTTTGTGGAGCCAGGAATAGTTTAAACCCAATTAGGCGGCGCTGTTCGATGTTGCGCTATCTTAAAAACACGCAAAACCGTGCAAAAGAGGGTTTTAAGAGAGGGAGATCAAGGAGTTTGGAATTGACCCAAAATGGCCAATAAAACTACATTTTCAAGGCAGTAACCACTCCCACAGGGGCAGGCAGGCTGCTCAATGTTTATCACTGCCACTGATGAACAGAGACTTCCCTTTAGCCCAAGCAAACAATGGCCTCCAAGAAACTTACAAACAGTTCAGAACAGCAAATCTGTAACTGAACTTTTTTAAATCTCAGAAAAGTGGGAAAAAAGCAAGATTTTTTTGTTTTTTGTTTTTTAAGGAAAGCAGAGGTTCACAAGTATCAACAAGTTAGAACAGTGCAGTAAATAACCCCACACTTGAGTGCTAGGCCAGAGACAGATAAAATGCAAGTTTTAAGAAAAAAACGATTTTAAAAATAAATGCAGGCAGGAAATTCAGTAATCAGCTCTAGGTTGTGTTCTAAATACAGTTACCAACACAGAAATCAAGTTTAACAAGCCAGAAAATGCTCAAAAGTAGGCGGCAATGCAGAAAAACTTAACAAATAATCTGAAGCAAAATACTTACACCACTGTACAGCACTCAAAAAACGTAACTGGCTAGAACTCCCTCAACTCCTCTTTAACCAACTAACTATAGCTCACAAACACTTCTACAATCCTGATAAAACCCCTGCTCTGAGCCAACTATTACTTCCTTATTCTACCAACCGAACCCAATGATCCACCAACAAACTCCTTATTAAGACCAACAAACCCAAAAACCAAGCTAATGAATGCCTCTTCTCAAATTACATAGGCAAATACTGGACTGAATTACCACAGGATATAATATCCACCCCAAGCTATACCAATTTAAAAAAACACAAAAGCTCATCTAACTAATAAATGGCTGTGTCACTGCTCTGCTTCTGGCTAACCATATTAAAATGAAAGGCTTTACATGAACTAACCAGCTGTACTTATATTGATCTATCTCAAAATAACTGCAAAATTTGCAACCTCCTTGATTATATTACTCTGTAAGCATCTCTTCCTTACCAGACAGTGCCATGCTGAGATTTTTCCAGATGTATTTTTGCGAGACTGTACTTTGCTGATGTTTTCCAAATGTATCTACCCTGTGTTTTTATAACTGTCTTGTAATTCTTTTACCAAACTGTAAGATGTTATGTTGTCCTATCTCGCCTTCATTCTTACATGTGGTTTCAGAGCCGATCCTTGGCTCTGACTTGACCATTTACAGAAGCTCGAAGTCTCTACATTGGCTCATGTCAAGGTAGGTATCCCATCATGCAGTGGTATCAACCCTCAGATCTCGTTTGCCTCTCTACAAGTTCAGAAGTGCTCTTCTTGGCCGTAGCTAAGTTTAACTTTTTCTTCAGTATTTTATCATATAAAGCTTGTTTTTCATAGTTAGAACAGTAGAGTCTTCCTCTAGATTAATCGTTTATCTTAGATATTGTTATATAGTTGTTGATGGTTTGTCAGCTGTTGGCTGAAGTTTTTTCCCCAGGCCTTTGTTTTGTGGTATTCCATAGTGGTAGTTTTAGATTATTTCCAAGCAGTATTTGCTGTTTTTTCCCTTGTTGAGCTCTTTTGTCTGCTCTTTATTGTTATTGGAAAGTGTATTTTTACATTGCAGGACTTCCATAGTTTAGTCCGTTTTTTCTTGGTATTAGCTTTTCTGCCTGTGTATGTGTGTTTTTGTCTAGGCGTAGGTTAACTGTTGCTAAGGGCTAGGTCAGTTTAAGTTAGAGGACCTAGTCCTCTATTGATCTTTCCCCTTTCTATTATCAGTGTGGTGTGTTTTGCCTTTAGATAAACCTTTGCCCGTCCTTTATTAGAGGGTTTTTCCTAGTAGTGTGGTTCTTCCCGTTTCTTGGCAGGGCTAGGCCCATTTAAGTTAGAGGACCTAGTCTTCTTCTTGGCTTTTACTTCTCTTTTAGTGTGTGTTATTTCTCCTCCTCCCAGTAGTTAGGGTCTGTTTTAGTTAGATGACCTAACTAATTACCTTTTGTACCTTTCCAGTACATTTCTGCTTCATTACAATCTGAAATTATGTCTAACGAATGTAAAGAGAAGGGTCACAAACCTTTGGGTTTCAAGAAATGTCAAAAATGTACTCAAAAAATGTCCATAACGGATGGGCATAGTGTATGTGTCTACTGTTTAAGGGCCATTCACTTACAAGAGACTTGTACCTTTTGTCACTCTTTTAGCTCGAGTCCTTCAAGAAAGGAAAAACAAATTGGTTTTGAAAGGTCTCCTAAAACCATCCTTTGAGGAAGCTTTAGCTAGTTCTTCTTCTTCTTTACAATCTACTAAGTCTCCCTCTAGCAGGAAAGAAAAGACCATTAAAAGGCCATCTCCAGTGTCCTCTGAGAAATCTGGACCTCCTGGAAAAATTCCAAAAACTTCTAAGACTTCCACCTCATTGGCTCCACTGCCTTCAGAGCTGACTGAGGTTATTACTGGTGACATACCTATATTGGCCCTATGAACTTTGGAGCCAAAATAGGATTCTTCAGCTTGGAGCCGGTAAGTAGATATTCCACCAGTCTCCCCTACATTGAGATCACCTATTTTTCAAAGATCTCGCTCTCCAATCCTTTCCTCCAGGTCCTCTAGGAGCAAACTATTGGATGAAGATGTGGAGAGGGTGGTAAGCAGACTTTTAAAGGTGCCAGGACTGGCAAATTTGCTCTCTGCTCCTCCCCAGCTGGTTTTGGAGCCGTCCAAATCTTTTACATCCACTACTGTTCCTCCCCCGAGCCATACCTATCTATTGAAACCAGAATATCCAGTACCACTTGCAGTAGAACCTTCAGCTCTGGCACCCCGATACCTGCTCCAACACTCTCGGTGCCATCCGTAGTGTCTAGGAGCCAAAGTTCACCGGTCGGCCCCAAGGGAGATTCTCAGACCCGAGCCTCTTCGGTTCCAGGTTTACCTCTCGGTGCATCAGCTTGACTGGGCTCAGCTCCTACATCAGCTTTGGAGCCAATCTCTCTGGAACCGAGGGCTACCTCTGCTTCTTCAGAACCAGTGGTGTCCGCGGAACCAGGAGAGTCAGCCTTCAAGCTGATGAGGAGTGTGCTGTCCAAATCTACAGCCTTACACAAGGATACTGATGTTCTTCCCCCAAAAGCACCGGCTTCTGTCTTGGCACCACCATATCCACAGGACAGCAGAGATCCGCAGACTCAGGAGCACCCTTTGGGTGATCCCCACTCTTCCGAGATCTCCCCAGAATACCCTTCCAAGGAGCATCCTCAGAAGAAAATATGCAAGAGGAAGCATGTAGACTCCCCTGATGACTCTGTCTCCTCCGACACTGACCTTGAGAAGTCAGAAGGGTCCCCCATGGTCATCCCCTGAAGATATCTCCTTTGCAGATATCCTTGAGATCCTAAAACAGAGAGGCAGTTGAGCTACCACCACCCCTTCTGATGAGGAGTCGGTGTACCTGAAGGCTTTCTGATCTTAACCTTCAGCCTCTTGGGCGTCTCTGTCTTTCGAAGAGCTCATGGATTTGGTCAGTCAAAAGGCATGGGAATCACCTGACATGATGGAACCAGTCCCTAGAAGGCCAAACAAGTTTTTGTCAGCCCCCATGGAAAAAGTTTTTTGACTAAAGGTGTGCCAGTAGATCCTAATCTGTTCATCCTCCGAACAAAGAGTCTCGAACGATGGATAAATATGGGAAGCATGTTTTTTTCTTCAGCGGCTTTCACCCTTAGATCGCTGAATTATCTTACCCATTTTACAAGGCATTGGAGAGATCTTCTGAAGGAACCAGGAGATACTCTACAAGGTACTTCAACTGAGGGGGTACCAGAAAAGGTTACCACTCAGTTATCCACCTTAAACTCCATAGTGAATTCCTCCATGAGATTGATATCATACGCAGCAGATGGAGGAAGTAGGGCAGCAGGTTCAGGAGTTTCTCTTAGGAGACAGTCCTAGATGCGCTTGTGTAACTTTGTGGAGCCCTTTAAGTCTACCTTCACTAATGCCCCTTTTGACGGTTCCTCACTTTTTGGACCAAAAGTTAAAGATACACTCACCAGATGCGAGTAGGAAGGGAAAACTCTCTCTGCCATTGGACATTTTTCCATCCCTTGAAGACCCTACCCTAAAGGGCAGAAAGGCGGTAAGATGCGGTTCAAGAAATCCCAGAGCGTATTCCCAGATGAATGAGGTGATTCCTCCACCAGGGGCAGAGGAGGAGGAAATAATGGTAGACGCTGTCCTAGAGGCAGAGGGGGCCCGCAGAACCAAGGCAACTGTGATTCCTTTTGTGGACATTCCTATCAGTGCTCCTGAAAGGAGACCCAACTGTGGTACTCTAGAGCCAGTCAGGGGACATTTATCTTTGTACCCAGAAGCCTGGTAAAACATCGCAAAAGACAAGTGGGTACAAAATATAATATCCAGAGGATATTCCATCCCCTTTTCTTAACCCCTCCAACCAGAACAATCCCAGATGTTTCACCCAACCTCAGGGATCAAGCAACCATAGAAATCTAAAAGTTGCTAAACAAGAGTCATCCAAACCATCCCCACAGACCAAATAGGATTCGGAACTTACTCGAAATTCTTTTTAGTACCAAAAAGAACAGGGGACTGGAGGCCCATATTGGAAATCAGCAAACTAAACGAATCAGTCAAGACGTCCAAGTTCCGAATGGTGCCAGTGCAGTCGATACTTCCCTTTTTAGGGAAAGAAAATTGGATGTGCTCTATAAACCTCCAAGATGCGTAATATCATATAAAAATGGACAGAGCATCGAGGAGTCACTTACGCTTCTGGCTGGGAGCCAGTCACTATCAGTTTCATGCTCTGCCCTTTGGTCTCACTACAGTCCCCAGAGTTTTCAACAAATGTATGGCAGTAGTAACGGCTCACTTGAGACGTCTTGGATTCCGAGTGTTTTCTTACCTGGACAACTGGCTTCTAACTGCCACCACCAAGCATCTACTTCAACAGGCCAGAGACATGCCCTTATAAATTTGTGTTCTGCTAAGCATTACAATAAACTTGAAAAAATCTGCCTTGTTGCCCTGTCAACATATTACCTTTATAGGCACAGAAATAGACACTGTTTCAATGATGGCTCGCCTTCCCACCAACAGAATTGCGAATCTCAAACAACAGATATTGTTCCTTCTTCCCAATCACAAAATCAAGGCAAAGGTAGTGCTCAAACTGCTGGGAACCATGGCCTCAACCATAACCCTCGTTCCCTTAGCCCAGGATGCATATGAGAATTCTACAGTGGTTACTATTCTCCCAGTGATCACTTTAGGAACTTCCTCTGTCTCACCTAATCATAATAACAGAATCTTTCAAGAAGGATCTTCGTTGGTGGATTCAATCCAACAAGTTAACCATCGGGAGACCATTCGTTCCATATCAACCTATTGCTACTGTGACCACGGATGCTTCCCAGATGGGGGTATTACCTGGGAAAGACAGTCCAAGGCATATGGCAAGAACACAAGGCCCATTTGCACATCAATGTTCTACAGATGAGAGCAGTACTTCTGGCATTGCAAGCAATCCACAACTCTCTCCTTCTAGGGACGATTGCAATCCAGTCAGACAATATGTCAGTGGTATGGTATATAAACAAACAGGGAGGAACCAGATCACACCCACTTTTTTGAGAGGCTCTGTGAGTTTGGCAGTGGGCAATCTCTTCCCAACACTTTCCAGTAGCAACGCACACCCCAGGGAAGTCCAATGTGATAGCCGACAAGCTCATCAGGGCAATATTGATGCCTCATGAGTGGTCTCTAAATCAAAACATAGTGGAAGAGATCTTCTGCAAATGGGGCCAGCCATGCTGCGATCTTTTTGCCACTCCTATGAACGTCAAATGCAGCAGCTACTTTGCCCTAATCCCCCCTCTGGGGGAGACACCGATCGACACACTTTTTCACAGTTGGCCCTTGGGACTTCTTTATGCCTTTCCTCCATTTCCCCTCATATCAAAAGTCATTCAGAAAGCAAAATCCTTGGGAAGCAAGATGATTCTCATTGCTCCATATTGGCCTCATCAGATTTGGTTCCCTTTTCTTCGGCCTCATCTATTGGATTCTGGATCCAGTTCCAGACCTTCTGACACATATGTCAGGAACTATCCATCCTTCCCTCCACACCCTCAACTTGACAGCTTGGCTGTTCCACTTCCAACTTTAGTCAGGCTTCAGGATTTCACTCCAGCAGTGAAATACATTTTGATATCCCCTTATAAGGCTTCTACCAGAAAACTATATGCTAGTAAATGGAAAAGATTTTCTTTCTGGGCACAGTCCAAAAATGTAGACCCCTTCACTGCCCCAATTTCTTCAATTTTGGATTTTCTTTTGGAACTCTTCCAACAGGGCTCAGCCGCTGCTACAATTAAAGTCCAGCTAGCAGCTATCTCCAAATTCCACTTAGGACAGCATACACCTAACTTGATGGCACATAGACTGTGTAAAGCCTTTGTGAAAGGCACTTCCTTATTGAGACCTCCATTTAAAGGACATGTCCCTCCTTGGGACTTAAACTTTGTCCTATCACATTTAACGTCACCACTCCACATGCGATCTAAAGTTCCTCTCTTGGGAAATGATTTTTCTGGTAGCTGTAACCTCAGCTAGAAGAGTTTCATAGCTACAAGCTCTTTCAGTCAAACCACCCTATTTGATTTTCCATAAAGACAGGGTTTCACTTCAAACTAACCTGTCCTTTGTCCCTAAGATTTGCTCTCAATCTAATATTAACCAATCTATTGATCTTCCAGTATTCTTCTCTAACCATACCAACAAGGCAGATTACAAACTTCACCAACTTGATGTGCATAGACAACTTAGGTTCTATCTCCACAAAACTAAAGATTTCAGGAAGTCAGATCAGTTGTTCATATCCTTTTCCGATGCAAGAAAGAGTATGCCGGTCTCTAAAATCATATTATCTAATTGGCCTTCCAACTGCATAACTTTTATATACTCCTACAATAACAAGGAACTCCCCTTCAAAGTTAGAGGTCACTCAACCAGGTCAGTAGCAACATCCACTGCCTTTCAAACCAGAATTTCAATGGACAGTATTTGCGCAGCCACGACTTGGACAAGTTCACATGCTTTTATCACTCATTACAAGGTTGATTTGGCCTCTAGGAAAAGAGCTTCCTTTGGTTCCACAGTGCTCAAGTGTATTCCCATGAGCCACCCAAGAAAAAGGTACTAGGGACGCTGTCCGACATGTAAGAATGAAGGCGAGATAGGGCAACATAACATAAAGTAGTTATGTACTCACCATAACATTATAGCTTAGTTGTGGAACTCAAGTCATAAGGGAAGGTTGGACAAGAGATACTGGGTAGATTTTCTTGCTGGCTCAAAGGAAAGAATGGTACACTTCACACAAGAACATGGATGGCTCCAGTCAAACATTCTGGTACATGCTTACAAGCTTGGTGAAGGATGCTACAGTTGCTGAGAGTATAAAGGTGGTGACATGGAGAGGGAGTTTTATCTGAAGAAGATGTGGGACGAAAACATTTATTTGACCTTGTCAGCGTTAATCTTGGATGTCAATTCGTGTGTTCATTAAACAACTGTTGAGTGCAGTCCCACAATAACTTTACTCTGTACTTACAGGCAGCTGGACTTTAGGACCCTGCAAACTCCTGACTGGTGTATCCCTCTACATTGATTTTTAAGCAGCTCCTGTATTGTAAATCGCTAATGATAGCGTTCTACTGCCATTCTACATTGATTTCTGTACTGTAACTGTTGTACAGTATTTTAAAGCAGCTTAACACTAGGCAGCAGCATTTTACTCTAAGAAACAAGTAGCTCAAGTAATGAAAGTGATATTTGAAGCTGGGATTGCTGTTCTATTATATTAATGTGGTATATCACTGTGTAAAATCACTGCTGTTTAGTTGTATAACTCAGCTGTTGACCAATTTGCTCTAGGGATTGCATATAGCGACTCTGTTATCTATGCATGTATGTGTAAACTTAAACCTACTAGTGCATTGCCTGGTGAATTTGATTAACGTTGCCGTGCTCCTGGCTCTAGTAGTGTTCCTTACTACTCAACCAACAAAGCTATAGCTTTATCTTTAACTTGCCTTATATTAAGATTGACTGGTGCATATTTTGGTTTATATTCTCTAAACTGAATTGAATGTTGTTTCTCTAATACAATTGATATTCTCCTTAAGAGCATTACTTGAACCTAGAGACTATACTATCCTTATATTAATCTATGTTAATGCACAAGTAGGCTATAGGGTAATAGGATACCCTGTAAAAGTATTGTATATGGTCTTGCAGGCAGGGACAGAACAGTACCCCAACATTTCATTTTAAAAACCCACGAAGTTGGACACAAACCTAACCAAATTGTACTCAGATTATACAACAATAACTACTTCCCCATATCCCACCCCCTACTATATCCACATTTATTAGGTCATAATTCCCTGAACCAATCACAGCCCCAGTTAGTTTATCTCCCTAATTCTAGCTAATTACCAATTAACTAAAATAATGAACTATCATCCCACCTCTAGTTCTTCTCCTACTGATTCCTTATCTCTTATCATGGTATGAAAACCAAACATTGGGTATTCAAATGATCACACCTGTAATAATCTGAAACCATCTCTCCTTCTAACTGCTATCCCAAAGTAACCACTATAAAATCTAGTCTGAAGATACTTAGACCACCTGAAATATTCACCCAGGCCCATCCACAGTCTTAGACCCTGTCTGTTAAAAAGATCCTCTAGCTCCCTCCTTATCTTTCATCTTAACCTTAGAAGTATAAATAACAAGATACATAATCTACATGCTATGATAGCCACACATCTCCCAGACATCATGTGTCTATCTGAAACATGGCTCAAACCATCCACTAAGGATGAAGAAATTCTTCCACCTGGTTATAATATACTTAGGGTTGATAGGGAAAAAAAAAGGTGGTGGAATAGCAGTAATGTTTAGAAATACACTGAATATCATTATGAATCCAACACAACCCCCCAAGGTCTCTAATATGGAACTAATTGCCCTAAAAATATGCCTGAATAACCAAAGTATCAATCTAATTGTAGTCTATATCCCACCAGGGAAAAACTTAGAAACTGTGGAGCTCATGCTAAGCTGGCTTACCTCAAACTACCCCCAGGAAACAATTGTACTAGGAGACTTTATTGACTGGTCCCAATACTCTGACCAAATGAATCCCCTGCCCATTAACCTACATGGCTTCTCCCAAAATATAAAATCTCCCACAAGAATAGGTAACTCAACAAAAAGAAAGCATTATCGACTGGATTCTTACAAATAAAGACACACCTAATTATACCATGGGGACCCTTCCCAATGATCTTAGCGACCACCTTACCACCTTCATCATAAAACATAAATTGACGTGTACAAACCTTCCCATATATAAACTAGTTAGAAATAAGAGAAATTTGTTCTTGAACAATTCCTAGCAGAACTTAAATCCTGTAACTGGTCCATACTAAAAACACTCCCCATAGATGAGAGTGTTACATACTTTAATGACACCTTCCTAAATATACTGGACTCTCATGCACCCATCCGATCCATCAGAGCCAAAGTCGGACTGCACCTTGGCTTACCAAAGACACCAAATCTAAAATTAAGCTCAGAGACCAGGCTCCACCAAAGAACCCCTAGATCACATCAAATTTCAGCAGCTCAAACGCTACTAAAATAGATACTAACATAAAAGAATTACTTCTGTCATCTCCAGGTCAAACACAGAAATAACTCTAAGAAGTTCTGGGCAGGTTTTAATAACCTTCTTTATTCTGGGAAATCAACTACCCCTACCCCTGAAAAACTTATAGGTGAAGATCCTGAAGTAATAGCTAACTCATTTAACTCTTTTTTCACTGAGACCGTTCAGGCACTAGCCAGTCAGTTACCTACTTCTTCCACCTCCTTAACTAATCCTACTGGCCAAGATCTACCGCCTTTAGTCTTAAACCAATATCCACCTCCTATATTAGAACTCTATTAAAGAAGCTCAAACCATCCACCCTATCGGCTGATACCTACAATTAGCAGCCGATGTTATAGCCTATCCCATCTCAATCCTGATAAATAGAACTATTACAGAGGCAACCATCCCCTCAATCTGGAAAATATCATATGTTATCCCTCTTCACAAAGGAGGCTCCTCCACGAAACATCGAACTATAGACCTATAGCAATATTGTCGCCTATAGCAAAATCATGGAAAACAAGCAACTCCTACACCACCTCACCCTAAACAATCTTCTGTCTAAAACTCAACATGGGTTTAATCATAGCACTACCACTGCCCTCCTTTCCTTTGTGGATTCAGTAAATAACAATCGAACAATAAATTTATAACTTCTGCTCTCTTTCTTGACTTGTCAAAAGCCTTTGACATGGTCAATCACCAACTATTGCTCCACACCCTTGAATCATTTCACCTTGATAACTTAGCCCCACGGTGGTTTGATGCTTATCTTTCGTAGACAACAAGCTGTCCAGTGGCAAAGCAAACTATCTCACTTGCTACCAAATACCATAGGAGTTCCTCAAGGCTCCATACTTGGTCCCCTTCTCTTCTCTTTATTCATAAATGACCTCCACTCAGTCATCCCCAAAGCCACCTGCATTCAATATGCAGATGATTCTACCCTTATTTGTTCTGTCTCTCTATAATCTCAAGTAGCCACCCAATACTGTTTCACGGCTGTTGAAAAATGGTTTGAACGAAACTCATTCTAAATCCCATAAAAACTAAGCTACTTCTAATCTTCCCACCTCAGGAATCCCTCAGGCCAATATCCGCCTCAGTTTAATGATAAGATCTTTCACGTTCAATCCATTAATGGCACCATCATTGAGCCTGTCACCAACACCAAACTACTAGGTGTTACTATTGATCACAAGCTCAAATTTGATGTACATATTAGTCAAACTATTAAGACAGTTAACAAGAAACTAGGCTCCATGTACAGAATTAAAAACTTTCTAACCGCTTATACCAAACTTACTATAGCGAGAACTCACCTTCTCTCCACCCTACTGTATTCATCCCCGGTCCTATCCTTCCTCAACAAAAATGAGCTCAACAAACTCTCAGTTGCTTATAACCACATCACTAAGTTCGTGACTGGATCACCTTACCGTACTCATCACTGTCTCAACCTTAAGAAACTTGAATGGTTAGAATTACCTAATCTTCTTAAATTCAACCAACTTATGGAAGCATTTAAAATAATTAAGGAACCAGAAAAAAAACCCTCTTTGAACCAACTCCTGACCCCTTACTCCAACCTTAACTGCCTCCGATCTTCTAATAGTGTCCTGGTACAAACCAGGAAATCAAATAACTCAGGAGGTGATGCTCTATGCCAATTCTATTGGAAGGCTATGGAACTCCCTTCCCAATAACCTAAGACTTGCAACTTCAATCAGTCATTTTAAAACCAGTCTCAAGTCATTTCTTAAGGCACATTGGCTATGCCCCTGTGACAATCCTGACTAACACAATGGCTCCTTACCACCCTCTCAGTATTATCTATAGGACTTCCTCTCCTAAAACTTCTCTAGTTTCCTTTAAACCTATTTCTTTATACACTTTTGCTTCCCTTAGATTGCCCCCTCCTATCACCATAGATTTGACTTGTCAACGAAAATATAGCCTTCTCCCTTGTGATTAAAAGAGCAAACCTCTTTACTTCCAAACCTATCTCAATATCTGGGGTTCTACTCAAAATTATAACTGTGCAACTTAATAGAATGTTATTGCAATGAGTCTCTCTGTATTTTGAATGTTTCTGATGTTACTCTATGTATTTTTTGTTCTTTTCGAATGTGGAGCTTTTCTCCCCGGGTCTCTGCTGAAAAAGGATATGTATCCAGTCAGGCCAACCCGGTAAACAAATGTAAAATAAAATAAAATAAATAAAATTATAGGTTTATAGGTTCATAGGCAGGTACTAGGCTATCTGCCCGAGGGCATTTATAAGCCTAGCCAGAGTGTGTCGGCCTTCGCCACCCCATTGATTAATTAACTGAGCCTCTGTCAAGCAGAGCCAATGAAGTGATCCCAGGGGTGTATTTTCTGTTACCCATCCACTCGTCAAGGTTTCTCTTGAAGAGTGTTAGTGAGGGGTTCTGCCTAATGTAGTTAGGAATTTTGTTCCAAAGCATGGGGAGTCTCTGTGACAGGAATCTATCCCTCCAGCATGTTCTATTTATTGTTGTGGTGAGGTTTAGCTCACTAGAGCGCATGGCTCGCAGTGATGACTTGGATTTCTTTAGGTGGAGCATGTCCATCAATTTTGAGTTGGACATGGTTTTGTAAGTCAGGCAGAGATCACCTCTGATTAAGCGATATGCCACTGAGTACAGCCGGAGTTTTTTCAGTCAGACTGCATAGGACATATGTTTGAGGCCAGTAATCCTCTTGGTGAGGTACTTTTGTGGTCTTTCCAGCTGTTGGAAGTGTCTTGTGAGGTACATCCCAAATGGGGCATTGTACTCTATGATGGGTCTGATGAGTGAGTAGAGGGGCACTATAACCTCTTTATTTCTAGATGCGAACCCTTTAGTAATTAGATGGGCCACATAGAAGGATTTCCTAACTACTTTGGCAATATGATTGTCAAAGGAGAGATTGCTATCTATCTGGGTCCCCAGATCTCTTATTACCTCTTCTGTATTAAGGGGGCTGCCGCCAATGTGGTAATTCATAGATGTTTTGTTTTTCCCAAATGGGATGACTATGCATTTTTTGGCATTTAGCTTGAGGCCATGACTTTGACACCAGGTGTCTGTCTCAGTAAGGCCTTTTTGGAGGATGTCCATGTCAGCCGGAGAGTCAGCTATGGCTCCCAGTTTGCAGTCATCGGTGAACTTAGTTAGCCATAGTCCTCCTGTGTTTGCCTGTACTTCTGAGAAGTATATGCCAAACAGTAGGGGTCCCAGGAGCGAGCCTTGCGGGACACCACTTGTGACTGGTTTAGAGTCGGACCTGGAGCCTGCTATTCTTACCATGTGAGTTCTGTCTGTAAGCCAGTTGGCAACCCATCTTGTGATGTAGGGGTTTATGTTCAGGCTGGTGAGTTTTTCTATAAGACCCGAGTGAGAAATGGTGTTGAACGCCTTGGAGAGGTCAAGGTAGGTTGTGTGAACCACATTTCCCTTGTCTGTGGCCTTAGTGACTATCTCAAAAAAGTCATCCAGGTTTAGTAGGCATGATCTACCCTTAACAAAGCCAGACTGGGTCAGGTCAAGTGTTTGGAGGATCCCAATGTCTTTGTTAATGAGTTCCATGATGATGCGCTCCATAGCCTTGCAGACCAGGCTAGTCAGGCTTATGGGGCAATAGTTACCAGGGTCAGTTGTGGCCCCTTCTTTGTGGAGCGGAATAACCGTTGCTGTGCACCATTCTATGGGCACATAGCCTGTGCAGAGGCTGAGGTTGAACAGCATGTTTAGGTGGGGGGTTAGTTCGTTCTGTAGTTCGTGTAAGATTCATCCTGGGACACCATCTGGCCCCACTGACACTGTGTTTTTGGCTTTTGAAAGGGCTGTTTTCACCTGTGAGTCTGTGATTTCTGGGACACTACACTTTTCCGGTATTGTTGTGGGCCCTTTTGGAGGGGAGAGGGGGATGAAGTTTGCACTGAGTCTATCTGCCAGGATGTTGGCAATATCAGTAGGTTCAGTATATTTTGTGCTATTTTGCACAAGCTCAGAGCATATCTGCGAGTTGCCACTTAGATTATTGACATAGCTAAAGAAGGCTTTGTGGTTATCTTTCAAATCCTTGGCTATTTTTCTTTCGAAGTTAGCCTTGGACGATTTTATGAGGGACCTTAGTTTCTTACTGATACTGATCAGGGATGTCTTTCCTTCTTGGTATTTGCTTTTTTTCTGAACTAGTTTCCTCCTTTTATTGTATAACCTGTTTATGGCAGGGGTTCACCAGACTGGTTTCCTTCTCTTAGGGGAGTGAGTCGTGGTTTTGCTAGGGATGGCACGATCCATGCATCCTTGTAGGTGCTCATAGAGTGCATTTGTCCATCTCACCCTTCATTCTTATGAACCCACCCACCTACCCCCGTCCAAATAATCCTAGAGGACCTGCTAGAAAAATTTTTGTTTCTTTCCTTTATGTTGGAGACCTTTCACTATTGTTTCTCCTTTACCTAAGGGTACAGAATAATTTCTATTACAGTCAGCAGTAAACAAGATCTGAGGGTTGATACCACTGCATGATGGGATACCTACCTTGACACGAGCCTATTTAGAGACTTTGAGCTTCTGTAAATGGCTGAGGGGGAGCCGAGGATCAGCTCCGAACTCACATGTAAAAATGAAGGGTGAGATGGACAACAAACATGGAACGTTATGGTGAGTATGTAACTACTTTTTTGCTATGATTATCCAAATGTATTTTTACCAGACTATACTTTGCTGATGCTTTCCAAATGTATCTACCCTGTGTTTTTATAATTGTCCTGTAATCATTCTATATTGTATATTATGTGGAGCCTTTCTTCCCGGGCCTCACCTGAAAAATGGCATATGTCCAGTCGGACTTTCCCGGTAAACAAATGTAAAATAAATAATAAATAAAATAAACAGAAGATTGCAGTGCACGACCCTTTTAGAACCCAGGCCTAAGTTAACTAAGATGCTTTGGAAACATAGCTCTCAATCTTCCATTTCCAAAATGGGAACAACACCGTCTCTCACAATGTGGAACAACACCGCCTCTCACAATGTGGAACAACACCAACTATCACAATGTGGAACAACACCAACTCTCACAATGTGGAACATATAGACAAGAGACGTGGCACACTCAGTACTAACTTCACTATGAATTTCTCTACATTGTTAATAACTTCATACTTACAAAAAAGTTTTTTTTTGATGCATTAATATTTTCAGTATTTCTTACCCTGTTTATTACTTAGGAAAATATCTTGAATATATAACAGACCCTTTCGCAAAGGGGAAAGTACACAATCCAGCTATGCTTTACTGCTACAATTAACCAACATCTATAATTTCCAGTATTTTTCCACAGGATCATATTTGATTCTGACCGAAATGGTTCTTACAAACATGGTTCAGTAAATGCAAAATGCAGGTTTCACAGCACAAAATAGGTGAGTGTTTCAGCCAGTTGGATTATTGACCTTTATTTTATTTTATTTTATTTTATCTTCAAAAATATCGGCATTTCCCTTTTACTTGTCAGATCATATAAGATGCTTTAAGATGAGAATGGCATTTACCTCCAACATCTTTGCAGATGTAGTACTGTAATGTGAAGACATTATGTTAAGCCCGTGTCAGCATTTGCCATTGAACACATTAAATTCAGTAGCAAAGCAAAGTGCAATAATAATAACGTGGAAAAAGCACCAGTGTGGAAACACAGCAGTCACAGTTCAAAATATCCACAGGTAAAGTAGGCAGCAAACAACAGGCAGCAGGTAAAATAAATCCAAGTTTAATGCATATACAAACTGGTAAGTGCTTCCACTATGGAATCATAGCTTCCTCAGACCCTATTGAAACATCTTTATTAAACATTTATATCAGTGGCGGCTCGTGCCATTGGACTGGAGGACTGCAGCCCCACTAGCTGTGGAAGGAAGAAAGAAAAGATCATGTTTAAAAATAAAAAAAAAATATCTCTAATTAAAATTATTTAAGTATTTACAGTGCTGTAAGAGAGTCCGAATGACTCGACATTCGCCAAGTCCTGGAAGTCGAACTGCGCATGGTCAGCGAGTTCCGTTTTTTTTTTTTTACTTTGAGTGTAAATCTGCATCTGGACTGTTGTAAAAACAGTCTGGATTAAGGAAAAAGGCATCAGTGTGATGCCCAGAAGTCTATGCGGTTTAACCGCACAGCAAGGTGGAAGGGGATCGGACTGCCACGTACGTGATGTGGGCAGCTGGATGGCTACTGATTGGTTCTTGCTCTCTTCCCAAAAAAGAGTGAGAAACAAATCAGCAGTCTAGCTAGCACAGTGCTTTTGTGCTACGGTGCTACCATTGCTGAAACGCAACTTGTGTTTGCTTTTTTTCTTCTTTTCGTGTGAGAGTTCGTTCATCCGAACAGAGCTAGCTAGCTAATTTTATTTCCTCCAGACCACCAGTACTTCAAAATCCATTTGTGATCAGACGGAGACAGCCAGTCACTCATTTTACTTTAAATTGAGGTAGGTGGCAGAGTCCAACTACTCCAGTCGTAATGATTGTTTTGCTTATGTTCTTTAGCTTGATTTTTTTTAGATATCCATGAATTTAAGAATTTGTATAATCAAAGCTGATAAGAGATATAACACTTCAGAGCTACTACTGATATTATTTTAATTATCTGGATCTACTACAAATTGCTTTTAAGTTAAAAAAACACTCATTTGAGCAAACAAACTTATAGTGTGGTTAGCTCATTGAAAGCTTTTTGCAGAGTCTATAATGTCTGCTGTATAGGAAGTAGTATCACAGAACTCTGTGTTTGGTTTACTTGCATGTTTATGCAGATAAATGAATAAACACTATAAAGTAAGGATATTATTAAATAAGGAGTCACCTCTTTGCTCTTTCATTTCTATCAGTGTCTTCTGGTTCTGGTTGTAAGAAATACTATCAGCATTGAATTCTGATGACCTGTTGAGCACTGTAAAATCATGGAAACTGAAACTCTACCACTTTGTAAGAATTATATCTGGTTGAATGTACAAGACAAAAGTGTCCATGTGCAAATGTTTTCTCTTTACTTATAAAATCTGAGTACACAGACTGTATGGGGATTACAGTATGTGTATACATGTATTTTGTGGCTCAAATTATGAGCATGTATAAAAAATAATAAAAGTGCTGGCATGCTTATAAAACAGACTGTGTTAATATTCTGTACAGCACTCAACAAAAAGCTGCAATCTTCCTATACAAATGTATACCTGTTTCTTGTTTTTTTTTTTTGTTTCTTGTTTTTTTTCCTATGTAAAGCAGCCCAATTACGAAATATTTCAACAGGATAAACTTTGTCAAACCACTGATTGTTGTTTTACTTTTCCCCATTTATCTGCACTTTTATTCCTTTTTCCCTTTCCTTTGTGTTTTTCCTAGAACTCATTCTTTAAGCTATTCCTATCCGCCAAGCTAAGAACAAGTCACTGCTTTTGTGTGCCACTGCCTAGTTAGGAGGGGTGGGGGTTAGGTGGTGTTGCTGTCTTAGAGCAGACAATAAAAGCTAGGGACCTTAGGATGTTCATTTGTTTTGAATCCAAATTACATATTTGAAGTACTCCAGTTATTCACTAGCTATTTAAGGAACTATATAATTATTTTTTTCTTTTTTCAGTGCTGCATTTAAACTGTGGATGGTATGATTTTCTGCTCCCAGCAATTTGTTTGCAATTTAAAAGATTTTACTATTTATAATATTCCTTCTTGTCAGCTGGCTTAATAACTATATTAGCTTCCTTGCCTAGTTCACCCAAATCATTCCTTTTTCTTTCTCTTTTACATTTAGGTTATAATTAACCTTTAATTTGCTCTCTAATACCTGCTCAACCTGTTATAAAACATATGTTTAAGTATTGTAATAATAGCACTAGATACATCAGCAAGGAGTACATTGTGTGGCACATGATTTACATAGTTGTTGTTAAGCTTGCTGTCTTCTTGTAACTGTTCGAGTCTTTAAGACCCCATTCTAATCCTCCCTGTTCAGATGATCTGTGTTTTTCCCATCTCAGTTTCCTAAATGTCCAACTACACCATTTGATATGCTTACCTAAAGGCACAATGTTCAAGTTCTAATTTTATTTATGGTATATACAATCATGAAAGTTGTTGTGACATTACAACACTGTGGGTGGCATTTATGACACAGGATTAATGTTAATATTTTAACACATGGCACATACATATATATGCTAATCCCAGCAAAATACTATTACATTTTGGAAAATTATTGACACCCTAATGTTTCTTCAAAAAAGGCTACAGTAGTTTTGCTTGTACAGTCTTTTATCACATAATAGATATTTTTCTTTCATCCAGTTGCTGATGGAGGAAAAGTCTGTCCTTCCTGTTCATGCACATCAGTATACCTATCTTGCATACATGCACACATCCAAAGCTGATATGTGATTCAGATCACAGTCCTGGTAGTTTCGAAAACACGGCACTATGTGCTGGCCTCCAATTTTCAATGTAGCAAGTGTTTCACTTGTTATTTCTCCTAAGTCAAAATATTGCATTATATCAGGCATTTTCCACTACTTAAAAAAATTATTTTTTCATGCCTCACCACTTTTTTGCTTCCATCTAGATATTAAGTAAACTGTCATGTAGCCAATGTATTGAAATATATTTTTTCTTTTACACTTCATTTTGTCTTGATTAGACTCTCATAATGACGGTTTAGCACTCAGGGCAGTGGATTTAATTAAAGTGCCAGTTTTTGTGGTTTTGAACATAGCTCGAGCCCTTTCTAGTTGGCCAACCCACTTCGTGTTGGCCCCACCCATTCAGCTGTCTCCTGCAGCCCCCCTTTGATTTGAAGTCACCAGCCGACACTGATTTATATAACACTGTCATAATACACAGACCAATCAAAAGCTAAAACTAATAAAACAATTAAATAGTTAAAGCTGAACTCACTAAAAAGTGAAACCAGCAAAAGGAAATAGAAATTACTTTTTCCTTTTCTTTCTGACTTTTAAAACAGGTTTCAAAGGTACAAATTCATTTAAACCTAAGCCGATATGAGAATGTAGTTTGGCTATCCATCTTGCTTCACATCTTTCTGTTTCATTTGAATGTTACCCAACCTAGCATTCTCATATATAACATCTAACACAGTAAAAGAAAATGTATGTGCATTACCTTGCATCTGGACATGTTGACCTATGGCATTGACAGTGTTACCTTTATTTATACAATATATATATATAGTCCCTAATATGTTCACAAAACCGATAGTTGGTTTTGCCAACATAAAATGAGCTGCATTGCTCACAGTTGGCTAAATAAACAACGTTCATGGTGTCACAGTTAGCCATAACATTTAAAAAATATTTCTTTCCTGTCTGTGGATGAACAAGCTTATTACCCCCCTCTAACATACTGACAAAAATTACAAGACGATTGTAAGTTGGGAGCAGATGATTGCAAGTTGGGAGCTATTATTAACTCTCCAAGTGATGTTGATATCCTACAGAATAGCCTCACTGTGACCAACGACTAGTATCAGAACCATGGCCTTAAGATCGATGCCAAAAAAATGTGTCATCATCCCCTTTGGGAAAACCCAGTTCTCATTAAATTACCACATTGATGGTAGTCCACTGAACACAGAAGACGTTATAAGAGATCTGAGAACACAGGCTGACAGCAAACTCTCTTTTGATCACCACATTGCCACTGTGGTCAGAAAGTTCTTCTATGTGGCACATCTCATTACTAAGGGTTTTGCATCCAGGAAGAAAGAGGTCATTGTCTCCGTCTATTCTTCCCTCATTAGGCCAATCATCGAGTACAATGCCCCATTTGGCATGTACCTCACTAGACACCTGCAACAACTGGAGAGGCTGCAAAAGTACCTCACAAAGAGGATCCTAGACCTTAAACACTTGTCCTATATGGACAGACTCAAAAAACTCCAACTATTCTCTATCTCATATCACCTACTTAGAGGCGATCTCTGCTTGACTTACAAAGCCATGTCTGACCCAGCTCTGTTAGAAATGCTTCATCTAAAGAAATCCCAATCCCTCCACACCACATGCTCCAGAGACCGCAACCTCATTACCACAATTAACAGAACATGCTGGAGGGACATGTTCATAACCCAGAGACTGCCCATGCTATGGAACAGACTTCCCGTACATGTCAAGCAGAGCACCTCACTGACCTTCTTCAAGAGAAATCTTGATGAGTGGATGGGAAACATAAAATTCACCCCGGGGATAATACCAGTGACTCTACTCGACAGAGGCACTGGAAACTAAGGTTGGGTGGCACTATGCCAGGGTAATCCTATGGCTAGGCTTGTAAAGGCCCCAGGGCCATTAGCCTAGTACACACCTATGAACCTGTAAGTGCCACACTTTTTGGTACCTTCTCCCTGTTGTTCATATCCCAACTTATCTGTGTAACACAACAACCTCTTTAAATTCACCATATTCCTGCAGTAAAACTTATGAGATATGAAAAGTAATGCTTCAACAGATGAATCATGGGTTAAAATATGCCAATTCTTTTTAATTATATCAGTGACCTTATTTATGTCACTGGAAAAAGTCATAGGGACTTTTAAAATATGTTCCCTTCTAACTTGTCTATGTGAGTCCTGGTTGGGGGTCGTAAAATAGGGTCTCCCAAGACCCTCCCTAAGCTGGCAGGCACCACACATACCCTTAGCTATCTCAGTCCCCTTATACCCCCTAACTTCAAAATCATCCTTCACGAACTTAGGAAATACCTATATGAAATTATATGTAATGATTATGACATGGGAAATAGTATTTTGAAATGTTACAAGATATTGATAAATTATAAAACAACACCCAAATCCTCATATTGGAAATATGTAACAAAAGGACACTCATTACAGCTAACTGAAGAAATTTAATTAAATATTTTATTATCAATAAAACATACATCCTTTACACAATACTGGAAAGCTTTTAAATGGAAATGCTTGCACAGAGGATTCTTAACTCCAGATAGAATTACTAAAATTAGTTCTTCCACAAAGGGAATATGTTGGAGGTGTGAGCAAATACACAATGCAGATTGGAATCACATTTTTTTCAACTGTGTTAAAATTAAGCTATGTTGGAATGGTATTAATAACTTTCTACAGGCTTTATTTAATGAATGATTTTATTTAACTAAAGCTCTTGTATTATTAAATGTGAACGAATGTCCTCATTTGAATAGGCCAAACATGTATCTACTATGGACTATACTTGCAATTTCAAGGCAGTGTATAACAAGAAGATGGAATACAAACACAATACCGACATTGGAAGACTTCTACAGCCTACTGAAGACCACAGCTTTGTTGGAAATTAAAATTAAAGAGTTAAGGATTCATCCTAAGCCATTTATTAACAATCCATGTAAAAATGTCTTATCACTGATTGACACTTTACAATAACTGAACAGATACACTCTGATAACTGGATTGTTATAGCTAAAAAGTAATTGATATATTGAGCTCACTTATAGTGTCAGGCTGATGTAAATAGTGTACATAGTTATTTAAGATGTTATATACAAATACTATGGAATTTATTTAACTGTATTTGAAAAATAAAAAATTTTTTGAGAAAAAAAAAATCATCCTTCAAGGTCACAATAAATTCCTCAAAGTCCTGGTCTCTAACATGTAGCCTAGAGGTGATTAACATTTGTCCCTTCACCACATTCTCAAACACATGGTTAGGATGCATACTGCTATGATGGACAAAACTCGGTTTGTAACAATCCTTCCCATAAAGGCCTGTAATAAGTGTATTACTACCAGGTTCCCTCTTCACCATAACATCCAAATAGAGTATCTCAGTATGGGACTTAGTGGCAGTGAACTGCAAAAAAGTCTGCAAGTGGAATGAGGATAGTAAATTAATTCATGTAATTCCACTATGGTGCCAGTCCAAACCATAAAAAGGTCATCCACAAACCATCCGTAAAATTGAAATTGCTGTGTATCTTTTAACACAAAGATATGTGTCCAACATCGGTCTCAACTTTTTCTCTATTTAAATGGACATAGGTTCAGTAAACACTCCCTCCCAGCAACTATAGGTCTAAACGGAGGATAGCTCCTGTTCTTATGAATCTTGGGTAAACCCTGAAATAATGGAACAAGAGGTAAATCAACTTTTAGCTACATGTATAAGTCATCAGGAATAGCTCCTTCTAACTTGGCATTATGGAACAAACCATGAACACTGCTAATAAAAGCATATAACTCAATCTTAGAAATGCATTTATAAGTTTCACTATTGGATAACATAGCATTCAAGCTATTATAATAAAATTCACAGTTCATAACAACCACCATGCCCCCCTCCCCCACTTGTCAGCAGATTTTATCACAATACCTCGTTCATTCATAAGGAAGCATAAAACAAACTACTCTTCTGGTGACAAATTAACAAACCTGCGACCAGTTTTACCTTTCTGTAACACATTATAAATATCAGATTCACACATTCTCAAAAACAATTCTAAAGTAAAATTATTGACAGGAACGAATGTACTAGTTTCATGAAATAAAACATTCTTGTCGGAACCACTCTCTCCAAACTGTAACTCAACATAATAAAAAGATACACAGCAATTTCTTTTTGAGTTGTATGATTTTTCCAAGGATGATATGTTTCCATCTAGTAACCTGTTGGTAACACTTGATGTTGTATCACTGTTCACAGTGATATCTAACCAGCAGGGTATTTTAATGGTTAGGGATTTTTATTGAAATGAGAAGCGATTTGGATGCTAGGTACATTGATTTCATTGTATTTCTCCTTGAGATGGTTTTAGAGAATAACGTTTTCACATTCGATAATAGATATTACCATCAGAGGCATGGCGTAGCTATGGACACATCTTGTCCCAATAGCTACGCCAATGCTGTTATGGCCATATGGGAATGCAAGTTTCTAGTGAGTTCAAGATGGTGGGGTCATCAAATTAAATTTTACCGACGGTTTGTGTATGACTTTTTTATGGTTTGGACTGATACCATACTGGAATTACATGAATTAATTTGCTATCTTCATTCCACTACAGACTTTTTGCATTCACTGCCACTAAGTCCCATACTGAGATACCCTATTTGGATGTTATGGTGAAGACGGAACCTAATAGTAATACACTTATTACAGGCCTTTATAGGAAGGATTTTTACAGACCAAGGTTTGTCCATTGTAGCAGTATGCATCCTAACCATGGGTTTGAGAATGTGGTGAAGAGACAAATTTTAAGGGCCACTAGGCTACATGTGTTAAAGGATTTTGAGGAATTTATCGTGACCCTGAAGGATGATTTTGAAGCTGGGGGTATAAGGGAACTGAGATAGCTAAGGGTATGTGTGGTGCCTGCCAGCTTAGGAAGGGTGTTGAAAGACTCTATTTTATGACCCCCACCCGGGGCCCACATAGATAAGTTAGAAGGAACAATATTTTAAGAGTCCCTATGACTTTTAACAGTAACATAAATAAGGTCACTGATGTAATTAAAAAGAATTGGCACATTTTAACCTCTGATTCATCTATTGAAGCATTAGATGGCACATCTCCTAAGTTTTACTACAGGAATATGGTGAATTAAAAGTGGTTGTTGTGTTACACAGATAAGTTGGGTTATGGACAATGGGGAGAGGGTTCCAAAAAGTGTGGTACTTGTAATTTTTGTCAGTATGTTAGAGGGGGGTAATGAGTGTGTTCATACACAGACAGGGAAGAAATATTTTTTAAATGTTATGGCTAACTGTGACACCATGAACATTGTTTATTTAGCCAACTGTGAGCAATGCAGCTCATTTTATGTTGGCAAAACCAACCATTGGTTTTGAAGTATTAAGGACCATATATATTGTATAAATTGCTGTAACACTGTCAATGCCTTAGCTAAACATGTTCAGATGCATGGTAATGCACATAGGTTTTCTTTTATTGAGTTAGATGTTATATATGAGAATGCTAGGTTGGGTAACATTCAAAATGAAACAGAAAGATGTGAAGCAAGATGGATAGCCAGAGTACGTTCTCATATGGGGCTAAGTTTAATTGAGTATGTACCTTTGAAACCTGTTTTAAAAGCCAGAAGGAAAAGGAAAAAGTAATGTCTATTTCCTTTTGCTGGGCTCACTTTTTAGTGAGTTCAGCTTTAACTATTTAATTGTTTTATTAGTTTTAGCTTATGATTGATCTGTGTATTATGACAGTGTTAACACTTTTAATGCATACATATACTCTCACCTGAAATGTACGTTTTGTATATATTGTAAATAATGGTACTGCTCCTGAGTATCTTATTGTTCTACATAATTGTTTTTTGTACTTCATTGTTTCTCTTATCTTGTATGCCAGTTTTATTGTTATCTAAAGCATGTACGTACACTGTTATTTCTTTGGAGCTTTTCTCCCCAGGACTCCACTGAAAAAGGACACATGATGTCCAGTTGGACTTATCCTGGTAAAATAAATGTTAAATAAATAAATAAATAAATTTAGTAAAGATGTTGTTTCATTAGGGTCTGAGGAAGCTATGAGTCCATAGCGGAAGCACTTACCAGTTTGTATATGCATAAAACTTGGATTTATTTTACCTGCTGCGTGTTGTTTGGTGCCTACTTTACCTTTGGATATTTGCTGTGTTTCCATACTTGGATTTATTTTACCTGCTGCATGTTGTTTGCTGCCTATTTCACCAGCGGATATTTTGAACTGTGACTGCTGTGTTTCCGCACTGGTGAGTTTTTCTGCACTTAGTTTTGATTTCTGGCTACTAGTGTGGTTTGCCTGCTGGTGGAATTTTTGTGTTTTGCAATAATAATAATGATGATGATAAGAAAAAGGAGAATAACAGAAGCCAAGAGTACAAAACGAGAAGTGCAGATCTTCCCCACGCTCATAAATGTCTTAACAACCTACAAGTAATCGCTTACTTCCTGGTTCTTTTGGCTCACTCCTAAAGAAATCACATCCCCACATGATCATCTGAGCTCAACTTCTGCTTCTGTTTGTCTGCGAGTTTATGCCTTTCCTACACCGGGAATATTATACATAAGACAGTGAATCAGTGTGTAAAGCAGAGTTGCGATTATTGAGCAGATAATACAATTTTGTGTGCATAATTTCACTGTTTTCTCCTTTCAGGCAAATCAGCTGTCTGCCTGGAACGTGAGACGGTGACAGCTAGTTCAGGCCATGTTTCAGCTTTGGGACAACAGAGCTTGTTAATATAGTGAAGGGACAGATTCCGTGGATGCATTTAATGCTTTTCAGTCACAGTTTAACTTAGGGTACTACTAAGTTTCCATTTCCTTAAAGAAAGTATTGTAAAGGTATAACTATTAATCACGCCTTCAAATATGCATGTATGGATTACATACCTCTCAACCCCTTAGAGCAAAATATTTGGACAAAGCCACAACTAATGGAGGGATAAAACAAAGGCATAAAAATAGTAACAATTTTTAAATATTGTTCTTCCAAATTTAGAACGTTGACAGAATAACAGATTTGCATAGCATGAATTTTCTGAAGGATGAAGTCTGAAAATCATATGTTACATCCAGTGGCGTAACTAGAGTTTGTGCTGCCCAGGGCTGTCTTTGAGTTTGCCGCCCCTCCTACCTCACAAAATCATGGTCAAATGGGGCCCCCCATACACAGCCCTCCCCCTTGCAGCCATTCCAGTGTCCCATTACTTGGCTATTTCTCGCCATTTACCATAAACACTGTAATGTGCATACCATTTTATGCTTTAATTCTACAATGATTATTTGTATTTCATTTAAAACTTTTATTTTAAATTTTATAGCACAAACACTGATAGACATCTGCTAAACAAAGCAATACAGTCTCACAATGAAAACAGACTTAGCATTAAAATTTCTCTGCCCTTGAAACTCACATTCATTGAAACAGCACTGAAACCCACATTCAAAGAAAATGCATCTGGCTAGTGGTGGATAAAGTTTACCTTTGGGCTGTTTTCAAATCATAGGCCACTTGCACACATATTTAGGACCATGCAAACGTGTATGTGTCCTTTGATTTACCTTCCTGATTGTATTAAATAGTATTCTTTGTACAATACAGCACACTTATTAGAGCATGTTATAAGTTTATTGTTTTGAACGTTTTCCCAGTAAGCAATGAAACAAAATGTATGAACCAATAATGACAAAACTGCCAGTTCAGAACATTTCCATCATAAAAGTCTACTCAATCTTCTGTTATTACAAGCCACTGATATCAGTAAATATACAGAGTTTCTACAGAAATAAAAGTAATCTTAATAATTCCACATTAAAGAGATCTGTAACTAATGAAGAAGTTGCTGTTAACCAACAACTTTATATTTCATTGTTTCATCTACAAATAAAGTGCATGTTGCCCTTATGTAGCCCAGGCTGGTATGACCCTGACCCTGAGCAGCATCTTGCCCTCACCAAGAATGATGCCACAATACAAAGACAAGATGATCAGCTTTAATAATTGGCTCAAGTACTGGTGTCATTCTAAGGGGATCCAATGTCTGACTGCCTGGGATGACATGTTGGACAAGCCACGCTGCTTCGTAAGGGATGGCTTACACCTGTCACCACTGGGCTTCTGGATATTGGCTAAGGCTCTTGCCACCCCCATAGTGCCTTTTTTAGGCAAGGCTCAAAGACAAACCCACCTCCTTAGAAAACAAAAATGGAAAAAAAACTAAGGGTAATGCTGCTCAACGCCAGAAGTCTAAATCTCAAGATGCAGGCACTCGATGCACTCCTCAGCATGGAGAACATCGACGTCTGTGCAGTAATTGAAACCTGGTTCAAGGCTCCTGAGAGCACCCCAGCGCTACCAGGCTATACCTCGTATCATGCTTTTCGGCCCCAAAACCCAGGCCGAACCACAAAGGGAGGGGGAGTGTCCATATTCATCAAGGACATCCACACCTCCAGGTTAGTAGCAACACATGAAGCATCAGAGACCATACAGGTGCAACTAACCATAGGCAAAACTGCTATACAACTGGTAGCATGTTACAGACCACCCTCCCAATCTCAGGAACCCCACTCAGCCTTCCTGAAGACATTGGAGGATATGAATGTATCACAAAATACCATCATACTGGGAGACTTCAACTACCCAAACATAGATTGGGTACATTATTCTAGCCCTAATATCCTAGCCCAAAGGTTCCTGGAATTCATAAATTCAAATGCACTGGAACAACTAGTCACCTCTCCCACTAGGGAGATAATATACTACACATGATCATCACAAACATGGGGACAAAATGCTCCACACGGAGTATACCCCTCACTAGTGAAATCTGACCACAAACTAATCACCCTGGATATACATATCCCACCTCCACCCCAGCACAAAAAGACCACAGTGAAAAACTTCTCAAAAGCAGACTTCACTCTTCTTAAGACTGAGATGGTATCCTTTAAGCCCACTGTGCCAGTGGATACCACATCCCACAATGCCAAATCCTTCACAAATGCTTTCTATGGACATCTCCAAGAATGCATGGATCATGCAATCCCAAATAAATCCAAGTCCCTCTCCACCAAAGGCAAGCGTCCTGTCTGGTGGACCTCAGCCATTAACAAATTGTACAACAAAAGAAGGAAGCTACTGCACGTCAGAGCAAAATCCCATAAAGGGAAGACATCTCTGATCAACAGTAGCAGAAAACTACATTCTCTCATAAAAACATCCAAGGCCAACTTTGAGAGAAAAATCGCTAAGGACACAAAATATAACCACAAAGCCTTCTTCAGCTATGTTAGAAACCTGGGCAGAAACCCTCAGATATGCTCAGAGTTAGTTCACAACAACAAAAAATACACTGAACCCACAGATATTGCCAACATTCTGGCTGACAGGTTCAGTGCAAATTTCTCCCCTCCCTCACCCCCAAAAGAAGAAATACTTATCCCAGATGAATGTAATCTCCCTGTCATCTCAGATGTCCAAGTGAGAACCGCCCTAAATAAAGCTAAAAACACAGCATCAATGGGGCCTGATGGTATCCCGGGTTGCGTGCTATGTGAACTCCAAGAGGAGCTAAACCCGCACATAAAAATGCTATTTAACCTTAGCCTTACTTCAGGATATGTACCTGAACCCTGGCGTACAGCAACAGTGGTCCCACTCCACAAAGGGGATACCTCTACAGACCCTGGGAACTACCGCCCCATAAGCTTAACCAGCCTGGTCTGCAAAGCTATGGAAAGAATCATTATGGAACTCATAAACAGAGACATAGGGGACCTACAGACACTTGACCCCACCCAGTTCGGCTTTGTAAAGGGCAGATCCTGCCTTTTGAACCTGGTTGACTTTTTCGAAACAGTCACTAGAGCCATTGATGAGGGCAAAGCAGTCCATACAGCCTACCTGGACTTGGCTAAGGCCTTCGACACAATACCCCACTCAGGCATCATAGATAAGCTCAACAGCTTAAGCGTAAACCCTTATGTTACTAGATGGGTTGCAAACTGGCTAAAGGACAGAACCCATAAAGTTAAAATTGCTGGAGCAATGTCAGACTCAAAGCCAGTCACAAGTGGAGTCCCACAGGGATCTGTCCTGGGACCCCTCTTGTTCGGCATTTATTTCTCAGATGTTAAAGCAAACATGGGAGGGTTGTGGCTGACAAAGTTCGCAGATGACTGCAAACTAGGCTCCATAGTCGATACACCAGCGGACACATACATCCTACAAAAAGGCCTCACAGAAACGGACAACTGGTGCCGGAGTCACGGCCTTAAACTAAATGCCAAAAAATGTATAGTCATCCCCTTTGGGAAAAACAAAGTACCCACAAATTATCACATAGACAGCAACCCACTGAGTACGGAAAAAGTAATCAGAGCCCTAGGGACCCAAGTCGACAGCGACCTCTCATTTGACACCCACGTTGCCAAAGTGGTTAGAAAAACATTTTACCTTGCACACCTCATCATGAAGGGATTCACATCCAGATCCAAGATACTCCTCCCTCATCAGACCCATGATTGAGTACAATGCCCCATTTGGTATGTACCTCACCCGGCATTTGCAACAGCTGGAGAGACCACAAAAGTACCTCACCAAGAGGATCAAGGGTCTCCAATATATGTCTTATTCTGCCAGACTAAAGAAACCTCAGCTCTATTCAGTAGCATACCGCCTGCTCAGAGGTGATCTCTGCCTGACGTACAAGGCCATGTCCAATCAGGATCTGATGGACATGCTCCACCTCAAAACATCCAAATCCATCAGGACCACGAGAGCTAAAGACTTAAACCTCGGCACAAGAATGAATAGGACATGCTGGAGGGATAGATTCATAACCCAGAGGCTTCCCATGCTTTGGAACAGGATCCCAGTTCGTATTAGGCAGAGCCCCTCACTGACTCTCTTCAAGAGAAATCTTGATGAGTGGATGGGAGATCGTAAGTTTACCCCAGGGGTCACATCTGTGTCACTGCTAGACAGGGGCACAGTAAACTAACTCTATTACATAAGGGGACCTTCATTGTGTCACTACTAGACAGAGGCACATTATTCTAAATTTATTCTGTACATTTTTGTACCATTTCATGGGGTGGCAAAAGCCACATCACTATGGCTAGGCTTACAAATGCCCCAGGGCAGATAGCCTAGTACTAAACTATGAAACTATGAAACTAAGAACAAATTGCCTTTGTTACATTAAAAAATGATTAAGCTAGTAATATTGCAATAGGGAATGGATGTCAAACTGATAACAGATTCATAGTTACTAGGTATCTCCTCCAAAGGAGAACATTCTCAGGACTGCAGCCTCCACACCCTTTAAAGTACAACACAGTACAGTATCAGCAGTCCATCTACATACTGTGGGAGTAGAACCCACAGCCTTCTCCATCAAAAGCAAGTATACTACCTGTTGTGCTACTAACAATGCAAACAGACTTGGCATAAGAACTAAACTTTTCTTCCCCTGAAACTCTCAGCTCCTTGTAAAATCCACTTGACACTCAACTAAATATCTCAACTTTAAAGCACATGAAATCTGGAAAAAGCTAAAATTTATTGGGGGGGGGCAAAGGCTCAAAACCAGGGGCACATTTTAAACATTGCTTGTATAATCTTAGAAAGTTATTAGAATAAAGTGTTTTGTGTTACCATGCATTTCCTGAAACATAGGAAGACTGAAATTTAAATCGTCATCACTATTTAGTGAATTCAGTTCTCACTGACTTGCCAGAAAAGCACACATTTTAAGAGAAACAGACCAAAAGTATGAGCCAAACATTCTGTGAAAATCTGGACAGTTGAGAGCTATGGACACAACTCCTTGAATCATATGTGGTGATATGGGTAGAGAATACAGGTTCTTGAAACTAAGGTATAGGGTTTGAGCCTGAGTTACACTAACCACCAGGTATACCTAACTGGTTTATTTTCACACACACACACACACACACACACACACACACACACACACACACACACACACACACACACACAAATCAGAACCAACACATGCACACACACAGAAATCAGAACCAACACATGCACACACACAGAAATCAGAACCAACACACACACACCAGCAATGTGAACACACACAGAAATCAGAACCAACACACACACAACAGCAATCTGAACACACACAGAAATCAAAACCAACACACACACAATAGCAATCTGAACACACACAGAAATCAGAACCAACGCACACACACCGGCAATCTGAACACACACAGAAATCAGAACCAACACACACACACCGGCAATCTGAACACACAGAGAAATCAGAGCCAACACACACACACACCAGCAATCTGAGAGAAATCAGAACCAACACACACACAACAGCAATATGAATGCACAGAGAAATCAGAACCAACACACACACAACAGCAATCTGAACACATACAGAAATCAGAACCAACACACACAGAAATCAGAACCAACCAAACACACACAGAAATCAGAACCAACACACGCAGAGAAATCAGAACCAACACATACAGAGAAATCAGAACCAACAGACAAAGAAATCAGAACCAACACACACACAGATAAATCAGAACCAACACACACACAACAGCAATCTGAACCAGTACTGATGAATTAAACACTCGGGCTGCTGCAGAAATAGCAGCTAAAACCAGTATACACAGCAATCTTAGCAACATACCTCTCAACTGTACAGATTTTTGGTCTGTTCCTCATAAAATTTGCTGTTTTTTTCCGGCAAATCACTGGGATGATCTGAGGCTTGAAGTAATTAAATAATGACATACATTTGGGTTTCAGACTTCAAATCCTTCAGTAAATGTATGTTAAAACAAATACTGTCACCCTAGCAACTTTCTAAGTTTATAAGCGCAATATTTAAAATATATCCCTATTTTTCAGGCCTTTGTCCCCCCATCTTGTCGGGCTTTGTCCAGATTTCTTGCACTAAGTGGTTGAGAGGTATGCTTAGCAATAACAACCAGTGCTGATGAATTATACACTTGGGCTGTAGTAGTGCACTTGCAGCCCGCAATAAGAACCAACAAAAAATGTAAATGTGAGCAGCAGTAAGAAAACGAAACTCTCCTTACTTGAAACAGGCAGCAAAATGATCAAAGCAAATGCTGTATTGTTTTTCAAATTGTGCGGTACGCACAGACATGATGTGACCAGAAGAATAGGACGTGATGCTACAGGACCTCTTAAGAATGCCCTTAAAAAACACAGTTTTTTTTAAATTAAAACTCTTAAAGTAAATATCTAAAGTGCCACCTGGGGCCAACCACCCCTCACACCCCCCTAGATACGCCACTGGTTATGTCTGCTACTGCCATGATTGCCATATTATTTTCTGACTTCTTCACTAAGATCTGCTGGTGATTTTCCAGTTGCCAGAAAACTAGAGTTTTATGAGAATTTGAGAAATGGTCCACGGACCAAAAATATGAGGCATAAATCTGGACAGTGAGCTATGCTAATTGTTAAGTCTAGTCGTTTTTTTTCTTTTACCTGGAGGAGCAGGAAGTCAAGCTGCCTGAGATAAATTTTCACATTCTCAACCACCTGTGCTGTACCTGTCCTTCCTAATTCCTGGCTGGGTCATCCAGAGTGGACTCTGCTCTACTGTTGGGCTGGCTGCTGTACTTAATACACTCGCATTGCACTGCAGAGAAAGTTAAGAAATCTGAAAGACATTCAATGAAGAAAAGTACAAACATACATAGAGGTAAAGATTATATATTAGGGACAATAGATCTCCCAACTGCTATGGTGAAACTGCCAATCCAACAATGAGAGCACAAACTTGGGCAGAAAAAACACCAAAGCTAACGTAAAATCCCAAAATAGTAAGCAAATTTCTTAGTGAACTAATCCACATAAACACATCCAATATCTGTTTAAAAAGGAATTTAATGAATCCAGTTAAAAAGAATAAGAGAATAAAAGTCCCTGGATGCTCACATACAATAAGTGCTTTCGATTTAATCTTCTTCAGATCGTAGGGAATGTAGGGACAGTCTTACTTTTATACAAGATGTTTAACATTCAATTGGCCAATGCCAACTTAAATAGTACAATTAGCCAATATCTGCTCTTCCTTCGCATCTCTTTGGACTTATAATACAAATCAATAGCTTTCATACTTGAATCACACCCCTAAATTGTTCACATTGGTATTTTTGACTAATATGCAAATTTGCTGTAACAACAACCAATATAAACTTGGCATTTCTTTGCTCTTTAAACTGGTGTTACCAATAGGAATTTTTGTGCTTAAACCACACCGTTTAATTATTCGTAGTGGTGTTTTTTTTAGTAAATATGCAAAGTAGCTGAAAAAAACAACCATTAAGGGACAACAATAGTCCGTTTTGACCAATCAAAGTTGTAAATATCTAGATTCAGCAACTTATGGCTTCTTTCTTTCATTTATATTTGACAAGTGACTGCAAGCAAGAATTTTGTGATATTAGATTCTAATAAGTTCTTTCTTTATTGTGTGAAAGAAAACTTTCGCCAAGGGCTTGCTACAGAAAAGCTGATCAAGATGTCATTTTTATGTTAAGGTATTTTTCCAAACCCAGACAGAGATCATCCTGTAATATACAAGGTGTTTGAGATGGCATACTAAATCTGTCATCGCAGTAAACGATAATCCTTGGGACATAATGTCATGCTCAAATGACAACTTTACTAATATTTTACTGCTCTATTCATTAAGAATGACACGCGTGCTGGATAATAAAATTTCCCCCAAGCTTAATTCTTTACAGCCATGAAGAAACGTTTTCCTAATGACTGTTGTCCAATGATATATCATATTTCAACATTTGTCATAGGACCATTAGCAACAATGATATCCAATCAACAGCATGTTAGGTCGGGCTTGATATACATCCCTGACAAAAACTGACCATCCCTCTCTTCTCATCGGCAGCCAAAAAAACTGCTGTCAAATGCACAGGAATAAGTATTTGCACTGCATCAGTTCTCTACAACGATCCATCAACTAAAGTGTCAGCTGGAGTTCTATTTGCATAGAAATAACATAAGCCTTTTCTATGTTTTGATCCAATGTCCAAGAGGCAAACGTAAGCCATTTTCATAATAGTCAGATGATGGTGCTCACTCTCCACAAGTGGAAAACAATTTCATCTTGTTGCAAGAATCAATTTACACATAATCTTTGTCATGATGGCATTGATTTAACTTCTCTATAATCAATGCCATTACTGAAACTGTGCAGCAAGTATAGATTTATGGAACAGATAAATTAAAATGTCATTAGTTTCTTCCTTCACATGACATTTGTAATGCTAAGGATGTCGCTTAAATATTAATTCAAGTTGAAAATGATGACGAGTATGGTGAACTCGAATATTGACAGAACAAAAGATTGATATACTGATATAGTTGCAGATGACTCTTGATCTCAATTAAAGAGAACAATTTTGATGCATGCCACTTATTTTTTTACTTTCATATAGGTGATAAATAACAACTACAGAATAAAGAGCAAAAGTCATTTCGATGTTTTCTTCCATACACACTTAATGCTCTCCCACATGTTTATTCAAGTTATGGTAGGTCTTCTCATCTTCAAAATAGGTTTTATTGGAATAATGCTGTTTAGACCTGGTGGTTGGTCTGCTCGCAAATTGATTATTCATTTGGTTTCTCTCATCTCTGTGATGTTCTCTATGTCTCCTTTTCTTGGACCTGGATACACAACCTCCATAGCTTTAAACAGAAATGAATGGTCTTTGTGAGAGCTAATATGTGATGCCAATGCATTATGGGGATCGTTATTAATGATATCCCTTTGATGTCTCTGTATTCATTTCTTGAACATTTGATTGGTCTTGCCTACATAAAAGATGGACAGGACTTACATGTAGCTAAGTAGATTACATTAGTGGTAATACACGTGGCTTTAACATTAAAAATATAGGTTTTCTTTGTTCTCAGATTTTCAAATTGATTGCTGCTGTCTATAAATGGGCAAGAAATGCAATGACCACATCTAAATGTTCCTTTGCGGCCTTCTATTCGATTATTACCATTCCCATGGGTGTTACATAATAATCTTTTCAGGTTCTTTTTATTCTTGAATCCAAATTTTGGTCTGTCTCCCACTATTTTACTAAGATTACTAAGCTTATATATTACAGACCTCAGATGAATTCCGACTGGTTGGCAGTCTGTCTCATGAAGCTGATGTCATTGCGCACGTCTCCATGCATGATGACGTCAGCAACAACTTTGAAAAAAAAAAAAAATGGGAAATTTAAGAATTGAAAGGGCCACTCTGGAATTCGTGGCACCCCATCATTATGCCCTCAAAACTGGTAAATACAGAGGAATTTGGTATGGGTGAGAGGTATGTGCTAGTATAGGTCCAAAAGTCTGTTGCTGCCTCACAAACCTAAAGCTCATTCATCTAGGGCAGTGGCAGCCTCTACAGCTTTCTTAGATATCTGTGCTGCGGCTACTTGGTCTACAGTGCACACATTTATCTTTCATTACAAGCTGGACCTGCAATCTGGCTCCATTATCCTTTGGAATATCCTTCTATGAGTCCCCCTGGGTTTGTTGTAGGAGAGGATTCTGCCCCAACAGTAGTGCAGAAGTCAATAGATTGTTAGGCAGCCAGGAGGTCAAAGCTTTGATAATCTAACTTGTAGAATGGAGGCAATTGCCATCATATGCTAATAATGCATTATAACTGCAAAATGTGGTAACATGATATGTTCATTTGACAGATTCCATGCCTCACTATCATCATGTAGTGATTCCTACAATGGATGGTGGTTTTCATTTCCCATCTGTGTTCCATCATTTTTTCAATATTCATTTTATGGTCTGCAGCATTATCTTTAAATGTACATGTCTATACGGTATTCACATATCTTCTAAACAACTGCTTTTCTGGCGTATCTTACTCATTGCCATGAATTTGCAATATCAGTGTGAAATGCACAGGTTCAGACCCAGGTCTGTGCATTTTGTTTCCCCTAATATCATGTATTCTTTTCCACTGAAATGTATTTTTCAATCACTTCTTCCATGACTACTCCATTAGCAATCTTGCTAATACTCTGTTCTACAAAATATATTCAGAGGCATGAATTTGAACACAGACTTGTGCTGCATTTTGTTTATCCTGATATCCTGTTCCCTGGGCATGTAATTCCAATCAGCTGTGCTTCCACTGCTTCTGTAGCATTCCTTAGTATTACAGTGGTCTACAGCATATGAATGACAAAGGCAGAGGTTCAGTCCCATTCCTTGGTGTTTTGTTTTAGTGCTGTAATCTGTTAACATTCCCCTGACTGCAGCCTATCCTGTCATAAGTGTGTACATTATGTGAGGAACGTTGGCATTGTTTCACATGATTCATTTGTTTGGACTCCTCTGTCATTGCTGTGATGACTATTTGGGGGGATATGTGGTCTTAATGACTATAATAAGTTATTTCACTAATGTGCGAATTTATGCAGGGGTGTATAGTGTTTTGTAGGGTACTTGCAACATAACTGTTTCACTGACAATCTTTGTTAAGGTAGTTGTACGACACATTGTAGTATAGGAGTGCTGGATTCATTTCCCTTGAGGTCTTTTACTTGCTGTTTTACTTTGCAATCCACCTGCATATGTGATACATTTCCAAGGTACAGTATATGCTTTCATGACCCCTTGCAGTATGAAGTCTGCAGTATCTCACCTCTACAGTACAACGTGGATATACTGCAGTGTGGAATGAATTGCTACACTTCTACATCTCAGAAGAGACTTCTTTTCCTTTTTCATTACCTTCATGCCATAGTATGGTTGCATGCTGAACACTCACCATTGTTGTTAGGTATGGTGCCCATTGCCTACTTTTACATCTCACATCTCTCACGTATACATTAAATTTGAAATGGTCATATTTTCTTAACTATTTTTTATGCAATGTTTTGCTACAAACTCACTCAACACCTTGCTGTGCATCCTCTCCATGACTTCTATTAGTGACCTACACTCCATCTCAGTGTCTGTGTTGCCTGCCTTTTCATTGCTCATATATTTGTTCACATTTCCCTGTTGATGTTGAGTACATAATTACTATACAACTGTGCATTTGCAATCTCTTTGGCTACTGTGCTTTCTAGTGCACACTCCCTTGCTTACTTCCTGTATTTAGATGTTGCTGCGAGCCTGTGCTGTGGCCACTAGGGAAGCTCCAGATTGTGCTAAATGACTTGGCCACATATACATCTGATTAGTAATGCTGCTGTTTGCTCTAAAAAGGTAAATAGTGCTGGCTTTGTCGCAGTGTAGCTGCCCTGTTGATGAATTCCTAGGAATGTAAATAATGACTTTTGGTCAGTAACCACCTTGCATTTTCTGTCCTACAGCTAGGGATGGAATTTTGTTCTTTACTCCAAAAGCAAGGGAATGGGATGCTTCCTTAGCTTGGGAATGTTTTTATATCAACAGAACAGAAAGTTTGCTGGGAGAAAAAAAAAAAAAATAGATCATTAGAGATGCTGATCATTAACACTGCTTCAGTGGCATATGGGCTGTGTGCCTGCACAAACCCACAGAGGCAGCTTTCCAGAGCTTAGAATTCCCTCTTTTGAGTCCCTGTGACAATAGTTTGTATAAGCCCCTCCCAACAGGAGTAGCATAACTCCTTTCACAGGAAATCAGTTGTTCTGTCTTTTAGTGCCAGTTGTAGGAATCACACAGTTGAATCTCCTCAGCTGCCTGCATTGGTGGATTATGGCTTCCAGATTCAGAGCTTCCCTTCTTTTTTTTATTATTATAAACTGTTAATTTCTTCTGTTGTGTGTGTGTGTGTGTGTGTGTGTATATATATATATATATATATATATATATATATATATATATATATATATATATATATACACACACGCACGCACTCACACACACACACACAAGCACTTGTGTTAACTTTTTATTTTAATATAGTTGCTATTTACTACTGCAGTTAATTCATCTGGGTATTCTAGATTACTATTGTGTTATTTCAATTCTTACTGTTTTTAAGTAGTTATCAGGCTTTTCTAAATTGTTTTATGACTTGTACTGGGAAACTGAAGTTCTGTGATGTCAGTTGAACACTAAGCTTCTTATTTCTGTTGTTTATATGCTTCATTTGGAAGTTCCCCTAGGAAAATGCTACATTTTCTTCACTTTTCTTCATTTATATGATATTTACTACTGGTTTAACACTGCCATGTTAAATCGCAATTTTACCAAAATCTACTTTAGTTGCATTTACTGTGGAGATTATTTCATTTTTGACAAGGGAATCTAAGTAAATAGTTATGCTCTTTAATTGATATTAAGGCCATACATTTGATTTTTGGCACTGTTTGGACAGGTGAATTTTACTTGGTACTGTGACTGTGTGTGCTGCTCTTACTATGTGCATGTTGTAGAACAAGGCTCAACACATTTTAAACTGTTTCTGCTATATTTTATTCAGTTTAGCCCTAATTCCTGTGTAGGGGACATACTTTATATTTTCTGAGATTGCTGCCCTTACTCAGTCATTAATAGTTTCAATGTTTTTCTTATGACCTGATGGATCCTGACAGAGAAGCCCTCCCCATGAAAGCCGATGGCGATTTAACAACGCTTATTCAAATCTTAATAGGGCGTATGGACGTCATTACTCAACGTATGGACAGGTTCGATAACATCATCGGTTTAACATCAACCGGCAACCAGGTTAATAACTCTGGAGAGGCTATCGAGAGTTCTGACGTGGTCTCAGTCGGGGACCGCACACATTTTAGTAATCACCAGCAGGCAGGAGGCTTGCGAAGCTCTGCAACGGATGTTGCAGCCCTGCAGCCTCAAGCGGCATACCGGCCGGACAACGCCAAGTTCCTGTATCAGGGAACAACACAACACAAGGTACTATTATACCTCTTAATGACTCTGTACCCACAGTTTCAGCCTATTTGAACAAGAAACATTTTTTTTCTGTTGCTGACACCCACGGGGGAGGGGGGGTAAGTAACATTGAAAATGCGGATGAACTGAGCTCTAATAACATTGCTACATTGATTGGGGAGTTTGATTACAAGCTCTTCAGGTGTAAAAAACTACAATTGGAGATCTCGTATCTGGGTGAATGTCTTGATAAAAAGATCGTGCCTAAGGGTCTTAGGCAGTGGAGATTTCCTGTGGGCCTAGAGGAAGGCTCACAGTTCCACAAGGAGCTTGTAGCACTGTTTGATAAACACAGTTTTGAATACATGGGTTTATTGATTGACCATTACACGCAACAGGTCAACGACTATAGGGTAGATTTGGCTAACTTGGAACAAGAAATTAAGAAAAATCAAAACTTTTTGAGGTATAAATATGATTATTCCCGAATATTTTCTAGCATTGAAGCCACTACCAACAAACTTTGCGATAACAAGAAAAAGAAAATTATGAGAGATGTGAAACAGTATGCAGAGAACAAGGCATACCTGAGGCCACCACAGATAGGCCAGCCTAGGAACAAAGTAGGGGTTTCTCTGCCTAAAACAAATAAGGACATTACCTATAATAGTAACCAGAACATGTATCAGCTAGATACCTTCCTTGAGGAAGGTCATAATGATTATGACCTACATGTCGGAGGGGAGGGAATGGTTGCCTTTAATATGGATCAACAACAGCAGCACTTATCTAATGGTGTTATTAACAACGATGGACAACAACAGACAAATATTAGTAACGGGGTTGGACAAACAGGAACAGAACACAATCAGGGTTTTGGACAGGGTCAATACCATCAACAGAGAAATCTGAGATCGAACAGGAATCAGTCGACTTTAAAGAACAAACAGAATCAGAAGAAGAAATGATGAAGGGAACAAGTCAGCCTACTATTATTTACAACGAGGGAGATTTTAAGATATTTAATTACACTACCCTCAATATTACTACTGAAATGGCTGACTTTTTCTCTAAAGGACTGTCTTTTGTCCCTGACACTCATATGGACTTAGTTAAGACTATTGTTGACTTGAAACTGTTTGTCCGCAAACTCAATTTATTGGCAGTTTTAGGCAAAAACTCTTCACTTGTTAAACCATTCAGAATATCTAGCCTGTTTAACCCACCTTTAGTCAGTAACCTTAAAACATTTGAGAAATCATGTGAATTAGACTTAAGGTTCTTGTCTGCTAGTAAAACCAACAAAAGTAAGCATACTCTTAACATTACAACTGAACAACGGGATTTCATTAAATTATTACAGGATTGTAACATTCGAGTTATGAAACCCGATAAAGGGGGAGGGCTTGTATTTATGAACCAGGTTGATTACATAAACAAACTATCTACTCACTTGGATGACGGCCCATACGAAGACATTAGCATAAACGAAGTCAACATAGCACACAGTAGGATCAGGGCTATAATAGAAGATCTTTTCTTAGAGGATATTATTGACATTGACACTCATACCTATTTGAACATGACATCACCTAGAATGCCATCTTTTTTTGGTGCCCCTAAAATTCACAAGTCGGTACATGACCCCCCTTTTAGACCCATAGTGGACGGCAGAGGGTCCATACTCACAGCTTGTGCTAAGTATGTAGATAGCCTTTTGAAACCATATATTGAAAAAGAAACTCAGATATGTAAGGACTCATGGGGTTTTTTGGACAACATCAATAAGATACCCTTCGACCCTAACTTAACATTCATGACGGTGGATGTTAAAGATTTATATACTGTCATCCCACAACAACTGGGGCTGTATTGGATTAAGGAGTTCCTAGAGGAAAGGAGAGTTGAACAGAATGTGATATACACCATTGAGACCCTATTAGAGTTGGTGTTAAAATACAACTTTTTTTCTTTCAACAATGCAATTTACAGGCAATCCTCTGGTGTCGCAATGGGGTCACCGTGCGGGGGGGCATTTGCTAATTGTGTAATGGCACAATGGGAAAACAAATTGTTATTCAACAACATGTTGTTTAAGGAACATGTCGCCTGGTATACCAGGTACCAGGACGACATGTTCTTTTTATGGAAGGGGCCGGGGCGAATAGTAACAACATTTATAAATGATATTAAGACTCTAACTGACTTCTTAGACTTCACGTATGAAGTCAATGAGAGGGAGATCAGTTTTTTGGACATTAAATTAAGTAAGGACATCGAGCGATCCAGATTCATTAGTAAAATCCATCGAAAACCCACCTACTCAAACAGTTTCCTCCACTTTAGTAGCTGTCACCCTTACCATCAAAAAAGAGCAGTAGTGAAGGGGCAGATGGTAAGGGCGGCACGCATGACCACTAGGGATGTGGACTTTCAGGACGAGTGTAGTAAGTTGACTACTATGTTTGTAAACAGAGGATACCCACACTCATTGATATTGGAGGTGAAATCTGAGGTGGGTTTTAAAAGGGAATCTGGACACTTTAAGCCTATCTTAAGTAGGCAAGATAGTTTTGTAGGTGCCAATCAACAGATTGTTGGAAGAGATAGTGAGGACCCTAATAAGCCTGACATCGGGGTAAGATTTTTATGTACATTTTCTATGGATCATTACTTTATTAGAAACATCTTACAGAAGAATTGGGCAAATATAGTTGAGGATAGACATTTAAAACAATTGTTGGGTAACTCACCGAATATTACCTTTAGAAAGGGATTTAATTTAAAAGCCCTCTTGGAAAAGAACAATAACACGGATTTCCAAAGGCAAAAAGGTATGACTATATGTGGGTTATGCAAGTATTGCAAGTTTATACATGAAGGGTGTTTGGTACTAATAAACGGGGTGAAATATAAACTGATGGGGAGTTTTAATTGTACATCTAAATCAGTGGTCTACCTTGCGACCTGTAAGAAATGCCCAGCTTTCTATATTGGAAAGACCGAGCGGGCACTGCATAAGCGAATTTATGAGCATTTGTACACAGTATCCAGGAAGGATGTTAACAATGCACTAGCTTGCCACATCATCGAACATGAGGACCACGGTTTCAGTTTCATTGTCTTAAAACAAATTAAGGCTGACCCCCATTCAGGCCCATGGCAGATTTTGTTAGAAAAAGAGGAACTTTTATGGCAATTAAGGACGGCTGCACATATTTTTCCAGGGTTAAACGAATCTATTTCGTTAACCTGTATTTTAAAACTTCTAGCCTTAAGGAGATAATTATTTAGTCTAAAATATGCTAGTAAAGAACTTATATAGGTGTTTCCCACACTAACATTTTAGGGAGACAGAATATTTGGAGCAGAAGAGACTCTAGTGCACATATGGTTTTATTATAATTTTTAAGGTTTTCAAGACACACACAGTTTGTATTTTACTTGTAAGTTTTGAATTGTTTTTATTTATTCTATCATAATAATAGTTATGTATGTAGTATTTTATTTATGTATAACAATAATTAGCATCATGGTTAATAATCACAACGCAATTTAATAGTTTTTTATTAATCGCTTGCTGGTGACAGATTAAGGGTAGGGTTTATTATAACATAATATATACTACATTACATTATGTGGACATTGGGGTCTACCTATGTATTTTACATGTATTCATTTTTTATAAGGACAATTATTATTGTGGATTGAAGCAAGCTACTTCTCAACAACCTTTATATACCGTTTAGGAAATTTGTATGAGACCAACCCTAAATGGTAAATTGTTGTTGTTAATTGAACAATTGTGTTGCTATTTTTCTATTTAACATGGATAGGGAATGTTATTAGTGTTTTGGTTTTGTCTGAGGAAGGGAGGATACGAAGCCTTCCGAAAGTGCTTGTTGTATAATAAAAGTTCTTACGTTACTTTTTTTACTCCTGTGGCTCTACTTTCACTCCGTGTCATATTTGGATTACTGCCGTTGTGATTTTAATACCGGAGCAACAGCTTACTGTGGCAGTGTGTTTCATCTGTGCAAAAGTTCATTTTGGTGGTCTGTTTCCTCTGCGTTCTTTTGTGTTTACCAGTTCGTTAGGTTTTTTGGTGTTATTGTGTGTATATATATATATATATATATATATATATATATATATATACATACACACACACACGCATGCACGCACACACACACACACATACAAGCACTTGTGTTAACTTTTTATTTTAATATAGTTGCTATTTACTACTGCAGTTAATTCATCTGGGTATTCTAGATTACTATTGTGTTATTTCAATTCTTACTGTTTTTAAGTAGTTATCAGGCTTTTCTAAATTGTTTTATGACTTGTACTGGGAAACTGAAGTTCTGTGATGTCAGTTGAACACTAAGCTTCTTATTTCTGTTGTTTATATGCTTCATTTGGAAGTTCCCCTAGGAAAATGCTACATTTTTTTCACTTTTTCTTCATTTATATGATATTTACTACTGGTTTAACACTGCCATGTTAAATCGCAATTTTACCAAAATCTACTTTAGTTGCATTTACTGTGGAGATTATTTCATTTTTGACAAGGGAATCTAAGTAAATAGTTATGCTCTTTATTTGATATTAAGGCCATACATTTGATTTTTGGCACTGTTTGGACAGGTGAATTTTACTTGGTACTGTGACTGTGTGTGCTGCTCTTACTATGTGCATGTTGTAGAACAAGGCTCAACACATTTTAAACTGTTTCTGCTATATTTTATGCAGTTTAGCCCTAATTCCTGTGTAGGGGACATACTTTATATTTTCTGAGATTGCTGCCCTTACTCAGTCATTAATAGTTTCAGTGTTTTTCCTATGACCTGATGGATCCTGACAGAGAAGCCCTCCCCATGAAATTCAGTTGCACCTAAAAATAAAAATATAGCAGCAAAAACATGCTTCAGCCTACAATTTGTGAATCTGTTGTTGTCTTAAACCACCCAGCCAGCAGATCACTTACCCTTTTTCCCCATAGTCACAGCGGGCCACTTCACATAACAACCTCTCAACCTGTAGCCTCATAGCTGATGTTAGGCACCCACGGGACCCATGGCTATGGGGGAACCCCTGATTATCTCCCTGCTAACAAGGACCCCCATGCAGCAGCCGTGGATTACTCCATCTCATCTCTTCATTCCTCAGTACCCCAGTGGACGTCACCATGCGATTGCAAACTTTTTCCATTTCTTTTATTTGTCTGTAAGCTGTACTCAGTCAGGTCCACTTCAGTGAAGTAAGGGACCTGATTGGCTGCAGCACCCAGAATAGTAAGATCACTATCTTAGCATTAACTGTGTTAAAGCACCTTTGGCTATTATAGAGTAATGCAAGTTGCAGGTAATTGTGTTCTTTACATTGCAGTGGATGGAGGCTGAGGAGATGCATGGTATTTTGAGTTTGGTTTGCAGAGGAATGTTATTACCTGTGTCAGGCTACAACTACTTTTCAATATTTATATGGCTTGTGCTAATGTGGTTGTTCATGTTACTGCCGGGAGGTTTGGTAACACATGGATTATTACAGTGCCGAAGCATTGTCTGGCATATGCTGTGGTTTCTGATGTTGTAGCTCTGGCAGAATCTAGTCCAGAACTATGATGGGTGAGCAAGTTAACATCCATTTGATATCCAGTACACTTCTGGCTAAGTTCAGTAATCAGTTGGTTATATGAATTTTAGCAGGATTTGTATACTGAGTGTCTCTTAGAACACAGTATATAGTTCTAGCAATTTAGCTACATATACATTTATAGAGATAGACATATATATATATATATATATATATATATATGCATATATATATATATATATATATGTATATATATATATATATATATATATATATATATATATATATATATATATATATATAAATATATATGTAGCTCCCACTGTATTTCACTGTATGGTTAACAGACTGCAAGTTTCTGATGCACCACAAGGTGGAGCTCCTTTTCCTTTGATATAAAAGAGAAACGAAAGTGAAAGACATCAGACTGAAATATGGGGTGAAGGAATAAGGGGCCTTGCATTAAAACAGGACTAGTGTCGAGGAGAGGGAAGTGAAGTTGCAGATCGTGTTTTTCCCTCCTTGGAAAACCTGGTTGATGGTGATCTTTGGAATCAGGAGAGAAGTCTGGAACCAGTAGTCCCACACCTGCATCTGATCAACAAGGACAGGAATACTTTTGGGCTTATTATAAAGAAGCCATTTTCAATTACCAGGCTGCTGTTGGGTGATCTCTGCACGTCTCATCAGTGGAACTGCAGTGCCTGACATCCAGAATATTATCAACAGAGTGGTGAGAGGCTTCGGCCACCATTTTATATTTTCATAAGATTGTGCTATAGCTTCGACTGTGACTGTGGGCCTAGGCTTTTCCCTTTTTTCCTTTTCTGAACTGGAATTGTTTAGCTTTATCTCAAAATAATACTGACTGTCGTTTTGTGGATCTCATGTTACTTACCTCTCAGTGTGGATTTCCCCTTAAATGCTTTGTGGATTACACATACCCGGGTTTCATATGAGCTCCAATTTCAGGCCCCATCATGTTGGCATTAAGACTGTAAGTAGTCACTGGCCAGTGAACAGAGTATAACAGAGTGTTTTCACAGTTTGGTCTGATTAGAACTGACCAAGGTTATAGCTGCTGTTAGTATTGCTACATTATAGAATCTTTACTGCTTAATGACATTGCATTTTTGCTCATATTTGAATGACAAGACCTCTCTTATTGAGTTCTGGGATGTGTGATTTCACTGTATGTATGCCTGATATTGCCTTATTGCTAAACTTTGTGCTACTGCAATAATTTGTTGCTACTGTCCTGTTGCCTGTTAAGATTAGAGTTGCCATCTAGAATAAAATCTGTTATTATTTGCAACCTTGGTGTGTTGGGTGTAAATAGGGGTGTCACCAGAGTCAGGTAGGAAGGAACCTGTACACTATTCAGCTACACCTGCAAGTGCGCTACATTTGGGGGCTCGTCCGGGATTGCCTGTATTGTCTAGAACTCTGCAATATTCTCCTAAATGTGTCTAAAGCAACACCAGCAGCAAGATGAACCCAGAAGTAGCCACTAAGTGGTGCAAATAGCACAATGCTCAGTCAGAGCACTGCTTAGTTCTAGTGTTGCTAGGTGTCACATGGACTGACGTGCAAATACATCAGATCACAGAAGCCTCACCAGTTGTAGCCAGTGGATTTTTATTAGACAGCACCATGGACACTATAGAACAGAACACATTGGCCCTAATAGAATGGAAAAATCCTCTAGTATATGAGGATATGCCTTCGAGTGATTCAGTTTCAAGTGAGAATGCAGTCCATGTGGTAATCCCTGAGAAGTGTACTACCCCAGCAACAGAACAAATACCTGTGGAAGCTATTCAAGCAGGTCAGAACCTTACACCAGAAACTGAAGCTTCACTGCCCACAAATACTATATTGCCTGAAGTTTTGAATGTTTTGGGAAGTCTTGTAGAAAAATGCTTAAGGCCTACACAGCCATTCACTGGGTTTGGGTACCACAGATTACGTTTCTTCTCTGGCAAACAACCCACACCTCAGGGAGAGGAAGATTTTGAAACTTGGATGGATCAGGCTTCACAAGCCCTAGAAGAGTGGATATCCCAGAAACTCAGAAGCAGCGGATAGCTGAATGTTTAAAGGGATTAGCTGTGGATACCATAAGCAACCTAAGAATGAGTGAGCAAGATTGCACAGCCAAGGACTATTTAGGAGTACTGCAGGATGTGTTTGGAAGAACAGAGAGGGCTGCTGACCTATTGTATCATTTTGAACATACATACCAAGAAGTCAGTGAGGAACTATTTGACTACATTAAGTGATTAAATAAAATGCTCCACCAGCTCATCCTAAAGAAAGGAGCGTATCTGAAAGTAGCTGACCAAGTACGAATTGGTCAAATTTCGCAAGGAGCTCAAGCTGTGGATCCCATTATGTGGAAACTGAGGATGAGAGATAGGAAAGGGACTCTAACCTATTCTCAATTGGTTAAAGAAGTGAGGGAAGAGGAAGCCCTGTTGGAAGCCAAATCTCAGTGTTCAACATCAACTAAAGCAGTGAGGGAACACAAGCAGGAGCCTGCAGCAGTGCTTACTACTCAAATGGGAGTCATGGTCCAGAGTGTCCACAATGTAGATATGTCACAGTTGCAGGTGCAGATGTCTTCCCTAACCAACACCATAGCTCAAGTTACCAAGACAGTTTCAGAATTACAGAAAGCAGTGGTAACTTTAGCTAAAGGAAGGAATACCTCTGCTAGAACCTCCACAAAGAGACTCAGGGAAGAAACAAACAACCCAATGTTCAGAGTTCCTACTGGATATTGTTTTCACTGTGGAGACGCAGGGCATATCAAGCGACAGTGTCAACCCATTGTGCACACTTCTAGCTCATCTGAGGTAAACAACCAAATTGGAAAGAAAAGTCTCAGCATCTGAAACCACAAAGGATTACTAAGAAAGAGTTCCATCCTTCAAAATGGCAAAGCCAACCGACTGTACCTCAACAACATGCTGACTGCCAAACGGCTGAACAACACCTGAAATAGAAAGTACCCGATGGCCTAGTGGGACCGTCCCCTATTGTGGCAGTGAAGATAGAGGGTGTGTACAGTAAAGCATTGTTGGACATTAGTGCACAAATCACCATTCTGTTCAGAGACTTGTACCAGAAATACTTAAAGTATTTGCCACTTGGAGAGTTAGAAGACTTGGAGATCTGGGGGCTAAGTGACACAAAGTTCCCCTATGATGGTTATGTCTCACTCAAGTTAGAATTTTCCACCTCAGTTGTTGGGTCAACAGAAGTTTTTGGAACTCTCGCTGTTGTGTGCCCCAGGCCAAAAGGAAAGGATTCAGCATCTGTTTTAGTGTTGACAAATACTGACCTCGTCAGAAGAATGCTGATGCCTCAGTTGACCCAAGAACACCCAACACTACATCCACTCCTGAGACCAGCCTTTTTGTGCCCTTCAGAAGGAGAAGAATAGTAAGAAAGATGAAATTGATCATGTATAGACCCTTCCTGTGAAGGAACATATAATTCATCCTGGTCAGATCACCTGCTTGAGGGCCAAAGTGAGGACGTGTAGACAAACAGCTTCCTCTCATCTCATGATGGAAATCGATCCAGAAATAGACTTGCCACCGGGGCTGGAATTAGTCCCTGAAGTTTGGCCTGCTGACAAGCTGAAGCATCCTTATGATACTTTGCCTGTGGGCTTGAAGAAGAAAGGAAGTACCCCCATTGTCCTATATTCACAAGTGCATTTGGGAAATGTTTATGCTGCCACTCCCTTACCTGCTTCTGTTTTGACAAGAAACGAGAGCGGTGTCAACGAGCTGAAGCTGGAAGATATTGATCTAGTAGGTGGTCTTGTGTCCCCTGAGTGGATAACCAGAGCTAAAGAGCTGTTGATGAAGAAGAAAATTGTATTTCTACAAGTGAGCTGGATGTGGGTTGTGTGAAAAGTGCAAAACACCGAATAAGATTAAAAGAAGACCGGCCTTTCAGAGAATGTTTCAGAAGAGTAGCCCCAGGAGATCTGGAGGACTTGAGAAAACATCTGGAAGAATTTAAAGCTGCAGGGATAATTCCAGAATCAAGAAGTCCATATGTCTCTCCCATTGTCATTGTCAGGAAGAAGAATGGGTCAGTTTGCATGTGTGTTGAATATCGTACTCTGAATCAGCAAACCATTCCAGACCAGTACACAACACCCCGGATTGAAGATGCTCTAAATTGCCTGGTGGGCAATAAGTGGTTCAGTGTGCTAGACTTAAGGAGTGGATACTATCAAATCCCTATGCACCCAGACGACAAAGAGAACACTGCCTTCATTACTCCTTTGGGATTTTTTGAGTTTGATTGCCTACCTTAAGGTTTATCAAATACACCGGCAACTTTCCAGAAAATCATGGAAAGAACAGTTGGAGACATGCATCTCCTGGAAGTCTTGGTCTACCTTGATGACATCATTGTCTTTGAGGCCCTAGAGGAGCACAAAGAAAGACTGATGAAAGTATTTGCAGAATTGAGAAGGAAAGACTGAAGTTGTCACTGGACAAATGCAAATTTTCCCAGCCTTCGGTAACCTGTGTGGGCCATGTAGTGTCTGCAAATGGAATATCCACAGACCCCAGCAAAGTTGAAGCTGTGACATCTTGGACAGACCCTGAATCATCACAGAGCTGTGATCTTTCCTTGGGTTCTGCATTTACTATAGAAGGTTTGTGGAAGGATTTTCAAAGATAGCAAGACCACTCAATCAATTGCTCTGAAATGATGAGGAAGCAGATGAAACAGATGAAGACATCCTTCTGAAGAAGCCAAAGGGACAGAGAGGCTCTAAAGAATTCATCAAGAGTCAGTGGACTCCTGAGTGTGAAGAGGCATTTGAACAGCTTAAGTATTGTCTCACACATACCCCAGTGCTGGCATATGCTGACTTAACAAAGTCATACACATTACATGTGGATGATAGCAAAGATGGTTTAGGAGGAGTCCTTTACCAGGATGTTAGAGAAATGTACAAATTGTATAGTGTACAATTCTGCACTTAAAGGGTTAAGAGTTAATACATTTATTCTATGTAAAATGTGTAAATACTGGTGGTCTCTGTAAAAGCTGCTGACGCCTAAAAGTCTGTTGTTCTTGCTGTGGAATGTTGAGATAGGGGCCTCACACTAGCAACAGATAAATGTTGTGTTAGGAAGAGACAGTTACAGGACCATTACTCAGAAACTGGGTTTGACAGGGCTAGCCCTGTGGTCAAGCTAAATTCTGAGAGATGTTTTTGTAAGTCAGCAATTAACTGATAAGCACCTGCTGTGTATGTGCAAAGAACTGTATAAAAACAGCAGGCTGAGCTATTGAAAATCAGACAAACCTTGTACCTACATGCTTTGTTTCCTTGCTGCAAGTAATAAAGAATGCCTTGCTGAACCTTATGTGAATTGATCTTTGTATTTTCTTTAACACAGGAGCATGACAAGAAACTGAGACCTGTGGCCGTTATTAGTTGAAGTGTATCTCCAACAGAAAGGAACTATCCTGCACACAAGTCAGAACTCCAAGCTGCATGATTACTTCTATGGGGCTGAATTTGAAGTTCAGACTGGCAACAACCCTCTCACATACATCTGGACCACTGCAAAGCTAGATGCTACTGGCCACAGATGGATGGCAGCTTTATCCAACTACAACTTCAGTTTAAAATATCACCCAGGACATGAAAATGGAGATGCTGATGGTCTGTCAAGAAGACCTCATGGGGATTTACACCCCAATGATGAATAGGTGGAAATTCCAGCACCATTAGTGAGAGCTATGTGCCAGATTGCAACCTGCTACCAACAAACTGAATGTTGGGCCCAGAAGTTGGGGCTGTCTGCGAAAAGCATACCCCAAGCTTACTGTAATCTGGTCACTTTACAGGCTTCATCGCTACCAGCTTTGAGTAACAGTGCCCTCAGGAGAGATCAAAGAGAAGACCCCTTAGGTCAGCTGGTGGTAGCTACTTTAGAGAAGAAACAAGTTGCTATGCTTTGCACAGATCTTCATCCACTGGCAAGACTTTTGGCTAAAGAATGGGACGGACTCCAATGGACTAGTGTATAGGAGATCTCCTAGTGCACTTGGCAGTGAAAAATGGCAATTGTTGCTTCCCCAAAAGTATCAAGAAGTAGTACTTTGGTCATTGCACAATGAACATGGTCATCTTGGTTATGACAGAACTCTTTGACTTGTATGAGACAGATTCTGCTGGCCATGCATGAAACAAGAGGTTGAAGATTATTGTCGTACATGTCTTCGCTGCATTCAGAAAAAGACTGCCCACCAGAGCTGTCTCATTGGGTCAAATGGAGAGTAGTGGGCCCATGGAACTGGTCTGTATAGATTTCCTTTGCATTGAACCAGATGAAGGTGGGATCAGTAATGTGCTGGTGGTGACAGAACACTATACCAGATACCCTCAAGCATTTCTAACTCGCGATCAGAAAGCTATTACAGTGACAAAACTACTTGTTGAGAATTTCTTTGTACACTATGGCCTGCCAAAAAGGATACACTCTGATCAATGGCATGACTTTGAGAGCAAGCTTGTCCATGAACTACTCACTCTTTTGGGAATTCAAAAAAGTCACACCACTTCCTATCATCCTCAAGGGGATCCTCAGCCTGAGCGTTTCAACAGAACTTTACTAGACATGTTGGGAACACTATCTGTTGAGAAGAAGAGTCAATAGAGTGCACATGTAGCCACAGTAGTGCATGCATACAACAGTACTAAAAATGATGCTACAGGATTCTTACCACTTTGTACTTTGCTGTGATTAAACGTTTGCTGTGTGTTATCTTGGTGCATTTTTTACTTTTTACCTTTCATTAGGATTCTCACCTTATTTAATGTTTGGAAGAGAAACTCGTCTTCCTGTTGATTTAACCTTTGGAGTCACAGCTGATGATATGCCAGTGCAATCCCATGGCAGTTATGAAGAGAGACTCAAGAAGCACCTCAGACATGCCTGTGAGCTAGCTGAACAATCAACAGGATAAAGACATCAGCAAAACAAGGCTCACTATGACAGGAAAGTGAAGATACATGACTTGCAACCAGGGGACAGAGTTCTCTTGAGAAACTTGGGCCTGCAAGGAAAGCACAAACTAGCTGACCATTGGGGACCTGAGATCTACATAATTTGTTCTCAGTTACCTAACATCCCTGTCTACCAAGTCTGCTCTGAGGGGAAAGAAGGACCCATCAAAACCTGGAACCGCAACAACTTAATGCCTTTGGCAGAATCAGTGAGACATATGAATCCGGAACCCAAAATGTCTCAGCGGAAACCTAACTCAAGGCGATCCAGAAGACTAAGGCAGAGAGGAGATATTCTCCCACATGTTCAAGAGCCTATGATTTCTTCTGCTGAAGGAAAAGAGGACAGTGATGATGACTGGGGTTTCAGTGAACTTTTCTATGATGATACTCGAGACCACATGGACCACAATTTCAATGTAAATGCACCAGAATTGGTCCCTTTTCACTTTGAACAGTCAAGCACCAGCAGTAGACTGAGTAATGTTTCTGTGCCTCTTGCAGAACTGGATGCTAATGGAGGTCCTGCTATGCAAACTTTGGATAATGGTGCTGAGGACAGTTGTACAGTTATGGAGAAAGAAAGTGAAGTTATATGAGAGGGAAACCTTAGAAGTAGACAATATGCCTACTAAGGAACTGGACAGTGAGTGTGATTTGAGTGACCATTCCTCAGAGCAGAGTTCCCCAGTTGTCTCTTTTGAACCAAAGCCTCAGAGATTGATTCGGCCCCCACAGAGGCTTACATATGATAGTTTGGGACATAGTACACAGGAGCCTGTGACCACTGCTCATCGGAGAGTCTACATCCATGATCCCTATGCCTCCTGCTCAATTGGTAACACCCCACCCCAAGTTAAGCATAATGTTGATCACCCTTGGTGGGATGCACCTTTTGAATGCAGAAATACTGTTCAGCTGATGGTGCATTAGTGTTTGTATACAGGACCCAAGTTGTCAAATGGGGGGAGAGTGTAGCTCCCACTGTATTTCACTGTATGGTTAGCAGACTGCAGTTTTTCAATACACAACAAGGTGGAGCTCCTTTTCATTTGATATAAAGAAAGAAAGAAACAAAAGTGAAAGAGATCAGACGGAAACACAGGGTGAAGGAATAAGGGGCCTTGCATGAAAAACGGATGTGTCTAGTGTCTGGGAGAGGGGAGTGAAGTTTGCGATCGTGTTTTTCCCTCCTTGGAAAACTTGGTCAATGGTGATCTGTGGAATCAAGAGAGAAGTCTGGAACCAGTAGTCCCACGCCTGCATCTGATCAGCAAGGACAGGAATACTGTTGGGCCTATTATAAAGAAGCCATTTTTTGATTACCAGATGGCTGTTGGGTGATCTCTACACTTTTCCTCAGTGGAACTGCAGTGCCTGACCTCCAGAATATTATCAATAGAGTGGTGAGAGGCTTTGGCCGCCATTTTATATTTTCATAAGATTGTGCTATAGCTTCGACTGGGACTGTGGGCCTAGGCTTTTCCCTTTTTCCTTTTCTGAACTGGAATTGTTTAGCTTTATCTCAAAATAGTACTGGCTGTCATTTTGTGGCACTCATGTTACTCACCCCTCAGTGTGTGGATTTCCCCTTAAATACTTTGTGGATCACAACAGTTTGGTCTGATTAGAACTGATCAAGGTTATAGCTGCTGTTAGTATTGTTGCATTATAGAATCTTTACTGCTTAATGACATTGTATGTTTGCTCATATTTAAATGACAATACCTCTCTTATTGAGTTCTGGGAGGTATGATTTCACTGTATGTATACCTCATATTGACTTATTGCTAAACTTTGTGCTACTGCAATAATTTGTTGCTACTGTCCTGTTGCCTGTAGATTAGAGTTGCCATCTAGAATAAAATATGTTATTATTTGCAACCTTAGTGTGTTGGGTGTAAATAGGGGTGTCACCAGAGTCAGGTAGGAAGGAACCTGTACACTATTCAGCTACACCTGTGGGTGCGCTACACACACACACACACACACACACACACACACACACACACACACACACACATATATATATATATATATATATATATATATATATATATATATATATATATATATATATATATATATATATAAAATAGATGCTCTCTCTCTCTCTCTTTATATATATATATAAATATATATATAGATAGCTGTATTTTTCTCTCTCTCACTCTCTCTCTCTCTCTCTATATATATATATATATATATATATATATATATAAATATATACATATATATATATATATATATATATATATATATATATATATATATATATATATATATATATATATATATATATATATATATATATATATATATATTCTACACCAGCAAGAGGGTTTATGTGAACAAGTTATTCAGGGCAAATTTTTGCATTTTCCAGGATGGTGGATGGTAGACTATACCAAAGTTGAAGGATCATTGGGCCAGCTTAGTTGCTCAAGTCGAGGCACTGTTTGTGGAAGTAGCAGCTGCCACCCACGTTCATTCCAGGAAAATGGAGGGTCAACAGCAGAATGAGGATTAAGGTCACAGAAGCCATCGAAAGAGGAAAGCTGATGGTGTGGTTGTATTCCAGGATGTGACCAGAAGGGAGGGTTTGACAGCACATCTTCATGAGGTGAGTACATCTGTTCCAGCCAAGCAGACAGCTTTAAGTAACCAGGATATTTGTAATGTTAGGGATGTGGATGACACAGGTCTTGACCTAGAAGTTAGTTGGCATGTTTTTTTGCAGGAGCTCAGCCCACAGGACAGGGCTAGGTTATAGGAGTTGTTAAATTAAGGAGTTGAGCAACAGTAGGAAGGGAGGTTGTTGGGTAAGGGTTGTTTAACAGTCTGGAGTAGAGGATGGAAAGAGCTCATCATTTGTTGGGCCACTTAGGCTTGATGTCATGTTTAAACTCTCGATAGGTTATACTTGTCAGAGTTTGCAATTAGAACCAACAGGAGCACAGTCAGGATTACTTTCAGAATCAAGTTTATTTGTAACATCTTATATTCCCTTAGTAGTTAAATGAAAGATTTTTTTTTGTGGGGGTTATGTGGACATATTTGAGATGATTAATATTTACAGTGCACAGCGTCTAGCAGAAGCTGAATCCCTTGGTGTGAAAAAACTGGCTGAGGCTTTGGCAAATTTGAGAAAGAGTAAGTTAGGTAGATATAGGGCAAGAACTTGAGACATATAGGTCCTGAGGTTTGTGTATTTTATGGTGGTTATCTTGGAGAAAGATTCTTTGCAAGCCTTACCATTCTTGGTATACTTTATCACCATCAGAGAACCTCAGCACTTGGAGGGGCAATGCTTGGTTATGGTATAACCATCATTTTAGAAAGCTGAAAAGAGTGATGGACAAAAACCTTAAGTGGGAGTCCAGACATGCTGACACTTGGCTTGGCAACATTGAGGATAAGGCAGGGAGCCAAGTGCAGGCTAGTTTGGATGATAATGATTTCAGAGCTGTTTTTCATTGAGCTTTTAATGTTGGGTGGTGTTTGTGGCTTAATTGTCAATCTGTGCACAATTATTCAATTTGCGGAGGTTTGAACGGTGGGTCGGTTTGTTGGCACAAGGATAGTGGTAGAGGAGGGATGCAGTTAAAGTGTCAGTGTTGGCTTGTTTGTTAAGAGATTATCCTAATAGTGTGGCAGCAGATGAGTTAGTTTTGGGATTTAAATGAGGTTTCAGGTGGGGTATAGCCTAAATATTCCTAATAATCTGAAGTCGGTTACAACCAGGGAGAAGGTGCACTTGTGTTGTTTCATAAAGAGTTACAGGCTGATAGAGTACTGGGTCCTTTTGAAACCCCATCATTTAAGGAGTTTTGTATTTCTCCACTTGGTTTAGCCCCTAAAAAGAAGGTCAGTGAGTTTCACCGGATTCACCATTTGTCCCTTCCTGAATGTAGATCAGTTAATGGCAATATTGAGAGACAGGATGCAAAAGTGCAGTACGCATCTTTCGATGATGTTTTTAACATTGTTAAGAGTTCACAGATCCTGTGGCTGGTTAAATTTGATATGAATTAGGTTTTAATTTGCTGCCAATTAATAACGCCAATTGCCCGTGGTTAGGAATGTGTCTGGGGGAGACATTTTTATTTTAATATGCCAATGCCTATGGTATGGGCTGCAGCATGTGCCACATTTAAGAAATTTATAATGGTCCAATGGCAGCAGCAATTCCCTGGACATTAGGATGTGCATTACTTGTGCATTTTTTATTGATTGTGTAAAGTGAGCAGAAGACACATGCAGCCAAGTTATCCTTTAAATTTTTGAAGGTTCCATTAGTTGTTGATAAAGTGTAAGGTCCCAGTAATAAGTTAAAATTTTGGGGGGGTTAAAGATTGATGCACAGGAAAGTTTATATTGTTTGCATTTAGAGAAAGTTACCAAATTAAGAGGCAGTCTGGGATTTTTTTTTTAACAAATGGCTAAGATGTGAGTAAGTGATCTCATGAAATTTCTTGGTTTACTAAATTTTGTGGGATGAGCAGCTGTCCCAGGTCAGACATTTAATAGATTTGCAGCTAATTTGTTGAGAGGTGGGTGTAGCAAACATCAATGGTTGCATGCGACAAATTTGATTAGGCAGAACATTGATATTTGGTTACAGTTTCTTGAGGACTTAATAAGGTATTCTTTTGGCAGAATGATTAGGTCTTGGTGCAGATGAGCTGTATTTGTTTACAGATGCTGCAGGGAGCATAGGCACTTGAGCTGCACCATGTTCAAATCACCATAGGAAAAATCCAATACCACTTCTTTGCAAGCTATAGGTCCCCCTCTATGACCCAGGAAACCCATACCATGTATTTAAACTTATTAGAAACACTAATCATCCAACCCAATACCATATTCATGGGTGAATTTAATTACCCCACTATTAACTGGGAATCCTATATGACATCAAAAGTACATACACAGAGATTCCTGGATTTTATTAACACAAACTCCCTGAACCAGATAGTCAATACACCAATCAGGGGTGCAACCAAACTGGATCTGGTCCTCACTAATATGGGAGAGTGCTGCACACCCCCTACTGTAATGCCTTCTCTGGTAAGGTCAGACCACAAAATGGTCTCCTTTGAAGTAAAAATAAAATGTGGCCCTCCAGCTAAACCGGGGATATTCAGGAACTATTCTAAGGCTAACCTCCTGCTATTAAGTGAGAACCTGGCAAAATTTCAATCCCCTATATACCCTGAAAACACTTCTGCCTATGCAGAACTGTTCACAGAAATCCTGTACATGCATGTTAGTAGCTGTATAGAGGCAGCTGTACCCAACAGGAAGAAGTACAGAACTAACTCAAAAAACAAGCCACCCTGGTGGAATCACAAAATCATTCGGATGTATAACAGGATGAAGAAAATCATGGCAAAAATTAGGAGGTGCAGCACCCAGAAGGATAAAAACACACTAAACTAAACAAACAACTCAGAGGGCAAATAAAGTCTAGCAAGGCCAAATTTGAGGTAAGTTTGGCCTCCCAGGCCAAGGACAACCACAAAGCATTCTTTAGCTATGTCAGCAACCTCAAAGGCATTACACAATTGTGTGCAGAGCTAACTGCAAATGGAGCCACCTATACTGAGACAGAAGATATAGCAAACCTCCTGAGGATAAATTCAGCTCCAACTTTACTCCCCTCTCCCCCTCAACCTTCCCTCAGGAAATATCATCAAATATAACTCCCCCGACTATCACTATGGAACAAGTCCTTAATGCTCTCTCTAAGACCAAGAACACTGCATAAATGAGCCCAGACAATATCCCAGGATGCTTTCTAAATAGCATGAAACATGACCTGTCAGGGCCTTTGGAATTACTATTTAACTGTAGCCTCCAAGCAGGCTTCATGCCTCATGAATGGAAAAAGGCAATAGTCATCCCTCTGCATAAAGGTGAGCCATCTACAGACCCTGGAAACTACAGACCCATAAGTCTCACTAGTCTTATATGTAAAGCCATGGAAAGAATTATCATGGATATGATCAACATAGATATAGTAAACCGCCAGACACTGCACCCAACCCAGTTTGGTTTCGTAGAGGGCAGATCATGCCTACTCAACCTGGTGGACCGCTTTGAGAAGGTCATCAAAGCAATGGATGAGGGCAAAATTATTCACACTGCCTACCTTGACCAGGTCCAGGCACTTGACACAATATCTCACTTTGGCATTGCTGACAAACTCAAGAGGTTAGTTACAAACTCTGGAAAATATCCTATGTTACACCCATACATAAAGGCGGGACCTCCACTGAACTTAATAACTACAGACCCCCTGGCCAAAATCCAAGAAAATTGCATCCATATCCAGATGCTAAACTATCTCCTAGACAGCAACATCCTATCGCCTACTCAGCATGGTTTCAGACCTGCCCATAGTACCACTACAGCCCTCCTCTGCTTCACAGACACAGTAAACCATCTCAAAATGAAGGCCTACAAGTGTCAACTCTTTTTTTGGATATGTCCAAAGCATTTGACACAGTCTCACACCAAATCCTGCTAAACAAACTAAACCAATATCATCTATCAAATTTCACTCTTACCTGGTTCCAAAGCTACTTAACTGACAGGTACCAAGCTGTGAAATGGGAAAATTCTCTCTCTCCTCAGCTGCCCATAACTATAGGAGTCCCACAGGGTTCTATCTTAGGACCACTACTATTCACAGTCTTCACAAATGACCTCCATAACTCCACACAGCATGCATCTATAATTCAGAATGCAGATGACACTACCTTAATCTGTGCTGCACAAAACATTCCCACCCTCCTGCAAATAACTCAACTAGCATTCTCTGACGTTGAAAACTACCTTGCAAAAGCCCAACTTATCCTCAATCCAAAGAAAACTCAGCTTATGATTATAACCAGTTCTAACAAAAACACTAACAGTCAATTCACTATCTACTCCACTAATGCTACTCCAATTGCTCCAGTGGCACAGGCTAAGCTATTGGGAATAACCATAGACTCCCACCTAAAATTTGATAGTCACCTCAACTTAACTATTAAAAAAGTACATGACAAACTGTGGTCGCTCTACCGTATCAAACCATTTCTTACCAACAACACAAGATCAGCCATTGCTCACTCCCAACTTCTATCCACCCTACTCTATGCATCTCCCATTCTGACTAATCTCAACAAAACTGAACTAAGCAAAATAGAAGCCTGCTATAACAGAATTGCCCGCTTTGCTGCAAATTGCTCATATAGAACTCATCACTGTACTGCTTTGAGACAGCTCCACTGGCTTGAACTGCCCAACCTCCTAACCTACAATCAGCTCTGCCTCTGTCATTCTATCTATTACCTCCCCAATAAGTGTCCTGCCCTCAAACATCTAGTACAACATCACTCAGCCAAAAGGCCTCTTAGATCATCAAGCAAACTACTACTAGAAGTCACCAACAGCTACAATAGCTTTGTAGATGCACTATATAGTAGTTCAGTGGCTAAAAAAATGGAACTCTGTCCCTACAAGCATTCAAAACACATAATCCAAAGCCTCCTTTAAAGACTTCATCAGGCAACATCTCAAGGAAAGTTGGCAGTGCCATCATTGCTCCCCAGGCTAGTGAAAGCGGATAACACATACATACAAAATCTAGAGCACTTGATAATAGTTTTCAATCTTATTCACAAACACTGGCTAATCTACAATGTATGTACTGTACCTGTGTACTATGTATGTATTCTACCTATGTTCCAAATTTCAGCTGTACACCACAAATCTATTAATTACCTTAATTTTTAAAATTAATATTTTTTTGTTTGTTCTCTCCAGTGTAAATGTTTATGTGCCACATACCACTGTAAAAACATGTCTCCTGTAATTTGTGTGTATACTGATCATGTCTAAATAACTAAATGTGTCTCTAATTTTTCTTTGTGGAGCTTTTCTCCCCGGGCCTCTGCTGAAAAAGGGCCTTTTCGGCTCAGTCAGACACCCCCGGTTAACAAATGTAAAATAAAAATAAAATAAAATAAATGTCACCCAGTGGATAGCCAGCTGGTTCACAGACAGGACCCAGGAAGTTAGAATTGTGAAGTTCACCTCTGCAAAGAGGCCAGTCACAAATGGAGTCCCTCAGAGATCAGTCCTTGGACTGCTCCTTTTTGGCATTTACTTCTCAGAAGTCAAGGCCAATGTCAGTGGTCTCTGGCTGACTAAATGTGCAGATGATTACAAATTAGGAGCTATAATTGAATCTCACACTGACACAAATGTTCTCCAGGAGGGGCTGACACAGACAAACAACTGGTCTCAGAGTCATGGACTAAAACTAAATGCCATGAAATGCATAATAATATCCTTTTGGAAGTCATCCGTCCCTGGTAACACAGCACATCCCTTAGAGTTGACCCAGTAGTCAGGGTCTTAGGGACACACATAGCTAGTAATCTATCCTTTGATCATCATGTGTCTAGAGTGGTGAGGAAATCATTCTATATTGTGCAACTTATAAACAAAGTTATGGCATCTAAGTCCAGGGAAGTCATTGTTCCACTGTATTCAAATAGAAATTCTCTCAGCTCATCAATTCTACAACCCGCCCCTCAAAAAACCTGCCCAATGGCAGTATCCTTGACTGGATCCTAGTCTTTCACCCCCACTACTTCTCTAACAGTGGTACTCTTCCTGATCCTCTTAGTGATCACTTACCCACATTTACACACCGTCTCCCATCACCCCTTCATCATACCCATAACTTCATTACTACTCGTAACCTAAAAAACTTTAACCCTACAGCTTTCATTAACTCTCTAAAGGCAATAAATTGGAATACTCTAAAAACACTTCCTCTAGATAATGCAGTCACCCATTTCAACACCACCTTCTTAAACCTCTTAAACCATCATGCTCCCCTAAGAACAAAAAGAATAAAAAACAAAACTGCCCCATGGCTTACAAAAAATACACTTGCTACAATGCGGCAAAGAGCAAACTCCGGACCCACTACCATAAAAATAAAAAAACCCTCATTTACAACGAATACAAAACACTTCAAAATAAAGTAAAGAAACTCATCACCACTGACAGACAAAACTACTTCTCCTTACTCCAAAACAACAATAAAACAAACCCTCAAAAATTCTGGAAAAGTATCTCCACTCTCCTTAATCCCAGTAAACCAGGCACCCCCACTCCCGATCCAAACGCTCTTGACATAGACCTGGCTACTCAATTTAACTCCCTCTTCATCTATTCTATTTCCAAACTAACCTCATCTTTCTCCGACATCTCCACTCCCTCCAAACCAGCCCCACCCTCATCTTCTTACCTTCCACCTTCAAACACTAGTTCACTACCTATCCCATCTTCCAATTCTACAACCTTCACCACCCACTCCACTCTCCCTTCCTCCTCATCTCTCTCACCTCCAAATATCCCCTCCCCCCACTCTCCACATTTCTCACTAAAACCCATACCCACTTCTACCATAAAAAAACTCCTTCTAAAACTGAAGTCTGGTTCAAATGCTCCCGATAATATTCCTTCACAATTCCTCAGCATAGCTGCTGAAGCCATTGCCTACCCCATTAGTATTTTAATCAACTGCTCTATCCAAGAAAGCACAGTTCCCCATATCTGGAAAAAGGCCTTTATCATACCTTTACATAAAGGAGGTAACAATAACAATGTCTCCAACTTTCATCCCATCGCTATCCTGTCTCCCATCTCCAAACTCCTTGAAAAGTGTATCCAACTACAACTCCTACCATACCTCATTGATAACAACCTACTAACTCCCACACAACATGGCTTCAGACCAGGCCACAGTACTATGACAGCCCTCCTCTCCTTCCTGGAAACAGTAAATAAAGCCTGAGACTCTGGTCATATTGTTTCTACCCTTCTACTGGATCTTTCTAAGGCCTTTGACACCATCTCCCATAACCTTCTTCTAGCTAAACTCTCTAAGCTTAACCTATCTCTTTCCTCTCTGAACTGGTTCTCCAGTTACTTATACAACAGACATCAAGCAGTGAAATGGAAAAAGGCCACCTCCTCATTCCTTAATACCCCAACTGGTGTTCCACAAGGTTCAATATTAGGCCCTCTCCTCTTCAACATCTTTATTAATGACTTCCGCAACTCCATCCCATTCTCAAACATCATTCAATATGCAGACGACTCAACTATTATTTGCTCTGTCACTTCAGCCTCTTTACTTCTAAAGCTAACTCAAGACACTTTTTCAACCACTGAACAATGGATGAAAAATAATCACTTAGCACTCAATGCTTCTAAAACCAAATTAATGGTATTCACTCCCTCAAAAGCCACCCCTCTCAACACAAACATTTTCTGTATTTCTAGTCAAAACAACACAACTCTGGAACTGGTATCAGAGACCAAGCTACTTGGTGTCCAAATTGACAATCAGCTCAAATTTAATTCCCACATACAACTAAACATAAAAAAAAACCATCAAAAATTAGGTATGCTCTACCGTCAATACCATTATCTTACACCCTCCACTAAACTCACCCTCTCTACATCCTTTCTCATCCCCTCCCTTTTCTATGGATCTGCACTCCTAACTAATCTACAATCATCTCTGAAAAATCAACTCTCATGTTGTTACAACAAAATTGCCAAGTTCGCCACTAGCCAGAGGTCCTCTACTCACCATTGTTCCTCTCTCCACAAACTAAATTGGCTAGAACTACCCAACCACCTTATCTATACCCAACTCACTCTGGCCCACAAGCTTATTTTCAACCCCTCAATCTGTCCCTCCCTCTCCTCTGCCTTTAAAATGCATCTACCCAATAGAGTACTAAGGTCTAGCAACCAAAATCTTCTTGAAATACACAAACCAGCTCGTCCACCAGGCAAATACCTTCTATCCTTTAGTCTGGCACGACTCTGGAACTCCCTACCATCACCCATTCATGTTACTCCTACTAACTCTACCTTCAAAAAAACTCTTCATTCATACCTAGCCTCCCAATGGGAATGCTCTGGCTGCCACCCTACATAACTTGCACTGCTAACCTTCTTTCTCTCATGACTATATAGTTTACACTTTAAACTTCCATTTCTGCTCCTTTTTGTCAATAAATAAATGCAACAACTTTTTTGATCTATCCCCATCAACCTATTTGCTAATGTAGCCCATCACTAGTATGAAAAGCAGTGGGCACATAAATGAACCCTGATACACACTCAATCCCACGGGGGAACCCCTTAGCTAGACTGAACACTGTTCATACTTCAGTAATTGCGTCCCCTGTACATAGTTTGCACTAATCTTAGCTTCTGTTTTTTGGACTTCAAACCACCACAGGACTGCCCAAATCATCTCCTTGGGACCTTGTCATATGATTTCTTCAAATGTAAGAACAGTCACTTGGACTCCTCTCATCTCTAGATTCCTCTCAACTATCTGTCTCACTGCAAACATTGGGTAGGTTGTGATACATCCTGATCTGAATCCCAACTGCTCATCTCCCGTCCTACTTCTACCTACTCTGTGTACTCGTTTATCAGTCATATGAAAGTTGTTGCAGTGCGTCCATGAACATCAACATACTAACCATGCATGGTTTTGGCAGGAATCAATCCACGTGTAAACAACTACTCTAGACTTACAATGATGACACATCGCAGAAATTGTCTCTGTTAAATGAAATATTTTATCTATAATTAGTATATCCAAAACTTTTATTGTCATTTTTGCTTTAGAAACTGTATGTTTAAATGCAATGTTTCTACTAGTACTTTTGTACATACTGTAACAAAAGCTTTGATTGTAATTTTGTTTGTAATTATTGTTTTGTTTTTGGAGCTTTTCTCCCCAGGACTCCATTGAAAATGGGTTATTCTAGGCCCAATGGACTATCCTGGTAAACCAACTGCAAATAAATAAATAAATATATAAATATTCAGCATTCATCAGACCTATCACTGAGTACAATGCCCCCTTTGGTATGTACCTATCCAGGCATATCCAACAACTGGAATGTCCACAGAGGTTCCTCACTAAAAGAATACAGGGCATAAGTAATATATCCTATGCTGACTGCCTCAATGCCTATCCATGTATTCTGTCTCCTACAGGCTTTTGAGGGGAGATCTGTGCTTGGCATACAGGGCATTGTCAGACCACACTCTGATGCACCTCCTGCATATCCGCAAAACAAATAGTACCAGAATTACCCATTCTAAAGACACAAACTTTGCCTATGATATAAATAGGATCTGCTGGAGAGATAGGTATGTATCACAGAGACTACCCCATCTATGGAACAGGCTCCCCATCCATGTGAAGCAGAGTTCCTCCCTAATACAATTCAAGTGCAACTTGGACAGTTGGATAGGAAACTGGGAATTCATCCCTGGTTTGGCACCTATGTCTCTGATGCAAACAGGTAACCTGTAAATGGTTAATCTCCCAGGCTCATGCTTACACTTATCAAGGGTATCAGAACTTGTCAGAAATTTGGGATGCATGGCTAGGCTTAAAAAAGGCCCTTGTGGTCGTTAGCCTAGTAAACACCTATGAACTATGGAGAAATGTTTGCAGTTGAATGGTCAGAGTGTTGTCGAGAAGAGGACAAGAGAAACATGGCATTTTTGGAACTGATGCTGATTTGGCAACAGTGGTAGTTTGGCAGGATAATCTGAGGGATAAGAAGTTGATCTTTCATTCAGATAACAAAGTGGTGGTGCAGGTTTTGTCGGGGAAGACAGTTAAATCTTTTTTCATGCTATTTTTGTTCATAAGTTCATAGTGTCATAGAATTTTACTATGCTAACAGCCCTAGAGCCCTTACAAGCCTAGCTATAGTTATCCTGAGTTGCCTCAACTGTCAGTGGTTAGGTGAGTGAAGTTTACAGAGGTAAGGGTTTATGGTAGTTAATAATGACTTCTTCTGTCCAAGAGGGACATGGGTGCCGCACCAGGAGTGAATTTGCGGTCATCTATCCATTGAACAAGGTTGCATTTGAAGAGGGTCAGGGAGGGGCTCTGTTTCACATGAATTGGAAGCTTGTTCCAGATAAGAGGCAGTCTCTATGAGATGTAACTATCCCTCCAACATGAAATGATCATGTCAGAGGCTAGGTTAAGATCCCTAGAGCAAGTGATCCTCATGCAGTTTGATTTATGAATGTGTAGCATTTCCATCAGAGCTGGGTCAGAGACTGCCCTGTAAGCCGGGCACAGGTCACCCCTTAGCAACCTGTAGAAGACAGGACAGAATACAGTGACAGATCTTTCACTCTTTCCACGAGACTTGTTTTATGTACCCTGTAATTTCTTAGTGAGAAACCTCTGTGGTGTCTCCAGTTGTTGTAGGTGTCTGGTGAGGTACATGCAAAAGGGAGCATTGCACTTATAGCTGGTGTTAGGCACCCGCAGAACCCATCACCACAGGGAGTCCTCGATTATCTCCCCATGAATGAGGGCCCTCATATAGCAGCCACTGGTTTCTCCATCTCCACTGTTCATTCCTTGGCATCTTGTGGACATCCACATGGCTGTGTGATATCACCATGTGATCTCAAACTTTTTCCATTTTTTTTTGTCTGTAAGCTGTACTTAATCAGGTCTGTTTCAGTGAAGCAAGGGAGCTGATTGGCTGAAGCACCCAGGGAATAAGTTGTTGGTTTTTCTTTTCTTTTCTGTTTTTTTTTTTTTCCTGTACAGGGAAGTGATGAAGCAAGGACCTGAATTCATCCAAACAATTGTCACTGTGGCACAGTGGGTAGCACTGCCATTTCATGGTGCTTTGCTCAGGTTGAGTTCTTCTCTCCAATTTTTTTTTTCTGTGTGGAATCTACATGCCCACCCTGTCTGTGTGTGCATCTATTCATGAGCTGTATTTAATCCCAGCCCCACAAAAACATGTGTGTGTGTGTGTGTGTGTGTGTGTGTGTGTGTGTGTGTGTGTGTGTGTGTGTGTGTGTGTGTGTGTGTGTGTGTGTGTCTGTAAAAAAATATCCATGATTTTATCTATGCACACACACACACACACACACAATAATGCCGGGCACTTACATAACTCTTTTGTGTGTAGCAGTTAAAAATGCACTTACCAAGTAATTATATTTCAGACACTTAGATCTTCTAGGAGTCTGATGGCCCCCACATGCCACAATGTATAAATAGATTTTGACATGGAGTGAGTGATAGCCTGTACCCTCAACCACACCAATTCTAAAACCAGCCCTGCATAGATGTGTGTCTAGAAGGTTGCTGAAGGTTGCGCTGAGGGCTGGTGTTTGTGTGTTCATTACTTCTTTAATTCTCATCACAATCAAACCTTAGAGGTATGCAGAAGAGGTCATTATAGCTTGTATTGGGAAAGGGGTCATTGTTGCTTTTACTTTTCTCATAGACCTCAGAGGTGTACAAAGAAATTAGTATAGCTTGTGTAGGGGCAGTTTACTGTGCATTAGCAACAAAGTAGAATTCATTACTGTAGTCATTATTTTTTCCACTTTTTGTCACAATATCACAACAGGCACATATAGCAGTCCATGACCATCTGAAGTTCTGCCTTTATCCCAGTCTAACATCAGAGAGATGCATGGGCAGTGACTGTCTTTTTCTTTTAGAGGGGGTAGAGATGCAGTCAGTATTCCATGATAATATTTGTGTATCCTGGCAGAAATGAAATATTAATTCTCTAATCAATTTCATCTCAAAGATCAAGTCAATGTTCTACTCAAAGTCTAAAATATGTAGGATTTAAATAAAATTTGTAATATCATATGAATCATTTAGAATTCGTCCATATATTAAACTACTGGTTCCTCCAAATCGGAGGAACTGACTAGCAATTAATTTCAGTATACTACTTTTCATCATTTCGCAAGTAGTTTATATTGTATATTATAATTTAAATGTATAGGCAATAATTAAATTCCTTTTTTATGGGTTTCAATATGGTTTCAACATGTTATAAGTCTGAATTTGAACTGAGGTCTCATTTGAATGAAAAAGTCTCAAATAATCAAAATCATTAACTCTCAAATTTCAAAAAACATAAGAATATTATAAATCAAAGATAATGAAACTTATAAATACTTATAAACTTCTATAACTTCAACCCTTACAATTAACTTAATCTTAAACTTAATCTACAGTTTCCAAATAAATCCTCTAAATTCTCGAAATTATAAGCTTGGTGTAATGGGAGATACTTATAACATATTAATGATAATTGAAGATAATTAAAAAATATTATTGAATCTAATTGCAAATATTTTATATATAATCAATAATTTGAGAGATTTTGATGATAAATTTTATATATCTTTTGATTGAATCTTTTTTTTGCATATGGCCTCTTTCTGTTTTGCATAAAATTTTATTCATCCAACAAAAATGATTCTAATTCATATAATTATTCATGTCTTTTTTCAAACTATTGGATCTTTTTCAAACTATTGGAATAATCATCAATTTTTTCAAAGAGATAATAAGAAACTTTGTCCTCTTCTTCCCTCATAAAAGAATTTTTAAGAATCAATTTTTATTAACAATTGATGATTAACAACTGATGATAGATTAGCAAAGCTAGATAATAAAAATTTTATCAATAAATCTCCTTCTGTCCCTGCTGCTCAGCACCCTTATGATTTATTTCATATATTTTGGTCCTGTTATTTTGACTCATAAAACCTTGGACTTCAAAAAGGTCCAAAAAAAATGGGATCAAACAAATCCTTTGTAGCCATGGGAACCACATATCCACCACATCCTTATGTGTACTTTTTCTGTTACAATTATTTGTTTTTCTGTTTTTTATGTTCTCTTAAAAAACTGTACATCTCTAAATTTTCATTGATGGATCGTATCTAAATGGACTTGGAATAACTTTGGTCATACATACTACACTGCTGCTCATTGCTCACAAATTCAGTAGTAGAAGTATGCCCCTTTATGAAAAAATTTGCTCCAAAGTTAATAAAGTTTTCCTCCTTTTTTCTATTTCTTCTTGATTTAATTCAGTATTTTTTTTTTAATTCTATTTATTATTTTCTATTTATTTTTATTTTATTTTATTTGACAGCTTGTAGAAGGGATGCTTTTTTTTTTTTTTTTTTATTAGTATACTGTGTATTTTATTTATCTTGTTATAACTTCTTGTTTGTTTTATATTTAAAAAAACAAAATTGCCAATAAAAATTTTTTTTGAAAAAAAAAAAAAGATTTGTGTATCCTGACAACAACAATTGTCTTGTTAGTTTACTGTGAGCTACTATTTTGTCAGATTTGAACATTAACCCTTGGGCACAACTTATCTCTTTCTTGAAAGAAAAAAAGTAAGACTGCAATTCTTTTCTGACTCATGATTTGTTTCAGGCCACCATTGATAAAATGTTCTAAAATGCATCCCAGAGCAGCTATAACCTTTTGCCTTCTGGAGACCCTAGCTTAATTGAGTTATTTCCTAAACAGTTATTACTGTGCTGGCTTGGTCAATAAAGGTGTGTTGAAAGGATGCAAGAAAAACTAAAGCTGAACAGCAACACTGAATTTCTTTCTTTAATCATAGATTCTGTTCAAGCTGTCATTAAATGAAAGGTTGTGTAGAAAGAAAAAAAGAAAATGAAATCCATTTCAGAGCATACAGAAATTCATGGTTTCTTGAAAAAGCTGAAGAGTAAGGCAAAATGTGAGAAAAGGGAGAAAAAAGTAATATGCATAATTTGGAGATCTCGTGGGGGGGGGGGCTGCAGACGAGAATACTGGAGCCTGTAGGATGTGTATGTGGGGGGCAGTAGGCAGTGCTTAAGGTACAGTTTCACCTAAGTTCAGTCCCATATATAGTTGTAATGTATCATTGCTACAACTAAATGCCAGTAACTGTGAATGTCCTTCTGTGAGATGTGCCAATATAGTGTGGTACAAGGCCTCTCATAGTGTCAGAGCAATGTAGCTACAGTTCAGTCTGTGTGTACTACCCGTAAAATACTACAGCATGAACTAAAAGGTGGCTTAGGAGAGGTGGCAGTAATAGGGTGATACTTAGACTGGCAATGTACAAGGGACCCCCAACTTGACATTTGCTGGGGGCCCCCAAATTGCTAACAATGTCCCTGTCTAGCCTTATTCTCTTTCAACTATTAACACCTCTTAACTCCACTTCCCACCACCCTCCCTGGACCTGACTCTCATTATCCAACATTTGTACCATGATGTAAAGTTGTAAAATGTGCATATCTTTCATAATTTTTGCTTCATCTATTAATTGCTGCTATAACATTTTTTGTTATAGATTGTTACTTTCTGTTCTGTTTTTGACATGTGCAGCTTGCTGTCTGTCTGTTCCACTTTTTTTCTTCTTTGTGAATAATTTTCTCCTAGCAGTACCTGCAAACAGTCAGCTGTGATCAGTGTGGTACCCTAGTAAGCAAATTAGAATAAAAAATAAATAAATCTCCCCCCACTCCCCCATTCCTTATGGTTATACCCTGTGAGTTCTCTTCATCTTGGTATTCCCATTTTATTACCTTCATATCTCCTGCTTTCTTATTCATTCATATGCAGAACTAGGTTGGCACTTTGCTGTACTTAGCCTCCTAGTGGAGAGGCACTTCATTGCAAGAATGATCACACATATTCTCATGCACCATCAGACACAATTTCTGTAAAGTCAACCACTCCAGTCACTTGTAGTTTGATAGCATGACTCCTCCAATGAGCCTACCTAATGCCACTTTTCCCAGTAACGTGGCTCCATTTATTTCCTGTGCACACCATTTCACTGACATATCTAAGTAGCTATAGGCCAAGTCATGCATTAGGATCCTTGAAATGCCATTTCACACTATGGGATCCTTGAAATTTAACAACATAGAGATGTGAAGGGCTTGCCCGTGAATCCTAGCTATTACAATTACCTTTACATTTGTGCTTTTTCTGTCATACTAGTATGCCTTTTTACTAACTTACCTACTAGAATATTTTAGTAAACATATGGATTATTAAAAACAAATGGTGAAAATGTATTAAAAAGCATGTCGAGTCATTGTTGTCATTAACCCCCTTCTTCCCATTTTGACATGAGGTCATCAGCCCCCTTTTTCCCATTTTGACATGGGGTTAAAGTGCCACATTATTAACATTAGTTGTGACTAACATATTTGCCTTGCTGCTGTGTTTTCATTGTTAGTTAGTGTGGCACAGCAAAGCATGCTGGAAAAATCTCAGAGTACAACTTGTCATTTAAAGAGTTAGGACAAGGAGTAAAGTTGAGTAAGCATTTTTGAATTGTTTTTGTGTAATCAGAACCATCAAGCAGATAATAATTGCAAACATACCCGGTTACGTCTTTTCATTTTTAAGGCACTAAAATTATTATGAGCCTGACAGGCAGGCACCAGGAATTTAAAAATGAATATATAAATACCAATTTTGTCAAAAAATATAACTGTGTCTTGATTTTTAACACTTATTTTGTGGTTTTAATGTCCAGTGACAGCTCTTATGAGAGATGAAACTTCTGAGGCAGATTCAGGGATATCCCTAGGAATGAATAGCATTTAAAAAACACAAACCCAATTAAAATAAGTAAGTAAACAAATGCATTTTATAAACTATGTGAATGTTAGCATCATCCATGTAATTGCCATGTATGTCCAGAAGAGGGAACTTTAACCACATTTAGAAAATGTAAGTTCCTAAATGACTGTCTTATGAGTACGCTAAAGATCAAACTCATTCCCTTTTCCTTAAGCGTATGTATTCGCTGGTGCCATTTCTGTGTTGCTCATTAATGTCTCAGGTACATCCACGAATCTATGAATTTTTGTGAAGTACAGAACCTTCATTAAAAGGAAGCAGGAAAAATGTTAAGTAGCAGAAGATTTATAGCATATTTTTATAGTGATGTCACATAAATGTCATATTTAATACAATGATATTTAGGAAAGCAAGGTTTGCATTTTTATGTTCCTTTATATATGAGCCATATCGGAATAATGAAAACTGGGTTTACTATAGGCCCTATGCTTTTTTTTCTAGTTTGTGCTATTATACAGCTAAAGCCGTATTTTACAGCTGTCTCCCACTGATACCCTTCTTTAACTTAATGTCTTTTTCATAACATCCTGCTACCCCTAGATATTTTGTTACACTCTACCACTTCTACAGCAGAGTGATCCATTTGCACCACTAATCTTCCAATAAAGAACTACTTGCTTAAACCCACCTAGAATTTTTCATCTCATATTGCAAGTACCTTCTTTCTTATTAAGGTACCATTTCTTAACAGAAAGATGTTCTGTTTATTTATCTTAAGTTTTCAAATGTTTGATGATCTGATTCTCTCCATCAGTCCCAGGAGAGCATATGTGTGCTGTGGAATGTGTGAATGTTCAAACTCTGCCCATGAGCTTGACCAGATGGGGACGACAATGCTACAAAACCAGCAGCTGCTGTTCTGCACCCTACAGTGAGTTGTTAGTTCACAACCATCTCCATAGGCGTGCGCACACACACACACACACACACACACACACACACACACACACACACACACACACACAGCTTCACCTACTGTAAGGTCACCATATGCACTAGTAATGGAAGTTGCTGCTGGGGACATAACTCCTCCGACCATTTCACACTATTGTAGACAGGTGTTGTCTTCTGCAGCATAGAAAAGTATTCCTGAAGGGCTTGGACATGGGCAGCGGCTGCAGAACAACATTCAGTAGCTATAGGTGTCATCCAAAGCTCTGCTAGGGCAGCAAGCTACGGGAAAAGATCTTGATGTTGAGAGATTTGTACAGATGTGTGTTTTCCAGACTGTGTTTGGTTTACAGTGGGTGCCTGCTGTTTGGGACATAATGATTTAATGCCTAATCAGTTTTTATGCAACTGAACTAGCCAAGCAAGTTTGCTATTACACTGTATAACATTTTATAAATGATGCTGAAATGCTATCTTTCAGAAACTGACTGAAGACCTGTTGGATCAGTGTCACCATCTGTGCTCTGATTGGCTGTGGGTAATACTGATTACTTGTTTGCAGTGTGCCATCTTATGGTCATCTATCCTTCAAGACTGTCTGATTGTCCTACTGGTACTGGTGTCAGGCTGTTAGGGTGAAGCTGTGTACAATACAGTGTGTGACAAATATTTTAAATACCATATCAAGTTTGCTGTACAAGACACCTACACAGTTGTCCAAACAACAAAAAAATGCAGATTTAGTAGAGAAAAAACATGCTCAGTAATGTTATACCTGCACCTTTTTGCTCAGTTTTAGGCCTTCTAAGATAGTGCTTGTGTCCCTCAGAGTTTGAGGGAGCATACAGCATTAACCAAAAGATAATCATGAGGAATGGTACCAGTATCAAAATCAAAAGTGTGGTGCCTGTTAGTGGAGTGGCAGGCGTAGACATTATGACTACCCACAGGATGCTGTGCACACGAATCCATTGTGCACCTCTTGTGGTCACATACCTCTTTTACATTCATAGAATGGTGCTTATGGTAGTTAAGGTAAGCATCGGCATCATCAGTGACTGGTAATAGATAGTAATGTATGCAGCATCCCTAGGACAGAATCCATGCATCAGTGGAGTTCATTGAGCCTGTGTCTGCAACATTCTAATATATGTGCTTATATGAGACATTATGGAGTGGACAACAAGTTGAACAATAAGCAGTTTTTGGCCTGTGATATCTCAGTACTCTTAATTTAGCCTCTGAAATGTTTTATTGCCCAGGATGGTGATAGCTATGATGGCACATCAGCAGGAGTATAGGCTGCAGACAGTTGTGATGACAGATGTCAGCAGTAGTATAGGATGCACTCTATTAGGTGTGCATCCATCCCTCTCCAAGGTTGCATAGTCACTCTATGGTGCATGTGTTAACCTCCAGTCAGCCTTGCCATGCTTCCTTCACAAAGGAGAGTTACAGTAATTCATGTTAAAAGCACTGCACTGCTCTCTAAGCCACTGGTGCCTAGTCTGATGCCTATGTGCTTCAAGCTAACAGACTGGCAATAATTACCAGACTGAAAATCCATTTTTATTGGCTTGTAAAGGGTTATATTAGCAAACTTGTAGCTTCCTAGGTTGTAGTCAGTGGGGCTCCCAGATTTGTTTGTAGCTGTACTTTCAGAACCACCAAGAGTCCCATGGTGATACAGTACAATGCACAAGATGAGTGGCACAAGTATTTCTTTCATTTAAGAGGGAGTCATGTCATGTCATGTAGGGGCAAAAAAAACAACACCATGATTTTGTACATAATACAGTTCTGAACAGAGAGCCAGAGCAGAGCCTGGAGCATATGGTAATATGCTGATAAAGGTATATATCTGTAAGTATTAATGCAACAGAGTTTTTCTCCTCCACAGTCAGTCAGTCCTGCCATCAGAAATCCCAAGGTTAAGGGGTATTGCACAGTCAAGTTTGGAAGAGACCAAGGCATGAGCAACTAAGTACGCTATGTCTTAGTATGTAACCAAAATCCTTTATGAATCGGTTTATCATTTTATGCTGTATAAAACACAAGTCATTCAAGTGTGTTTGTGTGTGTGTATGTGTGTGTGTGTGTGTGTGTGTGCGTGTGTGCGTGTGTGTGTGTATGTGTGTGTGTGTGTGTGTGTGTGCGTGTGCACGTGTGTGTGTGTGTGTGTGTGTGTGTGTGTGTGTGTGTGTGTGTGTGTGTGTGTATTATGCATAATGCAGGGCTACACATACATGTACTACTGTGCACGACTGTTAAGTCAATTATGAAGTTTGGTATGTAATTTCAAATGTGCACTGTGACAAAGGAGGTTCTTTCAGTACAGCTAGCTGGAATTTTGTAAATAATTGTATGCAATTTGTGAATATCAACATGATTTATATAGAAATGTAACAAAAGGAGATACTGCTAGCACAGCTATCTGGAATTTTGTGAATAATTATATGTCATTTGTGAATATCAATGTGATTCATATAAGATGCTTGTGTTACAAATGTATTAGAAATGTATGTCATGTACAGTATATATCAAACTAGGTTTGTACAGACGTGTTGAAAAAATATTTTATAAAGTGCTTGTGTTTAAAATGTAACCACAGCATGCCCTATTGGAATAGAACAGAAATGTATATGCACTTTTGTAACTGTTTAAATGTATATATTTTAACAGTGGAAACTGGAATACAGGGGGCTTAACTTCAGTCTAGCAAACTTCAGAAAAATAACGGAAATTAAATTACTTTGTGGCTAGGCCATAAAAAGATGTTATTTTTCATTTTCAGTGCAGCAAGCAGACACAATGTCTAAAACTAGGGAGCTTTATGTATTGTATTGGAAGTGTTTTATGGTTTTATGACTTCCAACATCTGCCAAAGAGCTGAGAAAAAGCCCTTATCTATGTATTTTCATAGGTAGATGCCAAATGCTACCAGTTGCCATCAATAGTTGTTTTGGTGCCTGGGAACTAGGAGTCAGATGACAAGCAATGATATCATTCTGCAAGTTATCCCAGCGTTATCCCAGCAGTAATATTTGAGAAATTAATTTGAGAGGTCTCCGAGAGACACAGCATTCTGTATTCTGTCATGGACCTGGCAACAACTAAAGAAGACCCATTCACCACACATCTGCCTTGCTCTACAGTAAATAAGTCTAGGGAACAGTATAATTCTCTTAGATATAGTCAGGAATATAGCAACACTTAGTTTAGATATTTTTCTTTATTTATTTGAGACTGTCCTGTAATGTTGTTTTAAATATTTCCTGTGATTTTAAACTCTGATGTCACTGTAAATATATAGTGAGTAATTTCTTGTTCTTTTAATATTTATAATTATATATATTTAAAGCTTTCATTGTGGCTGATCTATCTAGAGCTATTTAAGTTCTGAGAGTACTTGCATATTTAGTTGGTGACACTGTGGGCCATTCCTAATAGCCTTGCTCTTGGTCAAACTACCATTTGTATTAATAGTAACATTACATAGTAAAGTTGGACACCCTTTGTTAAAGGCCTTAAACTAGCTGATAAGGGGTTCTGGTGGCAATGATAACTACCTTATAGTCTGGGCAGAAGGGGCATAGCTAGTAAACCTGTGCAAGCCTTTCCCACGTGTGTGTGTGTGTGTGTGTGTGTGTGTGTGTGTGTGTGTGTGTGTGTGTGTGTGTGTGTGTGTGTGTGTGTAATAAATCTCCAAGAGTGTGTGTGTCAGCTACTTGGGCAGGGATACAAAGCACTAGTTGGACAGAGACAGTGTTGCAGGACTTGGCTTGGAACCCTGGCTAAGGACTCAACTCTATAGCTGTGTCAGTGGGAAGTCTTAATGGGGATCTGGAGAAAGAGGGAGAAACCATCCCCGGAGTGACTGTGGTCACTATGGGCTCTTAATGGAAATTGCACTTGATGCAGAGAGCTGCATCTCGAAAGGCTGTGTGTACACTTGTCATCCTCCCAGTGTACATCCCCCACTGTTGCTAGTGGTGAGAATTGAGGCTCCTTGATTACTGGTCCAGTGGTGGGTTGTCACATGCACTAAGACACTATGTTGCACAACATACTCAGAAAGATTATGAATATCAGTCCTCATTTGTATTCAAGTCTTTTTCTCATTGTTTGCATTATTAACTGTCATAGCCATATAGGCTTACTGTAATGTACGAATGCACATCAGTATGGTATGTCCAGTCTACACGCAGAGCTCCCATAATGATTAATTTTACAATGCAATTGGACAAGAATCAAAGAATACTCTCCACAGCTAATCCTTGTGTTATTTCAAATAGAATTAGTAAATGGGCTGCTTTGAGTTTTACCTGAACCCAGACAAAGACTGACCAAGGTAGCCTTGAGTCCATTCACTACTGGTGGTTGCTGTCAGTCCAGGCAGAGGCCAATATCAGCTTTTACTAATATGGCCACATCACCTGTCCCTTTACAGACATGTCCTCACCTGAAACTCTGATAGTCTGCTTCATCATCATCATCATCATCATCGTCATTACCATCATCATCATCATTACCATCATCATCATCATCATCATTACCATCATCATCATCATCATCATCACCATCTAGTGTATTTTTAGGCAAGGTTTCAGTTTCATAATGCAGAAAATATCAATCAAGTATAACTTGTTGGTGTGTGAATCTAGTCAGCCTTCTTACTGATGATCCTAGGGTTAAGGTTAATCTGTTTTACGCCAATGACAATTAGTTCATACTGGCTCTTCTGGAAAGTGTAAAATATGACTGGTGACTGGGAGCCAGGATTTGGATGAATTTCACCAAATCTAGTGAGTATGTAGGTATTAGTAGATTAGTAATAGTAAAATGTACCATTGTAGAAGCTTTATCGTTTCCACTGGAAATATTTGTTGAGTTTAACACTGGCTTTTTTAGTATTTTATATTATGGTAAATATAATGTTTAAATGGACTGAGGACAGACTACAAGAAGAAGATAACTCAAAGTCAAAGTAAATTTATTGTCAATCAGATATACAGATCAGTGGAAGCTGAACAAAATTATGTTGCTTTGGTCCCAGTGCAAGACATAACAATGAATACATAGTCTGAGTGATAGTAAGATTAATGCACATACAGTTATACTTAAATATTAACAACACAATAAATTGAATAAATTGCCACAATTGGACAGGAAGACATTAGACAATATTATACTAGTAGGTATTGCAAAGACTATGACTCCACATTGTGTTTGCTTAGATATTGCACTCCATCTGCTGTAGTATGATATATTCTGGTGTTCATATTGCACGTGTGGAGTGGTGACTCACTCCTGACTATTGCACATTTAGAAAGTAATAGCATAATAAATCAGGCTAACTATACCAGTTATTGAAGCAATTTGCCAGAGTGATAACTATAGATGATACTTCATAGCAAGTAGCATATTGATCTGATTATTTGCTGTCATGCCTGGCATTCAAGTTCAGCAGCCTTATGGATAGAGGGAAGAAGCTCCTGTTCAGTCTAGATGTTTTGCAGTATAAGCTGCAATACTGTCTGCCTGAGGAAAGGCAGAAGTACATGCCATTGGTAGGGTGAGTGGGATCATCAATTATCTTCCTAGCCCTTCCCACACACCGAGTCTTGTGCCGATCATTCATGGATAGGAGTGAGGAACCAATGACTTTTTCTGCTGTCCTCACTACTCTCAGGAGAGCCTTGTAGTCAGATGCTTTGCAGTTACCATACCAAACTATAATGTTATTTGAGAGGATGCTCTTGATGGTCCCCCTGTCGAAGGTTTTGAGAATGGACTGAGACAGGTTTGGCTTCCTCAGTTTTCGTAGGAAGTGCAGATGTTGTACCTTCTTCGCTGAGTGGCTAATATGAATCTATCAGGACAGGTCATCTGAGATGTGTACCCCCAGGAACTTGGTGTTTTTGACTCTTTCTACTTCCACCCCCTTAATTTCCAGAGGTTGATGTATCTCCTGAGTCCCCCTGAAGGAGTTTCCTAACTCTGAGTTTCCGTATGAGTAAATTACTAGACACTGATGGAACAACAAAAAACAAATGTTTTCAGACCCTGTGGAAGCTATTAAAATGTTGCAAGAAGTCAGGCTACAGGGAAAGATAAGCATTGAAGATTCTGGGACTGCAGTAAAGGAGACTGAACAGTGGGCAGACTAGCTGGTCCTGGCAAATGTGTCACCAGTGGTAAGCAGTCCTTTCCTCTGTTTAAGACACAGGCTGCACAAACAGAATGGGCCTCAATTGTTGCTCTTAGAAAGTAATAACTACTGGGACATTTGGAATGTACTCTGACCTTGTCTTGTTTTTGAATGATGAGATGGGTAATATAGAATGCAGTATACAACTTGAGATTTAGGAGGCCAATGGCTGAGACTGTTTTTGTTTTTTATGAAGATATGGCTATAGATCATATCTAATTTAGGCATGGAAGAGGGTTCAGTATTTAACTTCGTTTTGTTGGTTGATCTGGAGACACAGAGCAAAGTTCTGCTATGCCTCCGAACTTATCACTCATGCAAAGTGGGTGCTCTATCATTCAGTCAGCGAAAAAGGCCTGACAGTCACGCCTTCTCCTCGATGCCTCTCTTCTCACCAGTGCTACTAAAAGTCAGACAAGAAAGGCCAAAATGATCATTAAAAGCCATTTACACACGAACCTCCAATTTTTTCACATCCACTACTTACAGTACCTCTAAGAGGGCAAAATATAAGACCCCAAGGAGAGCACCAGTACCTACTTGGGACCTCAATTTTCTTTAGAAAACTAACACTGCCTCCTTTTGAACCAGCCAACACAGTTGATCTAAAAATTGTCATGGAAAACTGCTCTGCTCCTAGCAATAACATCAGCAAGAAGAGTCTCAGTAGAGTTACAGGCATTAATGGCTGAACCTTCCTCATTTTTCAGGAGGACTTTTCTCTTCTTAGGACAAGTCCCAACATTCATGCCACAAGTGGTCTCCAATGTGGCCTTAAAGTGGCCCATTCATTTGGCTCTTTTTTACCCAAATCCCAGAATAAAGGAGAGACTTCTGCATCACTTCTTTGATATACACAGACAGCTATGTTTCTACTTGGACAAACAAAAAAGAAAAAAAACTGAGCAACTGTTTGTAGACATGCTGCAGGATTACAAGGGGAAGCCTACAACAAAGCAGACACCAAAATGATAGGACACTTGCATCCGGGCTTCGTTATGCACAACATATGGCGCAAATGTCATGGCATTAGGCCTCATTCTACCAGAGAGCAGCAGCAGCTTCAGCAGCAGCTTTCCAGAGGAGAGTACCAACCAGACAGAGACATTTTAGAAGCTGCAGCCTGGAGCTCACTTCACACTTTCACCAAGCACTACCACTTACCTCTCTCCTCTAAATCAGAGCAGACTTTGCCACTGCAGTTCTGGGACTTACTAGCCTCCCCAAATCCACTTAGACCCAGCCACCCAACCTCAGCTTTGGGATTCTACCCAATTCCATATGAACTGAAAACCACAGCCAGATTGGTGTGAACTGCTGTATGTTTACACTTATTAAGCCTTTGTGATTTGATGACATTAAGATGGTGACATTGTATCATATAAGTGAGACAGACCTTTGCTTGTCAGTTTTATTATCCCACTTGAACATGCTGCATGTACTTGTGAGTTCAGGTTTCTCCTCCCCCCTCCATTTTATTTTTCTTTTTTGTTGTATGAAGATAGGTAAGGTCTCACTATATATAATATGGGATATGAGCTGTTTTTGTTTTCTTTATGAAGATATACAAAGTCATGCATCTAGAGCCTTTCTCTCCGGGCCTATGCTGAAAATTGGCTTTGTTCCAAGTCAGACTTTCCCGGTTAACAAATGATAAATAAATAAATAAATAAATGAGCTAAAGTTTAAACATTATTACTAATATGAAAAAATCAATGCTTGTGTTAAATTGTTGTTTAAATTAAAATTAAAATTAAAATTCATATGGGTCATTTTGGAAAAGGAGTAATAGAGACAGACCTATGCGCAAAATCAGAAAGGGATGCTGGCAAGTGTCAGAATCATTCACCTATTCTTATTTCAGGTTATGGTAATAGAATGATCACTGGAGAATCTACTCAGGAGGGTTTGCTTGGAGTGCCTGGGGGACTTAGAATTTTCACTTGTCTTGATGGTAAAAATAATTCACCATGGCTACAGTTTTCATTTGGCATCCCATCCTACTCAAGCCAGGATCCCTCTTTCTCTAAAGAACCAAACCCATATCTTCCTTCACATTATTTCAGATCTGTTGTCTCCGGGGGAGGATAATAGAGACAATTCTCACTTTCCAACAAGGGAAAGGCTCTTCCTCAAGATTGTTCTGACTCTGCAAAAATAAGGCACTTGGAGTCCTAGTTAAGACCTTTCAAAACTAAATTAATTTATCCTGGTTCCAAAATTCAAAATGCTCTTTACAAATTCCTTTTCCTTTACTGTTATCAAGGGCCTTTCTGGTACCTCTAGATCTCAATAATGCCTACTATGCATTCCATTTAACAAAATATGTTTCCTAAGATTCTTTGTCTTGGGATTGCATTTTATGTTTATATCTTTAAAATTTCATTTCTCTACTACATCAGGAGTCTTCACCAAGTGACATGCCCCAGTCATAGCCTTTTGCAGACTTTAGGGCAGTCACATTTACCTCTACTGGATGATTGCCTCATTTTAGCATTGTCTGTCCAAGACACTTGGGCATCTCTTCATTTTTTCATGCATTTATTCATCAATATGACCTTCAAACTAAATCTGAAAGAATCATCCTTAACTCCTGCCTACAGGATAGTCTTTCTAGTTTTTTTTTCCTGGACGTATTTATGATGGCATCCTTCCTTCCCCCAGAGAAATCCTTTCCTGATATTAATTACTTTTTAAATCTTTCTCACCAAAGCATGTCCACAGCAACAAAAATTTTAAGGGATTCTGGGATTTATTACCTTATCAAAAAGCTCATGGATCCATTCACCAGGCCTCACTTGAAGAACATTTGCTGGTTCCTCAAATCTATTTAGGCCCACCATCTGCATTCTGTTATTCAATAACTGTTCTCAGTTTTATCAAGAAGGTACTTAGTTTGGCCAATTAAGTCCTAAGCAATTATTTAGGGAGAAAGAGAATTTCTACTTTCATCAGTGCAAGATCTGCCCCCCCCCCCCACCTTCAGTCACCACAGATGCCTCACATTTCACATGGAAGGCAGTGTCTTAAGACATCAATGTCCAGTGCATGTGAAAGCCTCATTTCAGGCACAAACACATAAATCTCAAAGAAATAATGGCTCTGATAAAAAGCTTTAAATCAACTGTGAATGCCTGGACCACTGTTAGTGATAACAGACATCACAACAGTTATTTAGTATATAAACAAGCAATGGGGAACAATTTCCTATCCCTTTTACAGGCTGGCCATGATTGTTTGGGAATTGGCTATTTAGTACAGTCTAATTCTGTGTGCAACATAATTCATTCACTGCAGACAATAATAGCAGACTCTTTGAGGAGATCCAGGATACATCTTCATTAGTGGATGCTACACCCAGAGCTCTTCCAGGAGGTTGTCCACGTCTGGGAAACTCTCCAAATAGCTCTGTTTACCCACTATCTCAACAGACAACTAAAGCAGTTCTGATCCAGGGCACCTTCCAAAAAGGCCTAGAAAACAAACACATTATCTTCTCCTGAATCAGAATGTTCCTCTATGCCACCCCCTTTCCAGTGCTATACAAAGTCCTTCTAAAGATCAAGAAGGACTTGACAAAGGTACTGCTGATCCCACTTTGTCCCAGACATTGGTTCCCTTGTCATGCATCTGGCCATGAGCAATTACCAAACACAGCTTCATAGAGTGAACTCGCTCAAACAGGAAAAGGGACCCTCATCCACCCCAACATTCTAAATGTCCATCTAACTGCATGGTCGATAAGTTTTGGTCCCATTTAGGCATTTTTTTCTGAGAATGTACAGCAGTATTAAATGAGGAAAATAAACCTGCTACTAGAAAAAATATTTAGCCAAATGTAAAAGGCTTTCTAGTTGATGCCATAATAGAAAACAAGACTCATCCTGACCAGGGTTCATCTGGTTCTTCAGTACCTGTACAAATTGTTCAAGTTAGGCTAGTTTGCACTTCTGTCAAGGTACACATTTGGCCATCTCTGCTTGTCTACCACTAGATCTCCCTTTCTTTATTCTATGTCAAACAATTATAGAAAGGTGTATCACATATTTGACAACCTAGAAAACAATTATCACCTTCTTGTGATCTAAATTTTGTGCTGGAGAAGTTAACGTTGTCTCCTTTTAAACCTGCCCTGTTTTCTTGAATTTCTAATGCCAAAGACTGCTTTACTGATTGCTTTCACTTCTGCAGATGGGTATCTGTAGTACTGACCCTGATGTTTACTCAGCCTGTTTTGATTTTTCATACAGACAGGGTGATTCTTAGAATCAGTCCTTCGTTTATGCCTAAACATGTTCCTGAATTTACCTTTAATAAGACTATTTATGTCCATGTGTTCTACCTGGTTTACCTTTAAAATGTCAGTTATTTGTGAGATGCAACATGTGTGAAAGGCACTTTTCAAACTTTCATATTAGCAAAAGAAATATTGAATTCACAATAGTGAATGCACAGTAGCATTCACTGTTGTGAATTCAGCCTTCTGAGTGGAGATTGCACTATAGTGGGGATCTGGAAATGTACCCTTTCCCTCACTGTAGTGCGATCTCGGAGTTTGTATATATAAGTAGCAGGGGGTGTGCAGTGATGGGAGTAATATATTGCAATATGTAATATGTTACTGTGATATATTACAATTTCTAGTAACTAGTAATATAACTAGTTACTTTTTCAAAATAGTAATAAAGTGATAGTAATATATTACTTTTTCTATAACTAGTAACTTAAATGTCAGTTACTTTTGATTAAACCAGTGGTTATCGTATCTATATTACATAATCAAACTTTTAAAAGTTTGAACGTCATATGGACGACACCATATGATCGAACTTTTAAAAGTTAAAAAATGTAATAAAAAAATAAACCAAAGGAAAAAAACCTACCTGAATGGTTTAAGGGCTGTGCCCCCTCACTCTTTTTTAAATATACCAACTCTGAGATTGCACTACAGTGCAGAAAAGGGAAATCTTCCCATTCCGCACTGTACGGAGATCTTTGTTGAAACGTTCAAACTTTTAAAAGTTCGATCATATGGTATTGACCATATGACATTCGAACTTTTAAGAGTTCGACAACATAATATAGACCCATCATTGTCAATGTGAGTGATGTTGCACCTAAAGAGCAACAGAAAACGTCCTGGGGCTCTGAATAGTATGGATGGTAATCAGATGTTAGGAGGTAATACAGACTTTGAAGGGGCAATTTGGATAATAAATTACAATGTAATGTTGGCACAACTCATAGCAGGAAGCATTCATAACATAACTCTCAACTGTACCGAATTCCTCAGAATTTCCTGGTTTTGGGTTCAAAATAATAGGGTGTCACAAATTCTCAATTGACCCCTTTAAATCCCGATTTCAGTGTGCAGACAAGGATGCTGAAACCATTCCACTTTTAAGAGGCTTCAATTAAAAAAAAACACCCCGTGATGGCAACATCTTCTCTTTTAAAGAGGACCATTAGCCACTCCTACTGACTACAGGAACAATTGCCGATGTCATTGATTTTGTGACCCACGTGTAGATAATGCCAGAGGAGAGGTATAAGGATTTAGATTCAGGTATCTATTATTCTAATTCACTTATAAATTTTGTGACAGCATGCATTTTGAACAATAAGATATACTAAGCTGTTGAAATCCGCAACAATTTATCAGAAAATCAAGCATTTGCAAGAGGCAGGGCAAAAAGTGAAAGCAAAATCAGCAATAATTGGTAGGTACTATCGCATTTTATCCTACTGTTTGTAAGGTTGACATCATGTTAGTGAGTTTGTGTTTCAAATGTTTCCTCGATGTAAAGAAATGCAGTTTAAGAGCTGATAGCCCGCAGAACTTGAATACTGCTCAGTATCTCAGCACAAAAAAATTTAAACATAGCCATTAGCCAAACATAATGTGTGGAGGGAGACAATGGTCTGAAATGAGGAACAAATTTTCAACAGGGCACTTGTAATCTTAGAACAGTTTTAGAATGACACATTTTGCATTAGTGTACATTTTCTGAAGGATATCAAAAATTAAAACATTTTTGAGAAAGAGTAATACACTGCAGTCAACTAATATAATAATTAGAGCTGTACTTGAATGACGTAACCACAGAATTCTGCACAAGTGTGGTATTGCATTAAAATAACATAACTGCAGCTCGTACAGGTTTTACAAACTAACAGAGTCATGCATTCTCTCCTGGTCATTATAGACCAGCTGCAAGTTAATAAGTCCATAAGTAGAATGGGAAAATATTTTAACTGTCCTCTAGAAGTCCTAATTAAAGTTTGTAAATACTAGGTATCTTAAGTCGCAACACTGATAAAAAGTAAAAGCGACCGCGATGAAATCCAGCATTTAACTTCTACTTTAGGATTGAAAGGCAACAACTTCAACTCTAGTGTGACTACTAATGCGTGCTGTGGATGTAAATTCAGTCCACACTTACTGCACAATTTAAACCAGCCATGCCGAGGTAAGTGTGACTCTATGTGTACAAGTGTATGAGTATGTGTGTTAGTTAAACTGGCGGTTTGTTTTTCTATATGAGAGAGATAGTGTGTGTGTGTGTGTGTGTGTGTGTGTGTGTGTGTGTGTGTGTGTGTGTGTGTGTGTGTGTGTGTGTGTGTGTGTGTGTGTGTCTATGTAATTTAAACTAGCTGTTTGTAGGACAGATAAAGTATGAGTGTTACTGTGTCAGAAAGTAGGTGTATGTATGAGTGTGTGGCTGTTTGAGAGCAGAGAAAAGGTAGGTGTGTGTGTGTGTGTGTGTGTGTGTGTGTGTGTGTGTGTGTGTGTGTGTGTGTGTGTGTGTGTGTGTGTGTGTGTGTGTAACATACCTCTCAAATGTCCAGATTCAGCCTCATAGTTTTGGTCTCTTTCTCAAAATAATTGTGGTTTTCCGGTAAATCACGGAGGACTGGTCACTAAATAACATATATATGAGTTTCATATTTCATATCCTTCATAAAATGCATGCTAATGGAAATTCTGTTATTCTATCAGCTTTCTAAGTTTATAAGAGCAATATTTTAAATTCTCTCCCTATTTTTGGACCTTTCTCCTCCCATTATGCTAGCCTTTAACCAGATTTCTTACGCTAAGAGGTTGAAAGGTATGGTACTACAGAATTTAGAAAGTACCAATTTATTAAGTTTTAAATTTAAAAAAACTGTTGTTTTGTATTGTTTTGAAGTTGCATGAAACACTAAGTGATGCAGTTATCAAAGAGGAATGCTACAAACTGCAAGAGCCTCTTCTACACCCATGCTACATAATTATATTGTCTGAGATAACCGTACCACAGAATAAATTTAATTGCCCAAGATACCACACTCTTAATGCTGGTATATATATATATATATATATATATATATATATATATATATATATATATATATATATATATATATATATATATATATATATATCTTATCACAAAAACAAAATCCTCTGCAAGTACGACCGGTGCAAGGCAAAAAACATACATTACAAGAAAAAAAGTAGCCAGCACCAAACATCAGTGTAAAAAACAGCACAAATAAGCTGTAAAGTTACCACAAAAAGTTTATTGAATAAATAAATCCCAGACCGGTTTCAGCCCAAAGGCTTTCATCAGTGGGAAATAATATTTGTGACATAAGCAGTTCAATACACATATTTATTGGGTTAGCCCTCCAATAGGAATTCTTCCCTTGGTTCAGATGGTTTCCTGTGTGAAAAAATATAAAACATATGAAATAAGCAATTTAAATTAAACATCATAAATGCATAAACATAATAATACATCATAAATTTATAAATCATCATTCAAACCAGGCAAAAACAGAACACCTAGTTTGATGATCCAATACTTCCCTTTCTTGTTTAGAATGGAATGCCATCCCTGTTTGTCGGATCTGTCACCATGGACCTTGTCAATTATCGTGAATTGAATCTGGCAGAATTGTGGTGTAGACAGTGTCTGTATAGAGCACTGGTATCCATTTTGATTCGCATGTCATGTCAATGTTCGGACATTCGTATTCTGAGTGGTCATGATGGCTGCCCGACATAGAAAGCAGCACATGTACATGTCGCAAGATACACAACCTAATCACTATTACAGCTCCCAAAAAATTTGATGTCATATACATGGTTTGTGTTTCTACTAGAAAACTGTTTAGATGTAAAAATGTATGGACAAGAGGAACAATGTCCACAAGTGTATGTACCCCAAAGCCTATTCCCCATCATAGTCAATTGGTGGCATCCAATAACCCCGGAACTGACTCTTTTGAAATGGGAGAAGAAGGAACCTAATGTTTTGCCTCTTCTGTATCCATACTGACAAGTGTGTCCCAAAAGAGATATCAGTTCATCGTTGGCACCAAGAATATTCCAAAGTTTGGAAATAATATTTTTAATCATATTAATATTACATCCATATGTAGTAATAAATCTGATGGTATCCCCCTATTCAGCTTGGGTTTTCTCCCTATATGTCAAGAGTGATGTTCTGTCCGAGTTGGATGCCACCTGCCTGGATGTCAAATTCTCTATAGCCCCGATCTCTAAATCTGCCAGACAAGTCATGCTGAGATTCCATATAATCCGTTTCTGAGAAACAAATCCTTCTTATTCTGAGGAACTGGGATTTGGGGATATTCCAGATGATGTGGCTGGGATGCATGCTGGTGGCATGTAACAAGTTGTTATATTGGGGGTATTTCCGGAACATTTTGATTTTCAATGTATCATCTGGGTTACGAGTGATGGTGACATCCAGAAAATTGATCACACATAAATCATAAATCAGTGTAAGTTCAATACCCCATTTGTTCTGATTTAAATATTGCATAAACTCCAATAGGTATTGTTGATCAGAACGCCAAACCAGCCAACAGTCATCCAGATATCTGCGCCAAACATCCAGTTCCTCAATATATATATATATATATATATATATATATATATATATATATATATATGTGTGTGTGTGTGTGTGTGTGTGTGTGTAGAATCGTAAATCAACTGTTCCTCAATGTATCCCATAAAGAGGTCTGCATAAATGGGAGTAAAATATGCTCCCATAGCGGTACCCATAATTTGGCAAAAGCATTCTCCTTGAAAGTGGAATAAATTTTTGTCCAGAACATGCTCAGCCATGCAGACCAAAAGTGTGTTAAATCCAACTGGGTATAACCGTGCTCTATCTAGCCAATATTTAAGGGCTTCAAGTCCCGCCCAGTGTGGTATGTTGGTGTACAGGGTCTTGACATCCAGAGTGCACAGCAACCATCCTGGTTCAAGTTGGGTGTCTGAAACCAATTGTAACAACTGAGTGGTATCTTTTATCCTGGCACGAATCATGCTGAGTAATGGTTTAAGATATACTATCAAGAATTCGGATAAAGGTTCAGTTAAGGAACCAATACCTGAAACAATTGGTCTTCCAGGGGGTTTACTAAGGGATTTGTGTATCTTGGGTAGGAGATAGAGTAATTGTTGCGGTGGATCCTTCCCCATGAGATGTGTCTTGACAGATTCAGATATGATACCTTCTGAAGCTGCCAAATTCAAAAACTTTTCAATTTCCTTCTTAAAGTTAGACGTCGGGTCAATAGGCATCTTCATGTAATGGGAAGGGTTAGACAATTGTTCATTTCCCTCCCCCAGATAATAATCTGTGTCCATGATGACAGTAGCCCCACCCTTATCAGCCAGTATGATGGCAATGTTTTTGTTGTCTCTTTATTCTTGTAGTGCTGGTTGCTCATCATTGGATAGATTATGTTTCAAAGGAAAGAACTGACCCAAGTTAAAATTAATATCTTTAAGAACAGCCTGTGAAAAATGCCAACATGTTTATTCATGGGTGGAACAAAATCCGATTTTAAGAAGCTGAATTCACTAGATCTTTGAGACCGTTCCATAGACCCAAAGAATAATTTGAGATTAATTCTGTGACAAAAGCTGTTAACATCCGTGACAATATCAGATTCATCCACAAAAAACCTGGCACATAGTTCAAACCTTTATTCAAAAGTTTCTTTTGGTCATCAGTTATAACCGTTCTAGAAATATTCAAAGTGTTAAAGTCTATTGAGTCATAAACACTTGGAGCAAGCCCTGTATAGTGTCTATCTTGGTGTTTTCTTTGTTTTCTTCCACCCCTCCTCCTGACATGTTTAAACGGTGGGTATGGCTTCTTTGTTTTTTGAGGACCAGAGACTCCCTAGTGCTGGCCACATCAGTGGCTGTAGTGGATGATTCTTCAGTGGATGTGCTACTATGTGTGTTAAAGGACCCTCTCAGGATAGATCTGAGTCATCTTTTTATTTCTGCCCCCTGTGGCTTGTCTAGTTTCCATAAAACTAACTGTTTTGGATGTATCAAAGTCCCTGTTGAATTTCTTGATTTTTTTTATCCTTAATCTGTTTCCTTTGACAGTCTGCTGAGACAGATGGAATATTGGTGGTCCCTCCATAGGTCTGAGCTCCCCACATAAATCCCTAACCTTGTTAGTGTTGTTTCTATGATTCGTTCATAGTATGAGCTGAGAATCCATACAAAAGATATAGAGCCCTGTTGTTGAGCTTGATACCATTCTTGCATCAAGATATCATCTGGTTGAATTTTAATTCTCAAACCCCTTGGGGTGATATCTTTATTCATATAGGCCTTGAATAGCCTCAAATGCCAAATATTTGTTCACAAACTTTTCATGCTTTTACTCAGCCTATTAAAAGCAGAGTTGCAGCCGTCTACTCGCTCCATTTGTTGTTCAGTACCATTATCAGTGGAGATGCCAAAAACTCAAATGTCATTTTTATCAGCACACAGGCCCTTAAGTATCATATCCAGATCCATGACAATAAGCTGCCCACCACTGCAAAAGATCTATTCAGATACAAAGAAAGCACACAAAAAATTGGCTGAGTTGCTTGAGCAACACCAATTGGTTAAGAGGTTCAGCAAAAAGTCAAAGGTACCACTAGTTTTGTACTCATATAGAGAATTCCAATCAAAACCACAAATAATGTCAAAATCACCATAGGCTGTCCGACCCACAATGAAGAGAAAATAAACCTTAAAAGTAAAAATAATCCAAATAAATGAATAGCTAAACAATTGTTATGAAAATTAATGAAATGTCTTAAAGGATGAAGTCCCACCTATATACTGATTGCTAATTAAGGCTTTTTAAATATATGTTACACAAATGGATCTCTAATATAAATGGCTATTCAAGGCCTATATGAATGATGATATCTTGATGCAAAATGGTATCAAGCTCAACAACAGGGCTCTATATCTTTGGAATCATAGAAACTAACACTAATAAGGTTAGGGATTTATATGGGGAGCTCAAACCTTATGAGAGACACCCACAATATTCCATCTGTCTCAGCAGACTGTCAAAGGAGCTACTTGTTTTTGAAAAACAGATTAAGGATAAAAAAAATCAAGAAATTCAACAGGGACCTAACCGACTACCAAAGGGGTAGACCTTTTGATACATCCAAAACAGTTAGGTTTATGGAAACTAGACAAGCCACAGGGGGCAGAAATAAAAAGAGACCCAGATCTATCCTGAGAGGGTCCTTTATCACACATAGTAGCACATCCACTGAAGAATCATCCACTACAGACATTGATGTGGCCAACATTAGGGAGTCTCCAGTCCTCAAAAAACAAAAAAGCCATACCCACCCTTTAAACATGTCAGGAGGAGGAGAAAGAAAACACCAAGATAGACACTATAGAGGGCTTGCTCCAAGTGTTTATGACTAAATAGATTATAATATTTTGAATATTTCTAGAACGGTTATAACTGATGACCAAAAGAAACTTTTGAATAAAGGTTTGAACTATGTGCCAGGTTTTTTGTGGATGAATCTGATATTGTCACGGATGTTAACAGCTTTTGTCACAGAATTAATCTCAAATTATTCTTTGGGTCTATGGAACGGTCTCAAAGATCTAAATAAACATGTTGGCATTTTTCACAGGCTGTTCTTAAAGATATTAATTTTAACTTGGGTCAGTTCTTTCCTTTGAAACATAATCTATCCAATGATGAGCAACCAGCACTACAAGAATAAAGAGACAATAAAAACATTGTCATCATACAGGCTGATAAGGGTGGGGCTACTGTCATCATGGACACAGATTATTATTTGGGGGAGGGAAATGAACAATTGTCCAACCCTTCCCATTACATGAAGATGCCTATTGACCCGATACCTAACTTTAAGAAGGAAATTGACAAGTTTTTGAATTTGGCAGCTTCAGAAGGTATCATATCTGAATCTGTCAAGACACATCTCACGGTGAAGGATCAACAGAAACAAATATTCTATCTCCTACCCAAGATACACAAATCCCTCAGCAAATGCCCCTGGAAGACCAATTGTTTCGGGTATTGGTTCCTTAACTGAACCTTTATCTGAATTCTTCACAGTATATCTTAAACCATTACTCGGCATGATTCATACCAGGATACAAGATACCACTCAGTTCTTACAATTGGTTTCTGAGACCCAGCTTGAACCAGGATGGTTGCTGTGCACTCTGGATGTCAAGGACTGTACATCAACATACCACATTGGGCGGGACTTGAAGCCCTTAAATATTGGCTAGATAGAGCACAGCTATACCCGGTTGGATTTAACACACTTTTTTGTCTGCATGGCTGGGCATGTTCTGGACAAAAATGTATTCCACTTTCAGGGAGAATGTTTTTACCAGATTAGGGGTACTGCTGTGGGAGCATCTTTTGCTCCCATTTATGCAGACCTCTTTATGGGGTACATTGAGGAACAGTTGATTTACGATTTTACACACATAATATATATATATATATATTGAAGAACTGGATGTTTGGCGCAGATATCTGGATAACTGTTGGTTTGTTTGGTGTTCTGATCAACAATACCTATTAGAGGTTATGCAATATTTAAATCAAAACAAATGGGGTATTGACTTCACACTGACTTGTGATTTATGTGAGATCAATTTTCTGGATGTCACCATCACTCGTAACCCAGATGATACATTGAAACCCAAAACGTTCCGGAAATACCCCCAATATAACAACTTGTTACATGCCACCAGCATGCATCCCAGCAACATCATCCGGAATTTCCCCAAATCCCAGTTCCTCAGAATAAGAAGGATTTGTTCCTCAGAAACGGATTATATGGAATCTCAGCATGACTTGACTGGCAGATTTAGAGCTCGGGGCTATAGAGAATTTGACATCCAGGGTGCTAGGCAGGTGGCATCCAACTCGGATAGAACATCACTCTTGACATGTAGGGAGAAAACCCAAGCTGAACAGGTGGATACCATCAGATTTATTACTACATATGGATGTAATATTAATATGATTAAAAATATTATTTCCAAACATTGGAATATTCTTGGTGCCAACGATGTATTGATATCTCTTTTGGAACACACTTGTCAGTATGGATACAGAAGAGGCAAAACATTAGGTTCCTTCTTCTCCCATTTCAAAAGAGTCAGTTCCGGGGTTATTGGATGCCACCAATTGACTATGATGGGGGATAGGCTTTGGGGTACATACGTTTGTGGACATTGTTCCTCTTGTCCATACATTTTTACATCTAAATAGTTTTCTAGTAGAAACACAAACCGTGTATATGACATCATATTTTTTGGGAACTGTAATAGTGATTGGGTTGTGTATCTTGCGATATGTACATGTGCTGCTTTCTATGTCGGACAGACAACACGACCACTCAGAATACAAATGTTCGAACATCTAAGTGACATGCGAATCAAAAGGGATACCAATGCTCTATACAGACACTGTCTACACCACAATTCTGCCAGATTTCAATTCACGATAATTGACAAGGTCCATGGTGACAGATCCAACAAACAGGGATGGCATTCCATTCTAAACAAGAAAAAGAGAAGTATTGGATCATCAAACTGGGTGCTCTGTTTTCGCCTGGTTTGATTGATAATTTATAAATTTATGATGTATTATTATGTTTATGCATTTATAATGTTTAATTTATATTGCTTATCTCATGTTTTATATTTTTTTCACACAGGAAACCATCTGAACCAAGGGAAGAATTCCTATTGGAGGGATAACCCAATAAATATGTGTGTTGAACTGCTTATGTCACAAATATTTTTTCCCCCTGATGAAAGCCTTTGGGCTGAAACCAGTCTGGGATTTATTTATTCAATAAATCTTTTGTGGTAACATTATGGCTTATATATATCTTATCAACCAGATGTTTGCCATCCCATGTTTCAGTGTTGATCACAGCTGTTTCACTACATATATGTGGAATTATTTGTGCTGCTTAATAAAACAAAACATTTAACAGCGCATCACATTCCACTGTGAAACTTTTTACGATTTTTTTTGTGGTATTTTAAGCACACATTGCTGTACTCTTAAAGAACAATACTGCTACAGCTTCTACATATATAATGAGCACAACACTACTGCTTTACAATTTAGCTATTTTATACATTCCAGAAACATTACTTTACTGTTTTATTCAGTCATTCTCTGATATTTAATTTAACTAGTTCATTGTTGTGAGAGAGCAGGAGACCCTCATAGCAAGCAGTGGGTGCAAGGTAGACAAACAAATCATGGGTACAGTGCCAGTCTATAAGAGGACACACACACTCGCGCACACACACACACACACACACACACACACACACACACACACACACACACACACACACACACACACACACACACACACACACACACACACACACACACACATACACACACACACACACACGCACAAACATGCACACACAAATACGTATGTCATATTATATATACTCACAGACAATTTGGAGGATTGTCAATTCACCAGTGTCCTGCCTTTTAGCGACAATTAAAGGTATGACATCCTACAGATCCTCAAATTGAAGGCCCGATGGCTCCTGCAACCCCTGTCCTCTGAGGAGTCCGTGTTCCTGACGGCATTCAGGATGGGACCATCTACCACCTGGGTCACCCCCTTCTGATGAACTGATAGACCTTATCGCCAACAGGACATGGAAGGAGCCCGATACTGTGGAGTCAGTGCCTAAACAAGTGGACAAATTCCTAAGTCCACCCACTGACAATTTGGGTCAAAAGGTGTGCCAGTCAATGCTATTGTGGTAGTTGCTGCCACCAAAAAGGAGTTGGCAGAGCAGAGTATGTCTGTCCATCCACCCAGTCGAGAATCCCAGGTGATTGACAGACATGGAAAGCAGGTTTTCACCACAGCTACCTTCATGCTGCAGGTGCTTAATTACTTAGCAGGCTTCATCCACCTCCAAAGGAATTTGGTCAAGGAACTCACCCTCTTTCTGAGTTGATGCCTGCTGAGAACTTGAACAAAGTGTCTCCCAAACTGTCCACTCTTGCGTCCCTCACTAATTTCTCGATGATGTTGATTTCCAGTCCTGCAGTGGGCACCTTTCAAGTGACTGGCATGGGAATAGTATTCTGCGTTTCATCTGGCTGTGCCTTTGCAGGTTTGCAGAGTCCTTCAAAACATCCTTCATGAATGCCCCCTTAGATGGATCAACTCTCTTTGGTCCATCAGTCAAAGACACACTTGACTTGCAGTGAGCAAGAGGGAAAGACCTTGTCGGCTGTGTGTACTAAATTTCCTACCCTTCATCAGTCTTTTTCTAAGACACAATGAGGGATTAAGAAATTATGGTTCTGAAAGAAACAGTCTTTCTTTCAGGAGGCTCAGGATGAACTCTCGTCTAGAGGCTGGGGAGAGAGTTCAATGGTAGATGCTGCCCTAGAGGCAGAGGGGATTCACAAAATCAGGGCTCCAGGAAAGCCTTCACTGAGAAGACCTTCCAGTGCTCCTGGTGCATTGCTCAACTGTCCGGCCCTGGAGGCAGTCAGGGGTCATTTATCTCTGCACCCTTTGGCCTGGGCAAACATCACAAGAGATTTCTGGGTGCTTAGCATTATTTCCAGGGGCTATTTTATTCCCTTTTCCCATCCCCCTCCACCAGTCAAGAAACTTCTCCCCGATACACCACCCTGCCAAAGGGAGTTAGCTCAGTAAGAAGTGATCAAGCTTCTTCAGGAGAGAACCATCCAAGAGTTCCCTCCAGGATAATGAGGATACAGAATTTACTCTCATTTATTTTTGGTTCCAAAGAAAATGGGGAACCTTTGTCCAATTCTCGACTTAAGTGAGTTAAACCTCTCCATCAAGAAGTCAAAGTTTTCGCTGGTCACTGTCCAGCCCATTGTGCCCCTTTTGCACAAGGATGAATGGATGTGCTCTGTGGATCTTCAGAATGCATGTTATCATATAAAAATAGATAGGCACTCCAGTAGACATCTCCACTTTCGTGTAGGGACCAGTCATTACCAATTCAGGACCCTGCCCTTTGGCCTCACCACAGCCCTCTCAGTGTTCACCAAGTACATGGCAGTGGTGGCAGCTCACCTGGGACTGCAGGGATTCCAGGTGTTTCCTTATCTCAACAATTAGCTCCTCACAGCTCCCACAAAACATTGACTGGTTGCAGCCACTCGGGTTCTTCTTCGTCTGTTCGACCACTTAGGAATTACCATGAATCGAGCCAAGTCAAACCTGATTCTGACCCAAAACTTGGATTTTATTGGCATCCAGGTAGACACTGTGTCAGAGATTGCAGTGTTACCTTCCAGGCATGTACAACTAATCAGATCCCAAGTTCAGTGCCACATGGAGTTGTCTCTTCCTCAGGTCAGCTTAATTTGCAGGGCTTTGGGGTCCATGGCAGTGGCAATCTATCTGGTGCCATTGGCCAGGTTTTGCATGAGGGTTCTACAGTGGACTCTAGCAGTCCAATGGTCTTCTCTGTCTCATCCAATGACAGCCTCCATCTGACTCACTCTGGTATGCGTCACCTTCTTTAGTGGAGTCAGTCTCCCTTTCTTCTCATGGGCAGACCTTTTTCTCCTCCTTCCCCCAGTGCCACGGTGACCACAGACACTTCCCTGCTGGGGGGGGGGCAGTGTCAGGGAAAGATGGTCCAAGGTACGTGGTCCCCTGCAGAGAACAAATTGCACATAAACATACTGGAGATAAGAGCAGTTCTTCTCATGTTGCAAGCCTTTCAGGACTACCTTCTTCTGGGTACCATTGCAGTACACACTGGCAACATGGCAGTTGTTTGGTAAATCAACAAGCAAGGTGGCACACATTCTTATCTGCTTTGTTGCGAGGCCATGAGAATGTGGGAATGGGTGATGTCTTTCGGGGCACTTTCTCCTTGCAGTGCACATTCCTGGGGAAACCAATGTTCTAGCAGACAAACACAGCAGAGCTATCTTGGGTCCCCACGAGTGATCCCTGAATCCCTCAGTGATGAGAGAGATCTTCATTCACTGTGGTCAAATGACCTGCGATCTGTTTGCTTGCCTTCAGAATCACAAATGCAGTGAGTACTTCACCCTGATCTCCGCAGCCAGGGAATCCCCCAGGGATGCCCTAGTTCATGATTAGCATCCAGGTCTCCTTTATGCTTACCCCCTATACTTCTCATTCCCAGTGTGCTTCAGAAAGCTCAACACCTCAAGGCTCCCTTGATCCTCATTGCCCCCTTCTGGCCTCGGCAGGTGGGGTTCCTCCTCCTCAGGTCTCATCTGAAGTACCACCCTGTAGATCAGAATGCAAGTGAAGTGTGCTATATCTTTAAGAAGCATGTGAAGGTTGTATGTGCATGTATAAATTCCAGACACATGCACTCCCTAGTGCCATTTTGTAAGAGCAGCCAGAGTGAGAGTATGCATGATCGCAGTTGTTAGTTTGTATATAGATTACTTAAGTTAAAGCCAGTAAACTTCTATAGTGATGTGTTTGTCTAAAATAAAGCTGCTTGAACAGAACCCATGAAGACTCTTCTACTGTGTCCAAAGTATGAGAGCAGCATGGTGTCAGAACCGGGCTCAAAGAGAATAAGATCCAGAGCAATGAGGTGCAGAGACGACAGTGAAGGTAAAACTAAGAGAAATGAGCACAAAAAGGGCCAGAAAAGAATCAAAGGTAATGAGAAGTAGCACAAACTGTTTATATGAATAAAGAGACTAAACAGGGCATTACAAGGGCACAAACCACATTAATGAGCAAGTGGAAGGCACAAAAAGTTGTTGCATAAAAAGAAATGTTTAAAATAAAGGTATTTGATGAAAAGATAAACAATAAAGTGATCATGTTTAAAGAAAAATGTAATCTTTACTGAGTCTCAAAGATAGTTTAAGAATGAATCTGATTTCTTTTGCTAAAGAAGTCCATCATGTAAGTGCATTTCCGAGTTCTAATTTTTCTGAATCCATTTTCTCAGAGTATGCTAATGTTTTCGATGACAAGTTAGGCAAACTTCCAGTTGTGTATTCCATGAAGTTAGACCCCAAGGTCACTCCTGTAGTCAGACCAGGAAGAAGAGTTCTGATAGCTATGCAGGATGATTAACTCAGATAAAATGGTGCAGTAATGTGTGATTTGTCCAGTCACAGAACCAACAGAATGGGTGTCGTCCATGGTCACAAAAAAGGTTCAGATGAAATCAAAATATATATAGACCCAAGAGATCTGACCAAAGCATTAAAGAGACCATATCATCCAATGCATACAGTCAAAGAGGTCACAGCCTTAATACTGAATGTCACTGTTTTCTCTGTCTTGGATGCAGAGTTCATTTTAGCAAGTGATGCTTGATCGCATATCTTCATTTCTAACTTTTTTTGGTACTCCGTTTGGCAGATACAGATTCCTAAGAATGCCATTTGGACTAAATTCTGCAAGTGAAGTCTTTTCAGCATGCAATGGAGTAAATTTTTTTGGGTAATCCTTGTGCCATAATAGTAGATAATTTATTGGTTGGAGGCAATGGTGAAGCAGAGCATGACAGAAACCTCAAGAAAATTCTAGACAGAGCACGTGAAGTAAACTTGAAGCTCAATCCTCTGAAGTGCAAATTCAGACTTCCAGAAGTTACATACGTAGGTCATTTGTTCACGAGTACAAGCTTGAGACCAGACTTGACCAAGCAAGCAGCTATTCTTGAAATGTCACCACCAGATAATGTACAAGCTCTACAACTTTTTCTAGGCATGGTCAACTATTTAGGCAAGTTTATACCAGACTTCAGTGAGTTGACAGCACTTTTAAGAGAGCTAATGCACAAAAATTATGCATGGTCATGGTGAGAACAGCACCGGAAGGCATTTGAAGACCTTAAACAGAAAATTGCCACCCCACCTCCCTTAAGATACTATGATGTGAACAAACCAGTTACTCTTTCCTGTGATGCTTCAAAATTTGGTCATGGTGCAGTTATACTTCAAGAGGGCAGACTAGTAGCCTATGCATCTGGAACACTAACCCAAACTGAGATGTAGTATGCTCAGAATGAGAAGGATCTTTTGGCAATAGTATTTGCATGTTCTAAGTTTCATGATTATATTTATGGTGGAGCTATTCAGATTGAAACTTACCATTAACCTCTAGTTACTACTCTTAAGAAGCCTATGTATTCCATTCCAGCGAGATTACAAAGAATGTTGCTCAAATTGCAAAAGTACAATTTCAAAATGGTCTACACAAAAGGCAAATTGCTCTATCTGGCTGAACCTTATACAGATTGCCCAGAAATATGATAGAACACCTTGATGCAGAGAATTTTGACTTTGATGTGATGCCCATGCGTAATTTTTCTACCACTAGACTTGATGAGTTGAGAGAGCACACGCAGACTGATCAGATTTTGCAGAAGCTCAATCACTACATTACTGTTGGTTGGCCGTCAAAGCAATCTAGTGTACCACCTCAAGTGCAAACCTATTTTCCTTACAGATATGAATTGTTGATGGAAGATGGCATTATTTTCAAAGGTCCTAAAATTGTTGTTTCTGCTTCCTTACAACAAAAATATATCCAGATTTTGCATCTTGGTCACCCAGGTTCCGCATCCACTAAGAGAAGAACAAGAGATTTAGTATTTTGGCCTTCATTAGCAAAAGATGTTGATAAAGTACTTTCTTCTTGTTCAGTATGCAATAGTACTAGATCACATTTGCAAAGAGAACCACTTCAGCTAAGTCCAGTTCCTGAACTACCTTGGTCAATAGTTGCAGCTGATATCTTTGAGTGGAACAATCAGCACTACTTGGTTTTGGTAGCCTCTTATTCTAATTGGTTTGAGATTGATTTATTACATAACCTGACGACCACTGCTGTTATTACTAATTTGAAACGTCACTTCTCAGTTCCTGGTAGTTCACACAAAGTTCTTTCTGACAATGGTACTCAATTTACTAGACAGTTGTTTTTGAAATTTGCAAAAGAATGAGACTTTGTACATGTCACTAGTAGTCCTGAATATCCTCAGTCAAATCGTCTAGCTGAACGTGCAGTACAGAGTGCAAAGCAGTTACTTGAAAGGTCAAAGCGTGACAATACCATGTGTTCTTGAATCTGCTTAATCTCAGAAACATACCTTGTGATGATATTCTTGACTCACCTGCTCAAAGTCTACTTTCCAGGCAAATTAGAACTACGCTACCCATTACATCCAGTTTATTGACGCCTAAACCTAAGAACAATAAAACCATCAAGGCTCAATTGGTTAAGAAGCATAATATCCAGAAAGCTAGTTAAGACAGATCGAGCAGATTACTTTGTCCGTTGAGGGAAGGAGAGGTAGTACGCATCCAGTCAATGAAAGGTTTTGATCGAATTGGACAGATTACAGGCATCTGTGCCAAGCCAAGATCCTACCTGGTAGACTCCGAGGATGTGGAATATAGGAGAAACCGTAGACATCTTTTCCTGTACCAGAATCATCATCACCATAACTACATTGTTTCTGTGATGCAGACTTCAAATCTAAGAGTGAATGAGACACTGTTTCCATACCAGAATGTGTTCAAAATTCTGATTTCATTCCAGAAAATGTTCCAGACATTCCACAGGTCAAACAGTTTACAGAGACAGTTCCAGTTGCTAAATCTAATTCCTAGTTTTATGCCACATGATATGGATGAGTATCAAAGCCTAGTGTGAAATAAGCATCAACATGGACTTGATTGTATAAGCCCTACCCCAAAAATAATCCCCAGTTAAGATCGTCAACAACACAAGATGGACGTGTTGATTTGTAAAATAATAATAATATTATTGACACCTGTTGACTGAGGTTATCGTATTCTGCTCACCATTTTTGGACCATTCGAACACCCAACTTCTTCGCTTTGCAGAAAGTCATAAGATTCTTTCCCTGGGAGTCCTCCACAATTCTTACTGTAACCCTAATCCTCACTCACACTTGATGTTTGAGATTCTTGGCCCATAAACATTGGCAAGTGTACTTTGATTGGTCAAAGTATAGACAACGCACGTAAAACGTGTGCATTCGATAACGAACGGGTGTGGTTGTGTCTTCTTATCTGTCACCATTTTTGTTGCCACTCCTGTCTTCAGTTAACCTCCCCAGACAAGATGAGTGCAAAAAGAAACAGCTCTTCCATCGAGTACAAGAAAGGAATTGTGGAGTACTCCCAGGGAAAGAATCTGATGGGTTTCTGCAAAGAGAAGAAGTTGGATTTCAGAATGGTCTGAAAATGGCTAGCAGAGTACGATAACTTCAGTCAACAGGTGGATGAGGGAAATGCTAAGAAGGGCAAGTGTGGATCAGGTCGGCAACCATTATTTCCTGAGCTGGAAGACATCATCTGTGAATGGATTGCTATCAGGAGAGCAAAGGCTTTGGTTGTGCGCAGGGCTGATATTCAAGCATTTGCCCTGGCAATGACACCACAGTTAGAAATATCCCCAGAAGAATTCAAAGCATCACAACATTGGCTGGATGGCTTCATTCAGTGATATAAACTGTGTCTAAGAAGATCAACAACACTGTTCAAGCTGGATGATACTGAAGTTATTAAATGTGCAATTGAATTCAAGTCCTTTGTTGATGGCATTGACTTTTCTAAATACCAACTCTCCAACACGATTGCTATGGATGTATGGATGAAACTGCAGTGTTTATGGGCCAAGGAACTCAAACAACAGTTGATCAGAATGGTGCCTCGTCAATCTACATTCACTCTACTGGTTAGAAAAGTGCATGTGTTACCTGTATTTTGGCAATTCGTCTAAATGGAAAGAAAACCCCACCTCTAATCATTAGTAAGGGCAAGGAAGATAAGACTGAACGTGTTTCAGGCATTTACATTCTTGAAACCGAAAAAGCCTTGTGCACACAAGTAGTTATAAGGAAGTGGGTTGATGTAATGCTGCCACTTGTTTTGTGAGGTGTCGAAAGAGATCTGCTAGTCTGTGATTCAGCTAGCACTCACCGCGTTAAAGACATGAAGAACTTCCTTGCACAGAGAAGAATAGATCAAATAATGATTCCTGCAGGAATGACTGCCTCTCTCCAGACTCTTGATATTACAATAAACAAGCCATTCAAGGACCATTTGCGCATGGACCTCAATGACTACACTGAAAATAGAATGGAGAGAAATTAGCGTGGAAACTTTGTGAAGCCTAGCCTGCAAGAAGTCGTGACGTGGGTGAAAAATTCATGGGATAAAATCACTGACAGCTGTGTTGCCAATGCACTACGAGCAGGCTACTTGGACAAGCAGTGCTCATTTAAGGAGAGCTCTGCTGCTGGGCATGACAGATTGAGGCCAATGGTTTTACAGGAAATGGAGTTGCATGAAATTCAGGCCAGAATTTGGGGGTGATTGCTTCTGCTTTCAGCTGCCAGCAAGCTCTTGTCAGTTTTTTTTACTTTATTGTATTAAGGTAACATTTCATTATCAAGGGGTAATTGCAAAGTAAGCCACTAGTTCCCAGACTTACATTTTTATGACTTTCCATCATTCTTCTCTTACAGTCTGGGTAAGGAATAAAGAAAGCATCACCACTCAAAAAGTGGCAGTTATTCACCTGTTTTATTTCCCTCCTCCAATACACATGTATTGAGATTTTTCAGCACTTTCTGTTAAGCATGAAATATTGCACTGTGAAAGCCAAGGTGTAGATATTCTGAAGTTGAAATGTTTGTTGCACTGTTTATGTAGAATTCTCACACAACTGTAAACGTGTTACCTAGAACTGTTGCCCAATAATGGAAAAGTACCAAATAAATGTCAATTTGTGCACATGAGTAAATGTCGATTTGTGTACATGAGTAAATGTTGATTTTTGTACATGAATAAATGTCGATTTGTGTACATGAATAAATGTTGATTTTTGTACCTGAATAAATGAATAAATATAGATTGTATGGGGAGTTAAATAAGGCATCCCCTGATAATAAGCCCTAATGCATATTTCGGCAGGGGAAAAAGTATAAGACCCGGTTTTAGTTTCGGTGAAATACTATATATATATATATATATATATATATATATATATATATATATATATATATATATATATATATGTGTGTGTGTGTGTGTGTGTGTGTGTGTGTGTGTGTTTACTTAGTATTGTGTAATGTGTAATGCATGACCAAGTATTACGTATGATTTCTGCATGCTAAATAGACTCATAGCATTGTATGATCTATTTCTCAAACAGGGAGAATGTAGATCAGAATACAAGTGAAGTGTGCTATGTCTTTAAGAAACATGTCAAGGCTGTATGTGCATATATAAATTCCAGACACGTGCAGTCCATAGTGCCATTTTGTAAGAGCAAGCAGACTGAGAGCATGCATGATCGCAGTTGTTAGTTTGTATATAGGTTGCTTAAGTTAAAGCCAGTAAACGTTTATAGTGATGTGTTTGTATAAAGTAAAACTGCTTGAACAGAACCCACGAAGACTCACCTTGGGTACTGGATCCCCTTCTGGATCTGATATCTCACCCCTCTCATCTTCCGATCCCAAACCTTCAGACCCTTCGTCTGACTGCATGGTTTGTCCACTTCTATGATTCTAAACCAGCCCAGGCTTGCTTCTTCCATTAAAAACATCACTCTGGCTTCTCAGAAGGCTTCTATGGTAGTAAATGGAAAAGGTTTTCCATTTGGGCCAGTCAGCAGAGTCTGGATCCCTTTTTGGCTCCCATTCCAGGCATCTTTTTATTCTTGTCTTCTCTCTTTCAGGATGGAGACTGTTTCTCCACTATTAAGCTGCAGCTGGCAGCCATCGCTAATTTTCATGTTGTCGACAAATCTACCTTTTCTTCTCGCCATTGTAAGATCTTTTTGAAAGATGTCTTTCTGCTTCGGCCTCCTATCAAAGATTTCTCTCCTCTTTGGGACCTCTCATTTGTGCTGCAATCTTTTACACAGAGCCCTTTTGAGCCTGCTGCAACTTGTGACATTAAGGTTTTGACTGCCTTTTTGGTGGCTATAACATCAGCAAGATGAGTTTCAGAATTGCAGGCTCTCTCCATCAAGCCTCCATACATGGATTTTCATAGAGACAGAGTGGATATCAGGACTAATCCCTCCTTCATGCCCAAGGTGGCTACTGAAACAGATTTGAATCAAACCATTCAGTTGCCAGTCTTCTTTCCTAACTATTCCAATTACGGAAAGTATATGCTGCACAAGCCTGACGTACATAGACAATTGCGATTCTATCTAGAGAGAAAAAAGAGCTTTCGCAAGTCTGACCAACTGTTTATGGCCTTCTCTGTTAACAGACTGGGTCAGGTAGTGTCCAAGATTACAATTTCTCATTGAATTTCTCAGTGTATTGCTACGGTTTATACTTCTAAGGGACTGCCCTTGCCAGGACCTGTCAGACCTCATTCCACTAGATCTTTGGCTATGTCAGCTGCCTATTTAGTCTGACATTCCTCAGATGAGATTTGTGTGGCAGCCACCTGGTCTACTCCTCATGCCTTCATTACTCATTAGAGGCTCGACGTAGTTTCCAGGAATATGGCCTCCTTTGCCTCCACAGTTCCTCGGCATGTCCTTCCATGAGACCACAAAAAGTAGATGAGCCAGTGGTAAAGTGGAGAATACAAACCAAGCAGTTAAAACAGAAAAATATAATACTCCACACCATCAAACACTTTTAAATACTTATTTGTATGAATAATGCTGTCGCTGAGAATCTAATAAATAGGGACTTATTAGCTAACAACCAATGTTTAAAAGTTAATTATTTATTATTATTTATTATTTATTTCCATTTTGATTTCCGGGGAAGTCCACTGGGTCAGAGTGACCTGTTTTCAGTGGAGGCCCGGGGAGAAAAGCTCCAAGATACATAATACAGATAAGGTACAGAAATACATGGATGTCAGTCTTACATAATATGGAAACAGTTACAAGTAAGCACCTTGAAAATATACATAATAAGTAGAAAAGCATTGAGTATGGACTTATTGTTCATACATTTTCTTTAGTGTGCACACTCAGATATTAGGTGAGAATATGTTTTATATACATACTTTTAAGTAAAATGAGGATACACTATACATGCACAATTTCAGAAAAGAAATTAGTAATGGAAAGCTGTATACAATATTTACAATGTTGAACCATAAGAAATAAGCAGCTAATAGAGAAAGGGGAGCAAAGAAAATGCTCGTAGGAGTATAGCTGAAGGAGAGTTATTGAGGTTATTGATAGCTATTGTTATTGTATTGATAGTTATTGATAGCTAATGGAGAAGGGAGAGCTTAGAAAATGCTTGTGGGAGCATAGCAGGAGGAGAGTTATTGAGGTCTTAGGAACTTGAGGGGGAAACCCTCAGGAGCATAGCTGAAGGAGAGTTGTTGAGGGCTTAGGAATCAGAGTGGGAAACCCTCCCAGGGGAATGGACTAAGGAAGATTAGGTTGGATGGTGGCAATTGTTAATTCATTGGTTTGCACACTGGGTTGTAACCATGATGAAAGCTCCCCTTCAAGTGGTCATATTTTTGATAACCATCACCTAGAAGAATTTTCTTTTGGTATTAACCAACCTTATCATGCTAATAACTTTAGGGGCTGTGGCCCATTATATGAAAGTATGGGTCCCTTAGAAATTAGTTTGAATGTAAGGGATAGTAATATACATGAGACAAATACTTTTGTCAATGGCCTTGTTGAGCAAGTTATTGGTCAGGTGACTAGCCGATTTGGGCTAAGCTGTAAAGATGAAATTATGATTCCCTCTTTATTTGAGGGTTCAGTAGTGATGGGGAACACTCAAGAAATGGGACCATCTGTTAGTAGTAATGTAAATGTAACTACTGATGTGGATATTTCTGTTTCACATAATGGTTGTTCTGCATATCCTATGGAGAATATTGGTCAGAATGTTGCTAGAGTGGTTGTGGATGATGGAATCCCTAAGGAAAGTTCTTTAACTCGCCCTATGGTTGTTAACCTTTCTGGTTATAGGCTCACTGAAGCTGAGATGTCCCTATTATCACGTGGGACTAAGTTTGTCCCAGCAGGCACTGATGATTTGGTACATGTGATTACTGATTTATGTCTATTTTCAAGGAGTTTAAATTTAAGGAATATTTTCAAGGGTAATAATAATACTGTAGGTAGCCATTTAAAATGGAGTAGCACCTTTATTCCAGTCAGTGACCCTATTACTAGTGTTTTTAACAGTATTTGTGAAAAGCAGATTTGTGATCTCTATGAAAAAAAGAACTTTGCAAAAGTATATAATTTGACATCTGAGGAGACTCAAGTGTTGAATTCCCTATGAAGTAACACACAGATAATTATTAAGGAAGCTGACAAAGAGGGTGCCATTGTGATAATGGATGTGAAGCAGTATTTACTATCTATGGCCAAGTTATTATCAGATGAACAGACCTTTAAACCTATTAATGGTAAAGAAATAGATGTTATGATGTGTATAATCTACAGGTGATGGGAAACATAAATACTGATATCTTCCATTTTTTAAGTGTACCATGCCCAAATATCCCTGTACTCTATGGACTACCCAAAATCCATAAATCCCTGGAGAAACCCCCGATGAGACCAATAGTATCGGGGAGGGGATGGATGACCGAGCCCATATCAGTATATTTACAGGATGTTTTGAAAGACTATTTGAAATATGTACAGAGCTACATTAAGGATACAGGGGATTTTTTTAACAAGTTGCATGCTTGGTACAACAGCTGTGCCCATGACTGACTGATTCTGGTGACACTAGATATAAAATCCCTTTTTACTGTGATTCCGAATGGTTATGGAATTGAGTGTAAAAGGGAGACTTTACAGGGGCATAGATATTCTCCAGCTAGAAACATTGAAACTATATGTGAGCTCTTAGATCTGGTTCTGGAGAACAACATCTTTACATTTAATAAGCAGGTCTATCACCAAATATCTGGAACAGCTATGTGCACTGCTGTTGCAAATACATATGCGAACCTAACGCTGGGTAGATGGGAAAAGTTTACCTGTATGGCGATCCCAATAGATATGCATCCAAGATTTTGTTCTACAAACGTTTTGTGGACATCTTTTTGGCCTGGCATGGCACTGTTGTAGAATTGCAGAAATTCTATGAGTACATAAATGTTACTCTGGAATTTCTTAAATTTTAAATGTCCTTTTCTGAGGAATTGCTGAACTTCTTGGATGTCAAATTATTGATAACAGGGTCTGGTACAGAGACAAGTATATATAAAAAGGATGTACAGGTTAACAAATATCTACACAAGAAAAGTATGTATATGAAAAAGACCTCTAGGAGTGTTTTGAAAAGTTAGTACCTGCGGGCTAATAGGTTAAACACTCAATCAGAGGTCTGTCATGTTCAGATGCAGGAAATGACCAATAACTTCACTGAAAAAGATTATGGTCTTGTTGAAATAGAAATGGCCTAGAAGAGATGTCTTAAGAGTCAAGGAACTCGAAGGCCAGACCTGATTTCTCTGCTCAGACTGATGGTGCCTCTGATGGGCTAAGTGTGCCTTCCTCTCAACCCTTAAGGTATCTTATGACCTATAGTAGAGCTAGTAAAACAGTGGAGAATGTTCTTAGCAGGAATTGGGATAGCTTAAAGGCCATTCTGGGGCATGAGAATTGGCTCCCTGAAAGACCTAGGTTTACTTATCATAATTGTAGTAATCTGAAGAAGCTGCTATGTTACAAAGATTTTTCTCTAAATAATAACACTACACTTGTCTTTAACGAAAAGGGTACTTTCCCATGCTATAACTGTTCTTGTTGTCCAAATATAAATCAGTCCATTGAATCTGTGCATCCTGTGAGTGGTAAAGTTTTCTTTTTGCTGTAGTGCAACATGTAATACACCATATATTATATATCTTGCTACATGTAATAGATGCTTGGGTTTTTATGTTGGGGAATCTACTAGAAGACTTAAAGACAGGATAATAGAGCATAGGTCTGAGATTCGGAGAGGAATACTAACTAACTCTCTGGCTAAGCATATTAGTGAAACTGATGATACACATCAATTTAGCTTTAGCGTGATACATGTAGTATATCCAAATGTTAGACGGGGGGACTTAATAAATAATGTTGACATGAAAGAATATGAATGGATTATACGTCTGAAAGCAGATAAACATCTAGGTCTTAACAAACAAGTCACTTTGAAACCTGTTCTGTAGTGTAAACAACAAAAAAAAAAAAAAGAAAAAGTGACTATGTATCATATGTATACTTTTGAATGCTGCTATGCTTTTAAAAGTCTAATTACTACTCTTAATTGATTTTGTTGATAGGTTGCTGTGTCGTGTGTTTGTTTGAATGATATTTAAAAAATGTAAGACACTGAAGAAAGATAATTTGTATCTGAAAGCTTTGTCATTTTATTAAAAAGTGTTTGACGGTGTGGATTAATATATTTTTTGTGCTTACCTGCTTGGTTTGCATTCTCCACTTCACCACAGGCTCATCTACTTTTTGTGGTCTTCTGTGTTTGGCCCTGCATTTTGAGACACACTGTCCCAGAGTGAGAAGGATGGGAAGATCTTGTCTGCCATCAAAATCCATTTTTCCACTTCACAAAGATCCTTTTCCAGGAATCAACATTTAGGGAAAAAACTGTGGTTCAGGAAGTCTCAAGGTCCTTTTCAGGATTCCCAGGGAGACTTTTCCCCCAGAGACAGAGGGGGAAACAGTTAAAATGCTAAATGCCACCCTAGGGGCAGAGGGGGTCTGCAGAATCAAGGGTCTTGGGATTCTTCTTCAAACAGACACTTTCAGTGTTCCTGAAGGGTTGCCCGACTGTCCATCTCTGGAGGCAGTCGGAGGGTGTTTATCCTTGCACCCAGAAGCCTGGATAGCCATCACAAATGATCAATGGGTTCAAAGGATTGTACGCAGAGGATACTCCCTTCCTTTCTTAAACCTTCCCAAACTGAAGACTTAACTCCCAGATGTGCCGCCCAATTAGAGGGAGACAGCAGCACTAGAAATGACAAAGCTGCTTCAAAAAAGAGTCATCCAGGAGATCCCTCCCAACCAAGCCAGATCAGGCTACTCAAGGTTCTTTTTAGTACAAAAGAAAATGGAGGACCTAAGGCCAATTTGGATCTAACATCCCTGAACAAATTGGTAAAAAAAATTGAAATTCAAGATGGCCATAATCCAATCCATCCTATCTCTTCTGAAGATTGTTGACTGGATGTGCTAAATAGACCTGAAGGGTGCATTATACCATAACAAAATGGAGAGGCACTCCAGATGGTATCTTCATTTCAGGCTGAGAGCCAGTTAGTACTAATTATGAGTGCTTCCATTTGGTCTCATCACAGCCCCCAGGGTTTCACCAAATGTATGGCAGTAGTTGCAGCTCATCTCACACTGCAGGGATTCCATGTGTTTCCTAATCTTGACGACTGGCTCCTAACCACATCAACCAGGCATCTAGTCATTCAAGCCAGGAATTACCTTTTACAACTAGTTCCCACTCTGTGTATAACTGTAAACACACAGAAATCACAGCTCAGTCCTGTTCAGCTAATAGACTTTATTGGAGCTCATTTGGACACAACCAAAGCTATGGCTTTTCTACCTGCAGACAAGGTATCTACCCTGATATTTCATGTCTGTCAAATCTTAGCAATCCCATCTCCTCCAGTGAAACTAGTTCAAGTAGCATTAGGTTCTATGGCTGCCATGATACAGCTACTGCCTACAACACACTTACACATGCAACTCCTACAATGGATGTTATTGGTTCAATGGTCATTGTATCAGCATCCTCTGACTCATCCTATAAAACTGTCAAGAGTTTTCAAAGACTCTCTTCTCTGATGGTTCCATTCCCCAGAAGTTTACCAAGGGCATCCCTTCATTCTTCCCCCGCCAAGCACCATGCTGACCACAGAATCCTCCCAGTTGGGGTGGGGGTGCATTTTCTAGGATGGACGGTCCAAGAAATGTGGTCATCTCAGGAGACAAATTGCATATCAACATCCTGGAGATGAGAGTGGTCCTTCTACCATTGCAAGCCCTACACAGCTTCCTTCCTCCATGGACCATTGCAATCCAAATGGACAATATGTTCATTGTATGGTACATCAACAAGCAAGGGGGGTACCAGATCTTACCCACTGTGGTCGAGAAGCAATGAGAGTGTGGCAATGGGCGATCTCTACCAATCGCTTTCTAGTCACAATGCATATTATTCTGGGGTAGTCCAACATTCTAGTGGACAGGCTCGGAACAACGATGCTGATGCCTCACAGGTGGTCTCTGAACCAGTCAGTGGCAAACATGATCTTCCACAAGGGGGATCAACCTTGCTGCAACTTCTTTGCCTCTCCCTTCAACAACAAATGCAGCAAGTTCTTTACATGATCCCTTCCAATGGACAGCCCCTGAGAGATGCTATAGTCCATGTTTGGCATCCTGGTCTACACTATGCATTTCAGCCATTACCCCTGATTCCCAAATTCCTTCAGAAAGCTCATCGGTTGAAGAGGAAAGTAATCCTCATTGCTCCTTTCTGGCCTCACCAAGTTTTGTTTACCTTTCTTTGGTCTCATCTACTTTATCCACCATGGACTCTGGAACCTCTTCCAGACCTGTTGTCCCACCTCTCAGGACAGACTCATCCAAACCATCAAGGCCTAAAATTGACAGCATGGTTTCTCCAGTTCCAGTGATGGCTAGACATTCCAGGCTTTCATCCCCAGTCTGAGAGATTCTGATATCAGCTCACAAACCATCTACTAGGAAGACACACAAGAACAAATGGAAAATGTTCTCAATTTGGGCTCAGCAGAAGCTGATAGATCCTTTTATGTCTCCTGTTCCTGAGATTTTAGATTTCCTGGCCTTTCTCTTCAAGAACAGAGACAGCTATTCCACTGTGAAGGTTCAGTTGGCAGCCATTTTGCATTTTACACTGGGGAAAACACTGCTATGCTAGCTTCTTCTAAACTGTGTAAGGTTTTTCTCAGCAGCACCTTTTTACTCCATCCTCCAGTCAAAGATCCAACCCCTCAGTGGGATCTTAGTTTAATTTTACAAATTTTGGTTCTTCCTCCCTTTGAACCAGCAGCTAAAGTGGATCTGAAGTTTCTCTCCTAGAAAACATCATTTTTGGTTGCTATTACATCAGCGAAAACAATTTCTGAGCTCCAAGCCCTCTCTGCTAAACCTCCTTATTTGATATTCCATAAGGATAGAGTTTCGTACGGATTAATCCATCCTTCTTACCTAAAGTGGCCACAGAAGGCAATATCAATCAGTCCACTCATCTCCTGGTTTTCTTCCCTAATTTTCAGAATAAGGGGGAATACACACTGCATCTTTTGGATGTTCATAGGCAATTACGTTTTTATCTGGACAGGACAAAATCCTTCAGAAAATCTGACCAGCTGTTTATATCTTTTTCAGATGTGAGAAAAGGCACAGCAATTACTAAACCTATTCTGGCCAGATGGTTGTGAGGCTGCATCTCCTTTGTTTATTCATCAAAAGATATGCCCTTGCCGGGGCATGTCAAAGCTCATTCAGTGAGATATATGATGACTTCCCAAGCCTTTTCCTCGAGAATGTCGATTGATGATATCTTTGCAGCTGCCTCCTGGTCAATCTCATACTTTTATTTCTCATTACAAACTAGACATCATTTCAAGGAATAGAACTTCCTTTGGCTTTGCAGTGATTCAGAATATCCTTCCATAAAGGCCACCCTAGGTTCTGTGCAGCTGGGGGCTCTGTCCCACAGGTCAAGGAATGAATGAAAATGACAACATCAGATAAAGAAGTTATGTTCTTACCATAACATTCCATCTATGTTGTCCATTTTCATTCTTGCTTGACCTCTCCACCCACCTTCCTGCTGGCTTCTTTTCCATGTAGATCTGATGCAGTTGGGCTCTCTCAGGAACTGTAGTTCCTGTGGTTACTGGGTTCAGCCCCTGAATCTTTTTGTATCTATATAGATATTTATATGTATACATTTTCAGTAAACTCAATCTGAAGCATTCTGGGGAAAGGAGACATTATGGGATGGAGAGGAGGAGCTTCAGTATCGAATCTTGAGCTTGGAAAGCGGTAAAGCCGGATCCGAGGTCAGATCTGAAACTCACAGATCGAGGAAGAATGAAAATGGACAACACAGATGTAATGTTATGGTAAGAACATAACTTATTTTTTTTTATTTCAGTAGCCCCTCTCCTATCACCCTAAGGAAGCTCACCTCAAACTTAGTTTAATAATGTGTGAGTGATAGCCCATCTCAAAACATCATTTATTTTTATGATCTCCTATTTGACAGGTGACACAAATGAAAACCGTAACTAAAGCTAAAGATGAACCATACTAATGTAAAATAGTCCAGTAACTTTGGTCTGTGCAGATCCCTTAGGATCTCTGCACAAAAAAAAATAACAATTTGCCTGAATCTCCTTGTGTTCTGACTGTGCTTCTCAAACATTTTGGAAATATAGAGTATATTTTAGTACATTTATTAAAACTGTATTTGCCTTAATATTGCTACAACTCAAGTGCTCTATGTTGCACTGCATCTGAATTGTTTTAGTGTGTTCTAGGTGCTTTTCTGTATATATAGACTTTTCTGTATATGTAGACTAGCTACTTATTCTACTGCATTACTGCCACTTAAATCGTTTTTCAATTGTGCACTTGCCTTGCTTCATTCAAAAAGTTTTAAATTACTAATTTTGTAGAGTTTTAATTGCATTTACTGTTTAGGGCTATACACTCAAGTGCGTTAGCCTTTTCTGAGTTTATTTACTGTATTATTACATTGTTTAGCCTGTTATAACCAAAACAAAAAACAAAATATACTATCTTGTTTGCTCGTTTCCTGCCTTTCCTAGCTAGTATAGTCCAGATCCCAGGCTTTGTTGGTTTCAGGACTTTATTTTCTGTGTTCAGAGCTATCCAGACCTTCCTGTGGTAGAGGGAAGTCCTACTGCTTACCAGTGGGAGTGGTAAGCATTGTACTGCCTATTTACCACTAGAGGAGTGGTTTTATATAATGGTATTATCCATTTTGGGCTGATTTGTATCCCTTTCAACTTTCTGGCATAAAAACGTGTGTGTTTGCGCATTTTTCGCATCGTGCAGCACAGCGGGGCTACAGTTAAACTATTCCAGGTGTCAGAAAGTCTGCTCTTCAAATTTTCCCTCAGAACTAGCTGGTTTCCCAGTAGTAGCACTAAAATCTGAACCCCTGTGACTAGCACTTGCTCTAGAACCTGCTGGAAAGCACTAGGAAGCCTTAAACTGATACAAGCACTCAACTCTCCTTGTTAATAAGGTGAAATTAATCGTAGGCACTAAACAGCCTATAATTGAAAAGTACCTTGCAAAGGTAAGGGAAAACAGCTCTAGTACTTTACAAAAAAGCACCTAAACAGGAATGTCCAAGGGTCAGCTTCCGGTGATTTCTCCTGTCCACCTGGTGAATCTGGGCATACTGGGGCAATGCAGCAACTGCCTCATGTACACAGACAACCCTCACTGGAAGCAAAGCTCTCTTCAGCCGAGATTGTGCTAGACAGTCAAGAGGAGAAGGTTAACACCTGCACTACACCTCAAGCAACACATAGCCCTTCAAAACCCACACCATCAACACCCATACATAGCGACACTAAACCTACATATGCGGAGGCCCTTAACATTAACTTGCCCAAGCAACAGGGATCTCTGAAGTTGAAATGCAAACAAACACCAGTCACAATCAAAGTGACACACAGCTCACAACACCAGTGTGCCACCCAACAACAGCCCCTAAGGCAAGACAACGTACCCAGCACTTTAGTCATAGGTGACTCTATAGTCAGACACACTGATGTCCCTCTCACCAGGCTGAGCAAGGAGAAAATTACAGTCAGCTACCTGCCGGGTGCCACATAACGCATGCACGCAAGTCACTCCACAACAAGTACAAATACGATGCTGTCATTGTCCATATTGAAGTGAATGACTGGAGACATTGTTCCCTGGATGGGTTTATATCATAACCGCGAAAGCAAATAATGCCGAATGGCATTACATCGAACAGAAAACTGCGAACGCTCACAATAGAGAAGCCGCAGAACATCAAATTCTTACCCAGGGCAAGAGTTTGTTGGGCCATTCTGTGGCTTCGCTATTTCCTCCACTGTGGTGCGATCTCGGAGTTGATATATTTAAGTGGGGGGATGTAAGGGGCACAGCCCCCCCACATCAAGGGGTGTGGGGCACGAAGCCCCCTACATTAGACATAGGTTTTTGGTGTGCTTGTGTTGTGTGTGTGTGTTTCTCGGAACAGCAATTTTTTTTCCCAGGGAAAAAAATTTGTTGTTCTGAGATTTCGATTATATCACATTTCAAACTTCCAAGTTTGAGCTTATGGTGTTCGGAATTTTGGAAATTCGATAATGTGATAAAGACCCTCCCTGTACTACATGTAAAGAGTTATGGAAGAGCTCTCGGATCATGTGGCCCAGGCAGGTATGACCCTAGCCCTGAGTAGCATTCTTCCTTCACCCAGAATGATACCACAGTATAAGGACAAAATGATTGACTTCAACAATTGGCTAAACTTCTGGTGTCATTCAAAGGGTATCCATTATCTGTCTGCCTGGGACGACATAATCGACAAACCATGAAGCTTTGCCAGAGATGGTCTGCACCTGTCACCCCCTGGGATTCAGGTTACTGGCTAAAGCTCTTGCCTCCCCTATAATGCCTTTTTAGGCAAGGTTCAAAGGACAAAACGACCACCGTAACAGATACAAGCATGCAAAATCTGAAGGTAATGCTACTCAATGCTAGAAGTCTAAACCAGAAAATGCACTCTCTTGTGGCACTCCTAAAAATGGAGAACATCAATATCTGTGCAGTAACTGAGACCTAGTTCAAGAATCCAGAGAGCACCCATGCAATACCAGGCTACAACTCTTACCACACTTTTTGGCCACCAAACCAAGACCGAAACACTAAAGGTGGAGGAGTGTCCATATTCACCAGGGATATTCACACCTCCAGGCTAGTTGCCCAACACAATCCATCTGAAATTCTCCAGGTGCAATTAACACTAGGTAAGATTGCAATACATATTTTAGCTTGCTACAGATACCCCACCATGCCCCAAGATTCTCACTACACCTTTCTAAATATACTGGAAAATATTAAGATACAACCAAACACCCTAATACTGGATGATTTCAACTATCCTGCCATTAACTGGGAAAACTACTTGGTTACCAACACCTTTTCCCAACGTTTCTTGGAATTCATAAATTCCAATGCCCTAGATTGACTAATCCATTGTCTCACCAGGGGTTCCAATAACATAGACCTGGTCATTACAAACATGGGAGATAGATGCTCTACACCAGTGGTCACCCCCTCATTGGTCAGGTCTGACCATAAGCAAATCACCCTTGACATCCACATCCCACCCCCACCTGTCAGTAAGGAAACCTCTATAAAAAACTTCTCCAAAGCCAACTTCATGCTACTTAAGTCAGAAGTGACGAACTTCATGGCACCCATGCAGATGGGAGCTGAAAGATAGACTGCTGAATCCTACACTAAGGCACTGTATGAGCACATCCACTCATGCATGAATTGTGCCATCCCAAATAGAACCAAGACACTCTCCTCCAAAAAAAGGAAGCCAATCTGGTAGTCCCCTGCCATAAACAAATTATACAACAGAAGGAAAAAACTGATGCAAAAAAGAGGAAAATCCCAGGATGCAAAAAACTCCCTTACCAGCCTCAGTAAGAAGCTGAGATCCCTCATAAAATCCTCCAAAGCTAGTTATGAAAATAAAATTTCCAAAGATTCCAAAGACAACCAGTAGGCATTCTATAGTTATGTCAAGAATCTAAATGGCAATGCTCAGATCTGCTCTGAGCTACAACATAATGGCATTAAATATACTGACACCAAGGATATTGCCAATATCCTGGAAGATCGATTTAGTGCCAACTTCACCACCCTCTCACCTCCTAAAGGGCCCATCTCAATACCAAACGATTGCCAAATTCCGGTAATCACGGCCACACAGGTAGAAACCACACTCTCCAAAGCTAAGAATACAGCATCCATGGGACCAGATGACATCCCGGGCTGTGTACTACATGAACTACAAAATGAACTAGCACCTCACCTAAATGTCATGTTTAATCATAACCTCACCTCAGTCTTCGTGCCCACTGAGTGGCGCACAGCTACTGTTATCCCATTCCACAAGGGGGGATAAACCTTGGATCCCGGGAACTACCGTCCCATCAGTCTGACGAGCCTGATCTGCAGGGGCATGAACTTATAAACAAAGACATTGTCAACCTTCAAACACTGGACCCCACCCAGTTTGGGTTCATGAAGGGCCAATCTTGTCTCCTGAACCTGATTGACTTCTTCGAATCAGGCTCCAGAGCTGTGGATGAGGGTAAGGTGGTACACACAGCCTATCTGGACCTCGCCAAGGCCTTCAACATCATCCCCCACTCTGGAATCATAGATAAATGTACTAAGCTGGGCATAAATCCCTATGTCACTCGATGGGTTGCCAACTGGCTTACTGAGAGAACCTAGACTGTAAAAGTAGCCGACTCCAAATCCAGCTCCAGACAAGTGATAAGTGGAGTACCTCAGGGTTCAGTCCTGGGACCACTCTTGTTTGGCATCTACTTCTGTGAAGTACAGGCCAACACTAAGGGACTCTGGCTAACAAAGTTCGCAGATGACTGCAAATTGGGAGCCATTATTGAATCCCCAAATGATGTGGATATTCTACAAAAGGGCCTTACAGAAACAGATGCTTGGTGCCAGAGCCATGGGCTCAAGCTTAATGCCAAGAAATGTATAGTTATCCCCTTTGGGAAAAACCATGTACCCATGAATTACCACAGAGGTGGCCGTACACTAAACACTGAAAGTGTAATGAGAGACTTAGGGGCACAGGTGGACAGTGGTCTCACTTTCAATAACCACATCACCACAACAGTCAAGAAACCCTTCTATGTGGCACACCTCATCACTAAGGGCTTTTCATCCAGAAAAAAGGAGGTCATTGTCCCACTGTACTCATCCCTCATTATACCCATTATAGAGTACAACACCCCATTTGGTATGTACCTCACAAGACATCTGCAACAGCTGGAAAGGCCACAGAAATACCTCACTAAAAGAATCACAGACCAAAGCAGATGTCCTATGCTGTCCGTCTAAAAAAATCCAGCTATACTCTGTGGCATATTGTATACTCAGAGGTGATCTCTGCTTAACATACAAGGCCATGTCAAACCCTGAGTTGTTGGACATGCTCCACTTAAAGAAATCCCAATCCCTCAGAGCCACACACTCCAGGGATCTAAACCTTGTCATCATAATGAACAAAACATGGAGGAGAGATAGGTTCCTGACCCAGAGACTCACCATACTCTGGAATAGACTGCCCATACATGGCAAGCAGAGTCCCTCCTTGGCCCTCTTCAAAACGAACCTTGACAATTGGACGGGAGATAAGAACTTTACCCCAGGGATCACACTAGTCACCCTGCTAGACAGGGGTCCAGGGAAGTAAATATTGTGGGAAGAATTATCTGGGGAATTTTTTGGCTAGGCTTGTAAAGGCCCTAGGGCAGATAGCCTAGTACCAACCTATGAACCTATAACATGTACAGCCTTTCCCCCCATATTCACTATGGCATAATATCTAATAATATATCAATCCATGTATCTTTTTTTTTTGTTACTATGTAAAATGTCGTTGAACCTCATTTTTCCTCTTATACCTCTTCTTCTTATTCAGTTTGTGGCACATGTGAAAATAGGAGCTTAAACTAAATCATACCAGTTGAAAGAGGACCTATACTTTTGCTCTGTCTATTATATTCATTAAGGGATCTGTGTTTACATTGGTGTAACATACATCACTTCACCCATGTTACCTATGGCCCAATGTCAGTTGCTACAACAGTCCATGTAGCTTTTTACTGTGTAAAACATTGGCATACCTCATTGGCCCTTTCATAGTTCATCTACCACCTCCGACCTGCACGCTTCTCCTGCTTTTATTTCCACTAGGATTTCTCTGATTTTCTTTGCATGACGCTCAGCCTCCTTCTGCCTTTTGACCATCTTCTGTTTGAATACTGGAAATGGTTTAATCAGCATTCTTTCCATTAGCATGTTTTCCACCTTTCTCCAATTAGCTTTAGACTGCATCTCTTGACTCTGTTCATCTTGTCTATCCCTTACTTCCCAGTAGTGACGCAGTTCTTCTTCAGACTGTCCTGGATCCAAAAATGTTTTTTTGCATGTGGGAAAAAGATTTAAAAAATTGATGGGTTGAGCAGTCTAAACCACAGGCCAAGCAGCTTGTACTCTTTAAAAAGTGGGATGAACCTGTTTCGCTTTACCTGTGTCTCTGTCGAGTAGTCTTGCTCTACTTATATCGGTTGATCTCCACTAAGTAAAACCTAGCTCTTTTTCCAAAATAACCCCAATAGTCAATCTTTGAGTAAAAGGTTTTGTAACTTTAATATTATTAGACATGGAAATTTCCTTACCTGGTTCACAGAGGAATAAATTCTGTGTGCTCTTTCCTCCTTTGTAACCCAGTCCATTGATTTAGAAGATATATCACATATTGTTGACAGTCTTTGCCTTCCCTATCTACCTACCAAAACATTTATCATTTGGAGGTTCTGCTGCCTCTGTCTGACTTCTTGTATCCTCTCCTCTAACTCCAGCTTCACTGTTTTTGAACTCGATAACTGCCATTGGGTTCCCTTCTCCGTCTCCGTCAGTCTGGTCAGTTCATCAGAGTGGGATAAAAAACTCCCAACAAACGCTCCCAAGTCTGCAAACACTCCAAACAGAAACTCGAATCCTGCACGAATGATGAAACTCCAAACAGGTTTATTTTAAGCCGTTAAAAACATATGCTTTTCTTCGGAACAGCACTCCAACTTCCTCAGAAATTCAAACACAAGCAAAACAGTGCCTCGCCCCTACCAATCATTTAAATATATTAATTAATCGAGCTTAGTCACATGGTAAAAAATTCAATTAAGTAACTTAAATCTAAAAATTAAAAACATCATGACAATAATATTCAAATGCATCAATGGCCACATATATAAAATTACATTACAACTAAATATATGCTACTAATTAGTGAGGAAAATGCCTCATTAAACAGTAAACAGTACAACTGACCACCACGGAGTTCAAGACTGCTTGAACGGCGCTATTCAAAGCCCTGTGTCACCAGTCTCAAATCCAATCATGGCGATACCACTCCTTACAGTAAAGGAGGACTCTACTGTATTGAGACTAGCATATGTTTGAATTTGACTAATAAAGAAAACAAAACACTAAAACCTACCGTGGACAATGTATATCCACCTATATTAGTGACCGTGAATTAAATATACTAAATCAAACATTAATAAAATATAATATGTTGTATTATAACAAAACAAATAAAGAAATAATATAGTATATATGAATAAATAAGATCAAAATAATGAAGATGAATATAAGAAATAAAAAGTGAAGAATAATAAATAAATATATAAATGATCATAATAAGATTAAATGTTAAACTCATATAAAACCCAGGACCAACTAAAAAATTCTCACAAATGGACTCACCTGATTAAGAAAATAAACATATTTAGTGACATAAGTCACCATATAAAAAAATGTTTTTTCTCCAACAGACAAATTAACCCATAGGTTTGCCAAGTAAGAAAAATAGTCTCATTAGGTGACATTGGTCACTAAATGGGACTTACACATATATTAGGTCTATTGAGTTCCATCCATCAAATCCACCGAGAATCCACCAAAATGTTGTAATTTATAATTAAACTTGTAACGAATGGTGACCAAGAATAGGTCACCTATTTGATCAATTCAGCTTCATTTTTATTATTGTATTTTTTTATTCTTGACTGACGGACAAGTTGATCCATAGACTCACCTAATAGAAAAAATACATATTAGGTGACAAAAGTCACCAAATAAAACTTACGCATAACCTGAAAAAAGGGGCTGTTAAGATCCATCCATCAAATCCACCAAGGATCCACCAAGATATTATAATTTATAATAAAGCTTATAACAAAATGGTGACCAAAAATAGGTCACCTATTCAATCGTTTCAGCTTCAATAAACAAGCTAAACTAAGAGAACCGTTGAAGCCAGGTACATGACAGGCATCAAACCTTAACTGCCACAACAGTTCTCTACTTTCAAGGAGGAGAGGTGTATATCCACCCCTCGAATCCTGACTGACTTGATCTACAACACTGAATAGGAAATTGTGACCAGGATTTTCCATAGCATGTTTTGCCAAGGCATTGTCCATTTTGCCCTTCCTAATAGCGTAAAGGTGTTCATATATATGCTCCTGTAACCTACGGTCAGTCTTTCCCACATAAAAGGTGGGACAACAGGCACACTGGGCTAAATACACCACCTGTGTGCTGTTACAATTAAATTTGCCTGTCAAATGAAACATTAAATCCTTGATCACCAACTTAGACCCTGTTTGAATATAACTGCAGTAACGGCACATATTACATTTACACATGCCGTATCTGCTGCTAAAGATATTAGGTTTCCTTTCCAGTATGCCTTTGATGTTTAAACCCCTTCCATAAACTATCCTGGGCAAATCAACCAGAATTTTACGAGTGGATTCATCCTGAGATATTAAATTCCAATTTTTCTTAATAATGGAATAAATATCCCTAGCATCCAAGGTGTATGTTAGAATGAAACTATTTGATATGGAAGGAATCATTTCCTTCCTCCCTAATCCCTCCATTAACTCTGCTCCCCTCTGACTCAAAATGGGGACATAAATTCCCAAAAATCTTTTAGTTTGAACCTCTAAGACAAGACACCTACTAGATCCCGGGGATATCCTCTATTAAGAAATAAATTAGACATGTAATTACATTCTTCCCTAAAATCCTGATCACTGGAAGTCATCCGGGCAGCTTGTACAAATTGGCCCTTGATGATGGACCTCTTCTGTTTAAACAGATGAGAACTATCAAAATGTACATAACTATTGGAAAACATCTCTTTTCTATGAATTTTAGCTACATAACATCCTTGGGTCAGATCTTTCCTAAGGTCCATATCTAAATAAGCTGTACGATCCTCAGCTATACTATGGGTAAATTGTAAAAACTCAGTAGAAGTATTGAACAATTGGACCAGAGACAAGGCGGTCGCCTCTCCTCCCTGGAAAATGATGAAAATATCATCCAGGAACCGAGTATACATTAATACTGACTCCTTGAACAAATTATGATTCATGATGTACTCTCTCTCGCAATATGCCATTACCATGTTGGCCACACTAGCCCCACAGGGAGAACCCATAGGTACCCCTACTAACTGTAAATAAAATCTGTTATTAAAAGAAATGTAATTGTTGGATAAAATGATGTCCAACAATTCGTTCACTAGTTGCATTTCTGTGATCGAAGCTTCTTTTTTAGATAACAATATGGAAATCCAGTCTAGAACTATTGAAATTAGGATAGATGTATATAAATCCTTCACATCGACAGTCAAGAAATGGCTGTCTTTACTGAATGGCATTTGGTTTATCCTAACCAAAAAAGACCAAGAATATTTTGTAATCTGTGGTTTGGAGGCCACGTATTCCTTCAAAATAGAATCTACAACTTTGGTGGCAGCATACGTGACACTACCCCTCACGCTGACCAGTGGACGCATGGGGGGATTAAGTAAATTTTTATGGATCTTAGGAGAACCAAAAATAATGGGAATTTTATATACAGAGGGAGATATGTAGTTGAATAGATCTAAATCTATACTACCGTTCATAAACATATCTCTATAATAGGAAACTACACGAGAGTTTCCTATATTCAGTTCGTTCCTAGACACCTCTTGATAGCATTCTGCAGTTAATATGTCCTCCATTCTCCTGATGTAGTCCATTTCCTCCATAACTACTAAACCCCTTTCCTTGTCAGGTTTCATAACCCTGACCGATGACCCTGCTAACATATCCAATAAAGACTTTTCTTCTTTACTGATGTTAAAACTGGAAGCCCGTATAAAAGAATGTTCAATAAGAGCATGCCTAATATCCAGTTCACAGATCTGTTCATATAAATGTAAAATCGGGTGTAATGGTGGATTGTATGTACTAGACAAGAGGAAATCTTTCCTCTCTCCAGACAAATTCCCCATTAACAATTGAAGATTAAATTTTCTAACAAAGAGTTTTAAAATCTATAATAGATGAAGCAACATCTGCTCTTTTCGAAGGACCATAAGATACACCCTTAGCTAGCAACTCAACCAACAGATCATCAAAAATATACTCAGAAAAATTGTATATTTTAAAGTCTTTTTTAGTGTTCATCAATATGTCACAATGGCTATGCAAAGGCTCAGTTACTGAAACCTGCAGGTTCAGTTCCTCTTGTTCCTGGACCGGTTGTTGGTTTTTCAGACCTGGTCCGTAGGGGGAGATGAGGCCGAAGCTCGAAAAAATTGGCCCCCCTCCACCCCATCCATGGAAGTAGGGTTATTTTGAGCTGCCAACCGCTCACTCCTTCTGATGGTATCAACAGTCTCTGGTGAATTCTGTATGGACCTTGACCCAGGATGGATATTTACATCGGACGGTGTATCCATGGATTGGTTACCCTCCTACCCCCAAGGGATAAAGGCCAGAAAATTGCCTTGAGATGGGGGGTTTAGGGTAAGCTGTACCTCGTTTGTACACCAAGATGTCTCTGTTCAATTTTTTTAATTTTAGTAGAAGTAAGTTTGAAAATATGTTGATCTATACTATTGAAAGTACGATCATATTCAAACTTATATCTATGAAAATTCAAATCATTCTTAATTTCCTCATCCAGCTTGGTAATGTCTAACAGAAGACTGTCTATGGCCTGTTGGTAATGATTACTGATCAAGTCCATGAGTTCAACGCCATGTCTGTCGAACAAACTGATTAAATTCTTGTGGAATGTGGACCCTTCCTTAAGACCAGTGGGGTATTGCCAAGATCTAAGTCCTTTCGGAATAATACTGGCTCGCTTACATTCCCCAAAATACACCACCTCTAGTTGCACTTTCCTCAGTTTTAGAAGATTTTGATCAAAGACGTGTAATTTAGATGGCAGATCTATAGATTTGCCTGGATTCTGATCCACATTAGTTGCCTCGACTGATTTGTCAAACAAAAAAGCAAGTTTTAACCAATGGTTTAAATTATAAGTACCTTGATTGGTTTGAGAAGATGAAAAACTCCTGGAATAGTTACTTCCAGACCTTCCTTGGCCCCGAATATGCTGAAAAGCACTGTTGTCTGGATTTTGGATCTCAGTTGATGTAAAAGCAAACCCGTTCGCAGCCCCCTCGTCCCCAGAATGGAAATGGACTGAAGTTGTCCTCGGGATACAGGTAGGACTGCCTCCTGCAAGTCCTAAACTACTAGAGCCTGTTGCCTGATCGACCAAGTCCTTAGCACGATTCGACTGGGAGCCCAAAGCGCTGTCCAGCTTGTTAGATAAGGTGTTCACCTTGTCTGTTAGTAATTCTATCAGCTGAGTTAAGTTTCCGGTTTCACTCTGAGTAATGGTATCTGACTGAGACCAGGAGCGTTCTCCATAACCGACATGACAAACAAACCCCAAAACTGAAAAAACTGGATAAAAAACTCCCAACAAATGCTTCCAAGTCTGCAAACGCTTCAAACAGAAACTCGAATCCTTCACGAATGATGAAACTCCAAACAGGTTTATTTTAAGCCATTAAAAACATACGCTTTTCGTCGGAACAGCACTCCAACTTCCTCAGAAATTCAAACGCAAGCAAAACAGTGCCTCGCTCCTACCAATCATTTAAATATATTAATTAAAAGAGCTTAGTCACATGGTAAAAAATTCAATTAATTAACCTAAATCTAAAAATTAAAAACATCATGACAATAATATTCAAACGCATCAATGGCCACATATATAAAATTACATTACAACTAAGTACATGCTACTAATTAATGAGGAAAATGCCTCATTAAACAGTAAACAGTACAATTGACCACCACCGAGTTCAAGACTGCTTGAACGGCGCTATTCAAAGCCTTGTATCACCAGTCTCAAATCCAATTGTGGCGATACTGCTCCTTACAGTAAAGGAGGACTCTACTGTATTGAGACTAGCATATGTTTGAATTTGACTACTAAAGAAAACAAAACACTAAAACCTACCGTGGACAATGTATATCCACCTATATTAGTGACCGTCAATTAAATATACTAAATCAAACATTAATAAAATATAATATGTTGTATTATAACAAAACAAATAAAGACATAATATAGTATATATGAATAAATAAGATCAAAATAATGAAGATGAATATAAGAAATAAAAAATAAAAAAAAATGAAGAATAATAAATAAATATATAAATGATCGTAATAAGATTAAATGTGAAACTCATATAAAACCCAGGACCAACTAAAAAATTCTCACAAATGGACTCACCTAATTACGAAAATAAACATATTTAGTGACATAAGTCACTATATAAAAAAATGTTTTTTCTCCAACAGACAAATTAACCCATAGGTTCGCCAAGTAAGAAAAATAGTCACATTAGGTGACATTGGTCACTAAATGGGACTTACACATATATTAGGCCTATTGAGTTCCATCCATCAAATCCACCGAGAATCCACCGAAATGTTGTAATTTATAATTAAACTTGTAACGAAAGGTGACCAAGAATAGGTCACCTATTCGATCAATTCAGCTTCATTTTTATTATTATATTTTTTATTCTTGACTGACGGACAAGTTAACCCATAGACTCACCTAATAGAAAAAATACATATTAGGCGACAAAAGTCACCAAATAAAACTTACGCATAACCTGAAAAAAAGGGTTGTTAAGATCCATCCATCAAATCCACCAAGGATCCACCAAGATATTACAATTTATAATAAAGCTTATAACAAAATGGTGACCAAAAATAGGTCACCTATTCAATCCTTTCAGCTTCAATAAACAAGCTAAACTAAGAGAACCATTGAGGCCAGGTACATGACAGGCATCTAACCTTAACTGCCACAACAGTTCTCTACTTTCAAGGAGGAGAGGTGTATATCCACCCCTCGAATCCTGACTGACTTGATCTACGACACTGAATAGGAAATTGTGACCAGGATTTTCCATAGCATGTTTTGCCAAGGCATTGTCCATTTTGCCCTTCCTAATAACGTAAAGGTGTTCATATATACACTCCTGTAACCTGCGGTCGGTCTTTCCCACATAAAAGGTGGGACAACAGGCACACTGGGCTAAATACACCACTGTGTGCTGTTACAATTAAATTTTGCCTGTCTAATGAAACATTAAATCCTTGATCACCAACTTAGACCCTGTTTGAATATAACTGCAGTAACGGCACATATTACATTTATACATGCCGTATCTGCTGCTAAAGATTATATGTTTCCTTTCCAGTATGCCTTTGATGTTTAAACCCCTCCTATAAACTATCCTGGGCAAATCAACCAGAATTTTACGAGTGGATTCATCCTGAGATATTAAATTCCAATTTTTCTTAATAATGGAATAAATATCCCTATTATTCAAGGTGTATATTAGAATGAGACTATTTGATATGGAAGGAATCATTTCCTTCCTCCCTAATCCCTCTGTTAACTCTACTCCCCTCTGACTCAAAATGGGGACATAAATTCCTGAAAATCTTTTAGTTTGAACCTCTAAGACATGTTCACCTACTAGATCCCAGGGATATCCTCTATTAAGAAATAAATTAGACATGCAATTACATTCTTCCCTAAAATCCTGATCACTGGAAGTCATCCGGGCAGCTTGCACAAGTTGGCCCTTGATGATGGACCTCTTCTGTTTAAACGGATGAGAACTATCAAAATGTACATAACTATTGGAAAACGTCTCTTTTCTATGAATTTTAGCTACATAACATCCTTGGGTCAGATCTTTCCTAAGGTCAACATCTAAATAAGCTGTATGATCCTCAGCTATACTATGGGTAAATTGTAAAAACTCAGTAGAAGTATTGAACAATTGGACCAGAGACAAGGCAGTCACCTCTCCTCCTGGAAAATGATGAGAATATCATCCAGGAACCGAGTATACATTAATACTGACTCCTTGAACAAATTATGATTCATGATGTACTCTCTCTCCCAATATGCCATTACCGTGTTGGCCACACTAGCCCCACAGTGGGAACCCATAGGTACCCCTACTAACTGTAAATAAAATCTGTTATTAAAAGAAACGTAATTGTTGGATAAAATGATGTCCAACAATTCGTTCACTAGTTGTATTTCTGTGATTGAAGCTTCTTTTTTAGATAACAATATGGAAATCCAGTCTAGGGCTATTGAATGGGGGATAGATGTATATAAATCCTTCACATCGACAGTCAATAAATGGCTGTCTTTATTGACCGGCATTTGGTTTATCCTAGCCAAAAAATTCATCTTCATTATTTTGATCTTATTTGTTCATATATACTATATTATGTCTTTATTTGTTTTGTTATAATACAACATATTATATTTTATTAATGTTTGATTTAGTATATTTAATTGACGGTCACTAATATAGGTGGATATACATTGTCCACGGTAGGTTTTAGTGTTTTGTTTTCTTTATTAGTCAAATTCAAGCATATGCTAGTCTCAATACAGTACAGTCCTCCTTTACTGTAAGGAGCGGTATCGCCATGATTGGATTTGAGACCGGTGACACAGGGCTTTGAATAGCGCTGTTCAAGCAGTCTTGAACTTGGCGGTGGTCAATTGTACTGTTTACTGAGGCATTTTCCTCATTAATTAGTAGCATATACTTAGTTGTAATGTAATTTTATATATGTGGCCATTGATGTGTTTAAATATTGTCATGATGTTTTTAATTTTTAGATTTAGGTTAATTAATTGAATTTTTTACCATGTGACTAAGCTCGATTAATATATTTAAATGATTGGTAGGTGCGAGGCACTGTTTTGCTTGTGTTTGAATTTCTGAGGAAATTGGAGTGCTGTTCCGATGAAAAGTGTATGTTTTTAATGGCTTAAAATAAATCTGTTTGGAGTTTCATCATTCGTGAAGGATCTGAGTTTCTGTTTGGAGTGTTTGCAGACTTGGGAGCATTTGTTGGGAATTTTTTATCCAGTTTTTTTCAGTTTTTGGGTTTGTTTGTCATCAGAGTGGGATGTCAGGGTTGTTTCCATTTCTTGGAAATATTTGTCATTTTTTGCAATGCGGCCTCCCAGGCTGTTTCCTATTTTTACCACTTAAAGAGTATAATTTGTCTATTTTTCACACTATTTCCAACATTTCTCTGGAAGGAGCATGATGCTGGTTTGCTTGTTCCATACTTTCCTTCTCAGCACTTGTGGCCCTAATCTTCTGGGGCTCTTTTACTCACTGTTGCTTACTTAAGGCTATGTTCCTTCTTTTGGATATTCATTTCCAATATGGGAAGCTCCTGTTCACACTGCCTATTATTTTCTACCCTCTGCAAGACCAAATGCTATTCATTTCTCCACCATTTCAGAGGAAGAGCTCTTAACACACAACTTAAAACTGAAGACTGAGTCTTCAGTTTTAAATTTTGAGTTGGTGGTGTAGTGTTTTTATAACTTTTTTGCTTGAGCTCTTAGCACACGTCTCACATTCATGTCACTATACTGGAAGTTTCTCCAATTGTACTTAATCTTCATCTTCTATTCATATTGCAACCTTCCTTGTTTTTTCTTAACTATACGTGCTTATTGTAGTATTCACTGTTGCATTCTTCACTCTTGGGATATCCTGCCATGTAGGTAGCCTGCAGCCTGCAGGTCTTACAATGCTCTTCCCCGGCCTCGACAGACATGCTCCTTCAAGTGCAAGGATGTGGATCGTATAAAGGACATGTTGGTCATCCTCCTTGTTCAGATTATTCTTACCATACAGTTGCATTCATATTGCAACAGAACATAAACAAAACTGTCCCCAACCAGTGATAAAGTCCACGGAGAACTTCAGAAAATACAAGAATCAAAAAAATCCATATAACAGCAAGGCAGGCACACAGCAGTAAAAGCTCCAAAAAACAGTATAAAATTATTTATTGAACATGAGTGCTTTCACAATGAACAGCATTGCTTCATCAGGCAAAAAAAACACAGCACTGATTCCTCATATATACAATCAAGCTAAAAACAATAAAAGCAATTATCCAATTATACTTGACAAAACTCCTGCCAAAACACCCCCTTGTTAAAAATGTTCCTGCTCACTTAAAAATTAAGGCAACAGCACTCACTATTATGTTGCATTGTAGGCCATATCATTTCAACTTCCTAGATTTCAAAACAGGTCTCATGGGGACAGAATCATTTAATCCATAGCCCCGATGTGCCCCAAGTCTCAGTATCCACTGTAACTCGACACTTCCTGTCCTGTTAATAAAATCCCCCATTCTATCACTTTCAACCAAAGCATGCAGTACTTGAAAAAGAAAAACATGGTCAGCTCCTCCTTGCAAGGTATGCTTTGCCAATGCACTGTAGTCAAGACCTTTCCTAGTGCACTAAGTATGATCCCTGTTGTGTTCCCTTAGACGGCAATTAGTTTTACCTATATAGAATTTAAAACAGGCCTTACAGTGTGCTATGTATATAACATTCTTAGTACTGCTGTCAGCTGCTACCCTCAGCTGCCACAAAAAAACAGTCCCTGGATGCCTAAAGAATCGGAACTCATCAATGAAACCACAAAAGGCACACAAATTACATTTCCTAGTGCCTGTTAACCCCTCAGTGCCCATGGTATGCACCCTAGGGTAACATAATTGTTGCTTCAGCTATCTCTTATTCACAAATCTGGGTCATAAACCAACTAGCCCAGCTGCCTTTTCATCCACACATAAGATGTGCCAATTACTGTGTATCACTTCCCTTACTTTATTCACATCCCTGGTGTATGACAAAATGATCGGGATCTCATTACTATGCTTCAGTCTGTCCATCATAGTCCTTGTGTCACTAGAAAAATACGGCCTTGCTCTACCTTCCCTCTCTTTAAAAATCTTCTGAGAGGCATGATTTACCTCCATCTGAGTGTACCCCCTCCCTATAAACTCATGCTTCAAATTTTCCAGGCCATTAATAAAGTCTTGTTCCTCACAGGATAAGCATGAAACTCTCATTGCTTGCCCCTTGACTATATTAGTGAAAATGTGTTGTGGATGCATGCTACCCAAGAGCAAATACACTGGGTGGTAACAGTCCTTCCTGTGTATCCTGGTGGATAATCCACCAAAAACACCTCTCACTACATATGCATCCAAGAAATCAATACTCACAATAGAGCACTTTATGGTAAATTTCAAAAAGTCACTCCTACTATTCAAGTATTGAAAAACTCTCAGAAGGGCCACCTCATTTCCTTTCCATCCCACAAAAAGATCATCAAAAATATCATCAACGGAACGTCAATAAAAATACACATGGGGAACACCTACACTCAGTATATGTTGATATTCCCACTCAGTCATCACCAGGTTCGCATATGAGTTGGCACAGCTCGTGCCCATTGCCACACCTGCTGTCTACCAATAACAGGTGTTATTGAAAAGAAAGATGTTATGCTCCAAGACTAATTCCAACAAAAGACAAATTAAATCTGTCTGTTGGGCCTCTAACTTGCGATACCTAGTTAAGCAATTTTTGACCAACGTGTTCCACTTTCTTGAGAGATACGGAACACTTTTGCTGACTGGCTCGATGTAACCATGTTAGGGGATTGTGATCTGTAACTAAAATTAATTTCCTTCCATAGAGATAAGGCTGAACTTTCTGTAGTGCCCACACTATGGCTAGACATTCCTTTTCTACAGCTGCATAGCATTCCTCCCTGGGTTGGAGCCTACAGCTGAGATAAACCACTGGGTGCTCCTCTCTGTCTGAAGAAAATTAGCTAAGTACAGCCTCCACCCCAGGGTTCGAAGCATCCACCTGCACAACACATTCTTTGCTGTAATCTAGACTGGATAACACGGGGGGGGGGGTTCTCTCAAAGCTTCTTTAAGCTTCTTGAATGCCTGCTCACATGCTGGGGTCCACACTACCTTATCTGGCCTCTTTTTCCTTGTCAGGGCTGTGAGGGGAGCAGCTATAGTACTATAACTGGGGCCGAACGTTCGGTAGTACCCTGGTGTCCCTAAGAATGCCCTCACCTGCTTTTTGGTAACAGGTGCAGGCCATGCCTGAATGGCTTTCACTTTGGCAAGTTCTGGCCTGATCTCACCACTCTCCACTCTATGTCCCAGGTAGGAGACCTGTGCCATACCCACCTTACATTTGCTGGGCTTAATGGTCAACCCTGCCCTCGGTAGTCTACTCAGCACCTCCTTGACATGCTGAAGGTGCTCTTGCCAGGAATGCCTGTAGATGACAATATCATCTAGGTAAGCAAGGGAAAACCCTCCTGTTCCTGCTAGGATATGATCAACCAGCCTCTGGAAAGTCACTGGGTGATTTTTCATCCCAAAGGTCATCTTTGTGAACTCATACAAGCCAAAAGGAGTCAAAAAAGCTGACCTCTCTCTAGCACTGGGAGTCAAGGGCACCTGGCAGTCAGGGCCGGCCTTAGCTGAAATGGCACCCTAGGCGAAGTAGCGGTTCAGAGCCCCTTAAGCCGCACCCACACCATACTCATGAAACACCCCTATTTGAGCCACACCCACAGGATCACTCCCTAAGAAAGCCACTCTAGTCATTTCCTTAAATTATTTAAATGCATAGGAAGAAAAAGATAACCTGTAATGTAGTTAAATTGCAACTACCTTTGCGTATGTATTTTCTACTTTAAATACCAGAGCCGAATCATGATCAAATAGGGCCCTGGGCAGAGAAATAGACCCCCCAGAGCAGCCCCTCCTGCAGCAAGCTCCGACCCCCCTCAGCAGCAGCCCCCTCCTCAGTCATTCCATTGTTCCATTACTTGATTATTTCTCATCAGTTACCATACGTACTGTTCTCTTATTTGTTTCTACAGTGATTACAGATATTGAAATAAAACAGCACAAACACAGATAGACAAACAATACAGTCTCACAATGAAAATAGACTTAGAATGAGCAGTAAACGTCTATGCCCTTGAAACTCAACATTTATTAAAATGGCAACAGTCGCTAACTGAAATGGCATGAAAACCCACATTTAGAAAAGGCATCTGGCAGTGGAGAAATTATTTACCTTTCAGCTGCTTTCAAAACAGACTCCTTGCACACATTTTTTAGGGCCATGCATACATGTATTTGCTCTTTGGTTCACCTTCCTGATTTTATTGAACTATATTGCTTGTGTAATACAGTACCAGTTTAAATTTATAGTTTTAAATATTCTTTTAATAAGTAATGAAACAAAATTTATGAACCAATACCTACCCATTTCAGAAAATTTCAACCATAAAAGGCCACTCAAGACTTCCGTCATTACAATCCATCAATATTACTCAGTAAGCACAATCTCTGCAGAAGTAAAATCATCTGAATTCCACATTAAAGAAATCTCTAACTAATGAAGAGGTTGCTACCGTCAAAACAACTTCACATATCAATATTTTATCTGCAAAATCAGTGCCTGTTGACCTTGAAGAATGAATTGCGTATATTACATTAAAAATGTTAAGTTGGTAATATCGCAATAGGAAATGACTAACAAGTTCATAGTGACTAGGCATCTCATACAAAGGACATACTCAAGAGCATAGAACCTCTATCCCCCCTTATAATGCACCAAATAATCAACAATCGTATGGGCACTGCAATATCAACACTCCATTTACATGGTGTGGGAGTAGAATCCACAGTCTTCTGCACCAAAGGCAATTATGGTACTAACATTGCTTTCAGATTCTATAACAGTGCGCCATTTGCTAAAACAAAAACAGCTAGTTGCACATTGACAACATTTACACTTGTAACAGTGAGTTTTAAAGTTGTAGTTTTGAACATTTTTTCCCGTAAGCAATGGAATAAAATGTATGACCCAATAATGACAAAACTGCCCATTTCAGAACATTTTAACCATAAAAGGCCCCTCAGACTTCTATCGTTACAACCCACCAGTATCAGTCAATAAGCACAATCTCTGCAGAAGTAAAATTCATCCTAATAATTCTCTATGAGATTTGAAACTAATGAAGAGGCTGTTACTGGCAAACAACTTTACATTTCAGTGTGTCATCTACAAAGTCAGTGCTTACTGCCGTTGAAGAATTAATTGCCTATGTTACATTAAAGAAAAAAAATGTTACGCTGGTAATATTGCAATAGAGAATGACTGAGAAACCAACAACAACTTCATAGTTTCAAGGCATCTTAAACAAAGGAAGGCAAAGGAGTGCAGAACCCCTAACTCCCCTTAAAATGCAACAAATCGGTAACTAGGGCATTACATTCTATGTCTCCATACCTCCCAACCTCTTAGCACAAGAAATCTGAACAAAGCCTAAAATAATGATGGGGGGAGGGGCAAAGGCCTCCAAACAAAAGCAGATTATAAATATTGCTCTTATAGACTTAGAAAGTTGCTAGAATAACAGCATTTACCTTAGCGTGCATTTTCTGAAGGAAATGAAGGCTGAAACTCAAATGTATGACATTTAGTTATTTAAATCCTCAGTGATTTGTCAGAAAACCACACATTTTATGAGGAATGG
>NC_056745.1:442399698-442554698 GCF_019279795.1 Protopterus annectens
ACTGAAATAAATTATTTCATTTTTCTTGTATTAAATAACTACATAACTTAAATGGCTATAGTTCAGTCTTTTTTTGCAAGCAGTCTGAATACAACAAAAAAATAAAGCATCTAGTAGTGAAATGGACATACTCAGTTTCAATTTTTCATATGCTTTCTTTCCCCCAACTCTTTGCTGACTTCCTTTACATTTTAAACACTGATCATCAAAAAAAAAAAAAATACCTTAGAAGATCAAACCAGCAAGTGAAAAAGATGAGCATGTCCTTTTTTTATATTTTTTAGAAAAGACAGTATTGAGTAGTGATGATATATTTTTGTAAAGACACAACCCATGAACCACAATTCATTGATTTAATAATTAATGTACTGTACAAATTGATCTATGGTTATAAAGAAAATTAGTATTGGGGTAAGGCTAAACTTAAAGGCAAAAGTCACGGAGGTCTGCATAAATCATTGTAGCTAACAGGTATGCTATCTTGTGTTGTCAGAGATAGTATAGTGTCATGCATCATCAACTCTGGAAAAATATCCTGCTAAGTGAAAGACACCAGCAAATTAACAGTGTCTTGGATTTTATGTCCTTGCCATAATTTCTTTCAGCTTTGTGCCTTTCTCCAGATTTCAATTGACAAGTCTGACAGCATTTAAAAATGTAGGCTGCATTGGTATAAATGTAGGCTGCATTGGTATAAAAAAGGAAATGTGTTATGGGTACGGTGTAAGGTTCTCAGAAAATGTAGATCGGCATTATTTTCTTGCATGTCTGCTTTTTACAAAATTAAAAGAAACTCAGCAGAAGGCACATTATTGTAAAAATAGTGTGTTTTCTTTTCTGTTTCTCTAGCAACTATTGTTTTCATTGCGCACACACACACACACACACACACACACACACACACACACACACACACACACACTTTCTCTCGCACACAGAAGCCCAGTTTAAACTACACAGACACACACATACACTTACCTTCTTTTTAATCTGAAGCCACATGTGTACACATGGCGTTAACCCTTCTCTTAAACTACTTGTTTAATTTCTGCATGCAACTGTAGAACGTGTTTACATCCACGTTGGCGTACGTGGATGTGACACATGCATGTTCCTCCTTAAAGGAGAAGACTCCACTACCGACTCCACTACCATGGAGTGAAGGTTTTTTTTTTTTTTTTTTGTTAGTTCTTAAAGTCCTAGCCAAACCTGCAGGTATAAAAGTGGGAGTGGCGCTCGCTTCCCCCTCCTTTCCCTATGATTCCGGCGCCCTATGGTTTATTTATTTTAATTAATTTACATTCTTATTATGCGTTCGCATAATAACAGTAAATTAATTAAAATAAATAAATCAACACAAATTGTGCCCTTTACGAGTCTGTCCTGTACAGCGCCCTAGGCGGTCGCCTAGTTCGCCTATGCCTAAGGCCGGCCGTGCTGCCAGTGAACCTTAGTAAGATCAATGGTGGTAAGATACTTAGCCCCACCCATCTGTTCTAGGGCGTCATCTGTCCTAGACATGGGGTAAGCATCTGACTCTGTGTGACTATTTAATTTCTTGTAGTGCACATAGAACCTGGTGCTGCCATCCTTCTTTGGCACCAGCACCACTGGGGAGGCCCAGGGACTGTTGGACTCTTGAATTACCACTAGTTCCAACATTTCCTGTATCATCTCCCTCAGAGTCTGTTTGACTCTCTCAAGCACCCTATAAGGGCCTGCTTAATAGGCCTTTGGAGTCCTGTATCCACCTGGTGCTGCACCATGTGGGTGCACCCTGGTTTCCCAGTGAACATGTCCCCAAACTCCTGTAACACTGCTCAGATTTCTCAAACTTGGGTAGGAGATAGCTGCTGGGACATTGCTAACCCTTCCACTGAAGTATCAGTCCGAGCCTCACTGAGGAGATCAGTCACCAGATCTCCCTCAGACTTCTCCTGCAATCCACTGCAGATACTCAGCAGAAGGGCCTCCCTATCATGGTAAGGTTTCATCATGTTAACATGGTACAATTTGTGCCCTGGCCTCCTGCCTAGCAGTTCTACCATGTAGTTAACATCACTGACCTTCCTTCCCACCTTGTAGGGTCCCTCCCAAGCTGCTTGCAGTTTGTTGTGTCTGACAGGAATGAGAACCATAACCTCCTGCTCTACAGCATACTCTCTGGCTTGAGCATTCCTGTCATACCAGACCTTTATCTGCTGTTCGGCTTCTGCCAGGTTCTCCTGAGCCAAGCCCATGAGTTCCCTGAGCCTCATCTAGAGGTTTTAGTACATATGCCAGAACAGACTCCTTGTCAGCGTCACACTCACATTCCCACTCATCTCAAATTAAATCTAGAGGTCCTCTCACCCTATGCCCATACAGCAACTCAAAGGGTGAAAAACCCATGGATTCCTGGGGAACCTCTCTGTAAGCAAGCAGATGGGACAAATATTTGTCCCACTCCCTCTTAAACTGGTTTGCAAACCTCTCTGGTAGGGGTGATCTTCAGCTGCTTCACCCCACAGGACTTTCACAGACAACCCAGCAGGTCTGACATGAAATTGGCACCCCTGTCAGTCAGTATTTCTTTTGGGAAACCCACCCTGCTGAACATCTCTAACAAAACATTTGCCACCTTTTCTGCCTCAATGGAAGACAAAGCCACTGCCTCAGGGTATGTTGTAGCATAATCCACTACCACTAGGATATACGTTTTCCCTGTGGAACCTGGGGTACTCAGAGGCCCCACAATATCCATAGCTCACCTCTGAGTTGGCTCCTCAATCACAGGCAAAGGCATCAAAGGAGCTTTCACCTTGTCTCCTGCCTTGGCTACCTTTTGGCACTGCTCACAGGTCCTGCAGTACCATGTTACATCTCTAGGAATTCCAGACCAATAGAAGTTCTGCACAATATGTCTCTTTGAATGTTTTATTCCCATATGGCCTGCAAAAGGAATATCATGTGCTATAGCTAGAAGTGTCAGACAGTAGGCTCTAGACACTACCAACTGCTGTATTCTCTCACTTTCTACCCTCCCTCAGGGGCCACTCTCTACACAGTAACCGTTTGTCCAAGTATACAGATTCCCCCTTCCCTTGAGAATCAGGTGCCTCACCAGCTACCTGCCTCAGGCCTTGTAATGTAGGGTCTGAGAGCTGAGCCTGTCTCAACTGTATCTTTGTAACCCTTCCCAGCTCCCGTTCCACAGGAAGTCTGGTATCCACTGACAGCGGTGCCTCACTGTCAGCCTGGGTACTACTTCTCACCTCTGCCCTTACAATCACTCTGTCCAAGGGAATATCAGTACCAACATTCAGTTGTGTCTCACCTTCAGTCTCACTGCTACATGGCAGCTCACTCCCTGAAGTAACCACCTCACTAGTCCTGACTGCAAGTGTGCAGTCTGTCTGGGTCTCTCCCAGGCTACCAGACCCACATGGTTGTCTTCAAGCATGACTGCGTGTAACTGCATTAACACATGGTACTAACTCATCCAACTCCTTCCCTATCAGGACATCTTCAGGATGGTAGTTTGGTACCCTTGTTGTCTCATGACAACGTACTATTGGCATTTTGTCCTTCCCACTTACTGGCTCCCTCACCTTTTGTTCCCCACCTTGCCTCCGTGGACATCCATATGCCACATGGCCCCACTGGTTGCATTCAAAACATTTAACCCTAGGTCCTGGATGTGCACCTGGACTAATGGCTTCCCCTGCTACTGGCGGATACTGTTGGGGCAGTCTGGGCTGCCCACCATGGGTTCCTTTAGACTCATGAGCAGCACTGGTTGTCTCTTTCCAGTGCAGTGATGCCTTACTTGCTAAGTATAGGTCTCCTTTCTTCTCCAACTCATCTGAAGTAGCACATTGTCTATCAGCTAACCAGTTCCTCATGTCCTCAGGCAAAGTGCTAAGGGCTTGTTCCCCTCACCAAAAGGTCTGCCAGTCCTTCAAAAGTGGTGACATAACATCCACTCACCCACCTATGAAAATAAGTGCTCAGTTCAGCAGCATATTCACACACACTTTCATCTGCCTTGTGTCTATGCTCACAAAATCTTTTCCTATAAGCTTCAGGTGTTAGCTTAAAAAATTCTAACAGACAATTCTTTACAGCATTATAGTTTAAAAAGTCATGATCACACAGTTTGGAAAGTACATTTACAGCTTTACCATGGACTAAGGGGGTAATGGATTTCTAATTCCTCTGTAGAAAGGTTGAGCTGTCCATTCTCTGAGTGTCGTACATCTCCATGGCCAGTCTGATCATCCTCCTGGTTGCTATTCTCTGATGCAGCTGTAACCAAAGCTGCAATCATGTCTGCTTTAGTCAGGTTTCCATGCACCAGTCCTTTAGCCTGGCACATCTTTGCCAACTGTCTCCTTGTCGGCTTGACATACTCCTCTGCTGACATGCTTGCCTGCTCCCTAAGCTAACAAAATAAATAAAACAATTGTGATCTGAACTCTGAATGTTCACTGTGTGGCTGATTTAGAGTACAAAAACACCTTTAGTGATCACTGTACACAAGCTATGGGAATTCACTACCCACACCACTACAAGCCAATTAATATGTGATGTGGCTAACTCACCACCATCAAACAATATTTGATGTGTATATCCCACCATTGCCAAACAATTAATATGTGATGCCCGTTCACTGGCCCAGTAATTAAAGAGCCTCAATCCTCACCACTAGCACCAGTGAGGGGCATGCACATTGGGAGGATAACAAGTACATGCACAGTAAAGTACAATTTCCCTTAAGAGCACACAGAGATCACAGTCTGTCTGGGGATGGTTTCTCCCTTTCTTTCCAGATCTCCAATAAGACTCCCCACTGGCACAGCTGTAGGGTTCAGATCTCAGCCTAGTGGTCAAGCAAAATCCTCCAGCACCCTCTCTGTTCAACCAGTGCTTCATGTCCCTGCCCAAGTAGCTGACACACACACACTTTGAGATTTGATTTATATACAAGCACGCAGACACTCCTGAGGAAGGCTGGCACAGGTTCTCCAGGCTATGCACCCTTTCTGCCCGGACTATAAGGTAGTACCGACTGCCACCAACCACTACTATCAGTTACTATAAAGGGCCTTACCAAAGGGTGTCCAATTTGTCTGTGCAATATTACTGCTATCCAAATAGTAAGTGTGACCAGAACTTTTATTCTAGAATTCTGTGTCACAAATGACTTGAAGGTGACCAACACATGGTTCAGCAAGAGGAACAGCCACAAGATCCTATGCAAAGGTGGCCACCATGCAATTCAGGTAGACCTCCTCCTAGTAAAGAAAGGGCACTGTGGTAGAAGCAACTATTCCAAAGTCATCTCCAGTGAAACAGTTGGCCCACAGCATAATTCACTAATTGCAACAGACAGCTGTAAACATTGGTTAGAGAGGACTCTAAGAACAACAGAGACTAGAATGAAGACCTAGTAGGCGACATAAGAGAAAAAAAAAAGAGTACAATGAACTGTACAGGGCTCTAACAGCTCAGGAAGATGAGGGAATAGTTGGAGTTGAAAAAGAACGGCAGCTCCTCCAAACAGCATGTATGAGGACTATAGAATAAATATGCTGCTGAGCCAGCTATGGAAATAAGACATATAAGGAAAGGTGGTGATGGAATGCAAAAGTCCAGGCGGTCATCAAGAGAGTGAAGTAGTGCATGAAAAAGTAGGAGATAGGAAAGATGGACCAGGATAAAAAGGAATACTAGCTGGCTAACAAAGAGGCTAAGAGAGCAGTTGCAATAGCAAAGAACAAGGCATCAGAACACTCTACCAGCTTCTGGAAAGTAACTCAGCTAATAGTATAAAGAAACTCTACCAGGTTGTAAAGGCAAGAAGATAAAGAAAATATACATCAGACACCCTTCAAAAGGGATGCCAGCAACAACCTGCTCACCAGTCCACAGGACATCAAAGGTAGATGGAAGGAGTACTTCCATCAGCTTCTGAATGAAGAAAACCCCACAGAAACAGTACATCCTGAGACTCAGCCTGTGATGAAAGAAGAAGAGGAGCCCACCTTAGAAGAAGGAACAACAGCACTAAGGAAAATGAAGTCATGGAAATCAGCAGGTTCAGATGAGATCACAGCAGATATGATCAAGATGTTGGGTGATTTTAAGGGAGAAATATCTCTAGAAGGTGCTTGTAGCAGTATAGAGTCAAAGACATATCCCTGATAACTAGAGAATAAGAACTCTAGTGCCAGTGTACAAGAACAAAGAGGTGGACAGTATAGAGGTATCAAACTCCAGTCACACTGCATGAAACTTCAGAAGAGGGTGAATGATAAACACAAACGCAAAGTAGTAGAAAGAGAGATGGGAGGTGAGCAGTTCAGATTCAGATCAGGATGCAGTGCAACCAACTCAATGTTTGCAGTGATGCAGATAGTTGAGAAGAAACTAAAAATGAGGAAAGTGTCCGATCGGGCATTCCTAGACTTGGAGAAAGCATATGACAAGGTCCTGGGAAAGCTGATTTGGGCAACCCTTTGTTGATTCAGAGTCCCAGAAGCATTAGTAGAATTAGTGCAGGCTATGTATAAGAACCCAATGATATAAGCACAGACTGTGTTTGGATTCACAGATGGGCTTCCATAGGGGGTGGGTTTGCATCAGGGTTCAGCGCTGAGCTCACTGCTGTTCATACTGGTGATGGATAACATTAGTTAACAGTTCAGAGGGGACAAATCAACAAAGCTGCTGTATAAAGATGATGTGCCATTGCATCAGACTGTGGACAAGATCTTCAGTATATGATAAGAGAATGGAATGAAAAATTGAAGGGACGTGCAATGAAACTGAGTACAGGTAAGACGGTTGTAATGATGAGCAGGTTGTTGCTGGCATCCCTTATAAAGAGTGTCAGACTATCTTCTTTATCTTTCTGTCTTTCCTTGCAACTTGATATAGTTTCTTTGTGCCATCTACTGAGTCATTTTCCAGAAACTGGTAGAGTGCTTCTGATGCCTTGTTCATCGCTATTGCAACTGTTCTCTTAGCCTGTTTGTTTGCCAACCAATATTCCTTCCTGGCCTGGTCTGTTTTTTCTATCTCCCACTTTTTCCTGTACTCATTCTTTCTTTTTCTGACTTCCTGGACTTCTGCATTCCACCACCAGCTTTCAATATGTACCTTATTTCCATACCTGGCTCAGTCACATATCTGTTCTGCAGCCCTTATACATGCTGTTTTGAGGCGTTGACATTCATCTTCAACTCCACCAATTTCCTCTTCTTCTTAAGTTAATAGAGCCCTGATTAATTCTGTGAACTATTGTGTTTTCTCACCAGTCAATTTTCAGGTCTTCAGCCTGGTCTCTTTTGACCTTGGAGCCTTCTCTGACTACTGCTTGCAGCTGATTGTGGCAACCAGTGGTTTATGCTGCAGGCCGACTGTTTCACTGAGGATTACTTTGCAATTGCTGATCCTTCCCCACTGCCCTTTCCTTACTATATGAAGTCTACACGAGTTGCATGTTGGCCATTATTGTATGTGATCTTGTGACTGAAACTATGGGTTGATCACCATCAAGCCATTTTCCAGACAGAAGTCTAGAATGGCTTTTCTTTCTTTTTATATTCCTGCTGCCCCACCTATGTGTACCCAGGCAGCCCCCACATCATGTTCTGTCTGACCCCATTATCAGCGCCAAGTGGATTCAAGTAATCCATTATCAACACCAATTCATGCTGCCTTGCTTTATCTAGTAGGTCCTGCAGCTGCTGTCTGAATGCACTCTTTCCTTCCCTATCACAACTCTGCTGTAAGGCACGGGCTGAGATCCTCATTACACTGTCTGATTATCATGAGTCTGTCGCTAATTCTGATGACATCCCTCACTGCCTTCTGAAGCCTCTCCCACAATTCCCACACCATTTCTAGTCTGACTTCCTCCCAAATAGCAGACTCTAGATCCCAATCCAAGTGGCTTTCATACACCTTCCATATTCTGTCCTCGATCTTCCTTTTTCATCATGTCATTCACTTCTAAACTCTATTCTGTCAGTAAACCTATACTAAGTATGTTTTATAAACAGCTTTCATTCATGCTGGGCAACTGAACATCAGCCAGTACCTTATTGGCTGTTAGGCTGGGCTTTATGGTGGGCACACTGAGTCCCTGGTATAGGTCAGAGTAGGCTGTGTCCACAACCCACTTATCACCGGGAAATGCCTATACTCATTGGGCGATATTAGTCAACACGACTGAATCATATATGGCCAAAGGGCAGTACCATTTCATTCCTTATAACTACTTACTCTCCCTTCTTCATTTACTTCTTTCCTGGTATGTAATTCTCTTCACTGACTTTCTATTTAAATATATCATAATCCTGTTTTTCTCTCACTTCATATTGCAGCTCCTATTTGTATTAAACTAACTTACTTTCAATTTCTCGACAAAACTGTCTAATATTTCTCTAAATATTAAATGATTGTCATATACCTTATAGTGATTCTTAAACAATGTTTTTGTAGTATGTCTAATTTGTTATAATTATTTAAACTGCAGATGTTTGTGTTTTATTTTTGAAAATTGTAAAATTATTGATTTGATGTCAATCTTCATTCTCTCCTCAACAAGTGGGTTCAGATCTGATCCATCATATCTGACTCGGCCAGTGCTAAAGTTAGCAACCACCAAATCTCTTGAGCTTCTCCCATACCCACAATGCACCTACCCAATTACCTCGGCTTCTAGCTATCGGATGTGGTCTACCAATCTCTCTTGAGCTGTGTTAGATAAGTAAAAATTTCTCTGTTTTTCAGTTAAATAGTTTTTCTTTCTTTTTTTTTTTTTTTTTTTTGAGGCTAATATCTTTTTTGTTGTTCTTTCTAGTTCTAGTTGCTCTTCCTTGCCCTTATGACTTTGTTGTAATCACTCGCATACCATTGTTGGAACTCCCTTGCTTCTCCTCCTCCTACCTAGTAGTGTTAGCATGTTATATTTATACATTTTTATATTTGTTGCTGTCCTTGTTGTTCCTTTTCCTTACTTTGGTACATTTAGAGACCATTGTTAGTATCTCCCTTCCCTTATGACTCTGTTATAGTCTGTCTCTGTACCATTGTTGGTATCCCCACCTCCTTTTTTCTTCCTTTCTATCTTAAAAAAATTTTGCTTGTTGTATTAGATTGCCTTTTTCTATGGTGTCCTTCTGTTATTTTCTCCAATTAGACATTACATGATGGCTGATAAACTTCCAGGTTTTAAAAAGTGTTCAAAATGTGGGCATAAATTACCACTTTCGGATGCACACACTCGTTCTGTGTATTGTTTGGGTCCTTTGCATTTACAGGAGGACAGCTGTATTTGCCATGGATTTAATCCATAAGGTCTTACTGAACATAAAAAGAAATTGATTCTGAAAGGCCTTTTTCCTTCCTGTTTTGGAGAAGCCATACCCCAGTCTCCAAAGTCGAAGTCTTCTGCTTCATCTAAATCTTCTTCCGTCTCTTCTTGGAAGAAAAGTTCAAAACAACTGGTCTCAACCATGGATAAGAAAAAACAAAGACTATAGGATCCAAAAACTTCCACAGATCCTACTAAATCCAAACAAGACATTACGGACTCGACATTAGTTGGATCAGAGGATTTCAAAATCTTTGGATTCTACCTTACCAGATCAGACAGAACTCCCAGAGACTCTGCATTTTCCTCAGACCAGATACTCTCTGTCAATGGACCCAGTTCCTGATAGACTACCTTCTCCATTTTTGCAGAGACCAGCATCCCCCTCCATGTACTCTACTCATTCATCTAGAAGCCTCACAGAAAAAGTTGTGAAGAGAGTGGTGAGAAAGATCCTCTCAACAGAGGCATATTGGTTTTCCCTCAGTGCCTGACCTCCACCACAATCCCCTACAAGTTCCTCCTGTAACAAGTTCTGTTGCTTTAGAGTCACAGGATCCTAGCTGTCCAGATCAGTCAGCATCAGATCTAAGGATCATTGTATCCTTGAATCCAACATCATCTCTGAGACCTCCAATCCACTCAGATTCAGAGAGCTCTTGGAGCTTAAGCCTGCCTGCTGGAACCAGGGTGCAGCATTCGACTCCGAAGTCTTAGGAGCCATCTCTTTTCCTCGGAGCCTCAGCAGTGGATAGTACAGCTCTGACTTCCTTCTTGGGAATGATGCTGATGGAGTGGAGAAAGGGATGATGCTTAAATCTGCTTTCTCGGATCAGAGTCTCTGTCTGGTTCCTTCAAGCTCTGTCTTCAAGGCTGCAAAGAGAGTGTTGTCTGCCTTGATAGACCTGACAGAGCCTTCTCTCTCTGATCCTAGATATTCAACCATGATGTCTCGGCATCTAGAGTCTCATCACCTTTCTTCATGAGGGCATCCTGTACAGAAGCCTCAGTTCCCTCCCAGGGAATTTTGATTTCCTCTTCTGAGACTTCGCCTGAGCATCCCACTGAGGAAGTTCCCAGAAAGAGGATGTACAAGAGGAAGCACCTAGACTACCCACAGGAGTCCATCACCATAGACACAGATTTTTGACGTGGGTGAAAGGTCCCCATGGTCACCTCCTGAAGATGTCCCCTTCGGAGACATCCTAGAAATCCTTAAACAGAGAGGCAGCTGTACTCCCTAGAACCCGTCACTGGAGGAATCTGTTCTACTAAAGGCTTTCAGTGCAGGACTGTCTACCTCCTGGGTGACTCTGCCTGCTGATGAGCTCATTGACATGATCTGTAGGTGGGCATGGAAGGAACGGTACTCCATAGAATCCATACCTCGGAGACAGGATAGTATAATGGCACCATCTGTAGACAGACAGTTTTGGCAGAAAAGAGTACCAGTTCATGCCATGGTCATTGTGGTGGCTACTAAGAAGGAACTAGCAGATGAGAGTTCCACTGTCCATCCCCCCAGCAGGGAGTCATGGGTGATGGACAGACTGGGGAAGCATGATTTTGCTTCAGCGACCTTTGCTTTACAGTAGCTGAACTATTTGGCACACTTTCTCAGACTTCAGAGAGATTTGACCAAGGAATTATCAAATACACTCTCAGGAGCCAAGTCTGCTGAGGTTCAGGGTTCAGTAACTTCTCAGTTGGCAACTCTACAGTCAATGTCAAATAGTTCTATGAGGTTAGTTTCCAACATAGCAGAAGGGACCTCAAGAGCTGCGGGTTCAGGCATTTCCATGATAAGACATGCCTGGATGCGCTTGTGTGATTTTGTGGAGCCATTTAAGTCCAATTTTCTCAATGCTTCCTTTGACAGAACTACTCTTTTTGACCCTAAGTTAAAATAAATGCTGTCCAGGTGTGAGAAGGATGGGAAGATTTTGTCTGCCATAGGCATACATTTTTTGGCCCCAAAGATTCTATTCCAGGAATCAGTGGAGTGGTCAGAAAATGTGGTTCACAAAGTCCCAAAGTAATTTCCATGACACACATGGAGGATGTTCCCTCAGGGGCAGGGGGGAAACTCCAGTGGACATCGTCGCCCTCAGGGCAGATGTGGCCTGCAAAATCAGGGTTCATGAGAACCTTTTTTTGATAAATCCTACCAGTGCTCCTGAACAGAGGCCCGACTGTCCAACTCTGGAGACAATCAGGGGATATTTATCCCTGCACCACAGAGCCTGGCTAGACTTAACAAAAGATCCTTGGGTGCAGAGGATTGTATCCAGAGGTTACATAATACCTTTTTCCCTACCACCACCAACTCCAATGAAAATCCCAGATGTTTCACCTAGTCAGAGGGATCAAGTAGCACTTCAGATTCAAAAGCTGCTAGAAAAAAAGAGTCATCCAAGAGGTCCCACCAGACCAGATAGGATCTGGAACTTACTCAAGCTTCTTTTTAGTGTCAAAGAAAACAGGGGAGTGGAGGCCAATTTTGGATTTCACAAATCTAAACAAATCTGTCCACCAAACCAAGTTCTGGATTGTCACAATTCAGTCCATTCTCCCTTTTTTGGGCAAGGACAACTGAATGTGCTTGAAAGATCTTCAGGATGCCTATTATTACATAAACATGAACAGGTGATCCAGAAAGTACCTACACTTCCAGCTGTGAGCCAGTCACTACCAATTCAGACTACTGGCCTTTGGATCATCATAGCCCCCAGGGTGTTCACCAAATGCATGACAGTAGTAGCAGCATGCAACAGACTGCTGGGATTCTTGGTGTTTCCCTACCTGGACAACTGGCTCATTACCACTCCAACCAGGCATCAACTCATGAATGCAAGGGATCAGGTTCTCCTGTATTCTCCTAGGAATAACCATAAACTACAGCAAATCACAACTTCAACCAACACAAACAGTGGAATTTATTGGAGCACTTCTCAATACAATGGCTGCTATTGCTTCCCTTCCACAACACCGAGTTCAAACAATAAGGTCACAGGTCCAGAAGGTTGTAGATAACACCTCAATTTCAGCCCACACAGTTCTCTGAACTCTAGGCCTCATGGCAGCAGTGATAACCTTAGTTCTGTTGGCCAGGTTTTACATGCGGATTCTTCAATGGATGCTGGCTACTCAATGGTCAGTCTTCTATCAGTCAGTGTCATACTGATTAAGAATTACCAACACTTGCAAAAGAGCTCTGTATAGGTGGATTCAATCCAATCAACTGTTCCATGGCTGTCCCTTCATCCCCCAACACCCCAAGGCCATAGTGACCACGGATGCTTCCCAGATAGAGTGGGGTCATTATCTGGGAAAGACGGTTCAGAGAACTTGGTCCCGCGAAGAGGCCAATTTGCATATCCTAGAGATGAAAGCAGTGCTGTTGGTGTTGCAAGCATTTCAAGATGTTCTTCCCTTTGGGACAATTGCGATTCAAACAGACAACATGTCAATTGTCTGGTACATAAACAAACAAGGGGGAACCAAATCTTACTCATTGTGTCAAGAAGCTCTGAGAGTCTGGCAGTGGTCAATCTCTTCTGACCACTTTCTTTTAGAGATGCACATTCTGGGGAGATCCAATGTGATTGCAGACAAACTGAGCAGCTACATTCTTCTTCCATATGAGTGGTCCCTCAATGACAAAGTGATGGACAAGATTTTCCATCAGTGGGGCCAACCATGCTGCAATCTTTTTGCCTCTCTCCTAAACAAGTGCAATAACTACTTTGCCCTGATTCCCCACAGGGCAGTCAACTAGGGATTCTTTACTTCATGATTGCCCCCCCCCCCAGTCTCCTTTATGCCTTCCCACCAACCCCATTGATTCCAAAATTTCTGCAGAAAGCTGGCAAGTCAAAGAGCACACCTGTTTCAACCACCATAGAACCTAGATCTGACTCCGGACCTCCTGTCTCACCTGACGAGCATTTTACACCCAGATATATCAAACCTGAAGATGACTGCCTGGCTTCTCCAGTTCCCTTAGTAGCAAACAATCTATGCTCTCATCACCTGTCTAACATATAATTTTATCTTCCCATAAACCTTCAACAAGAAAAACATATTCCAGTAAATGGAAAATATTTGCCCTTTGGGCTCAGCAACACAATATTGACCCTTTTTCAGCTCCTATCAATCACATTTTAGATTTCCTTGCACACCTATTTCAAAATGGTCCTAGTTCTTCAACCGGTAAAGTGGAACTAGCAGCAATTTCAAATTACCTTGCAGGTTTGAATGGTGCATCCATTGCCTCTCTCAAATTGAGCAAGACCTTCTTAAAAGGCCAGACTTGAAGATGCAGAAGAACAGAGTAAAATCCACACGATGTTAGTGTAATAAAAACTTTTAATCCATGCTTTCATAACCAAAATTCTTCAGAATAAAATGTACATTCTCAACATCACATTTAAAAACAGTTTTGAAATACCTCTGCACCAATAAACACATCTTTCCACTTAAATAATTATACAGTTAATCGATAAAATTTCAAAGCTCAAGAAGTTATTTCCTTATGTAGACTCTACAGTCTTTCAAGAAACATTTAATGTTCACAGCATCATTTATACCAGTTTTTTTTATCTAAATTTAATCTGATTTGCCATAAAGCCTCCTTTTGTTCAAGATTTGTTTTGAAATTACCACCCCTAAAATCATGACTTCCTTGCTCCAGCACAGAAAACAAAAATTTTTTGTACATAGGACAGACTATAGTATGCTTATAAAAAGCATTTGTCTTGTCATGTTTTCTAATATTGTAATAATGTTCTTTTATTCCGGTGCATAGGGCTCTTGTAGTCATACCGATGTAGAATGCACTACAATATGCACACATACCAATGTATACAACTCCTTTACTCTTACAGTTAAAATGCCCTGGAACTTTCAAAGTATAAGGCAAATGTTCTAAATTAACTAAGAGACCTTCAGAAATGTATCCACATGTGTTACAGTTTCTACACTTATACATGCTCCACCTTTTCTGTGTGATGTTAAAACAATATACAAATTTGTTTGTCTCTCTTTCTAAAATATATTTTAAATTGTTTTGATTTTTGTATACAAACCTTGGTTGGGTCCCCACTATAGATTGTAAGTCTTTGTTTCCCTCTAGAATTTTCCATTTATGAGAAATAATATTTCTGATAATACCACTGTCTACTGACATGTCCAAGCAAAAGAAACTACCAACATCAAATGTGTTCCTATCATGGTTCTGTTTTGTATTAATGTTGGAAAACCCATACTCAATGATGTCTGGAAAGAGACTGTCCCTTTTCTGTAGAACATATTCAGCCTGCTCTTTTAATAGGATCTCTTTCAACAAACAAGGTAGAAATAAATTCCATTTCTTTTTAAAAAATCACCCATTTCACTTGTCATTCGACTATCTCTTATAAGCTGTCCTTTGGGAATGTTATTCTTCATATAACGAGGGTGCATGCTGGTATAATGCAAGTAACTATTGGTGAAAGTTTCTTTCCTGAACATCCTACTAACTAACATGTGAAGCTTAACATCCCATTCCAGAGTGATGTTGAGAATGTACATTTTATTCTGAAGAAGTCTGGTTACAAAAGGCTGGATTAAATGTTTTTATTACGCTAACATCGTTATGGATTTTACTCTGTTCTTCTGCATCGTCCAGTTTGTTGGTTTTTTTGGTTCTTGTTGTCATCCAGGAGTATTTCTACCTTCTTAAAAGGGATCCTTCTTCTAAGGCCTCCTTTTAAAGATCCTACTCCTCCATGGCATTTAAAATTGATGCTTCAGTCTCTCACACAAATCCCCTTTGAACCAGCAGCTACATGTGACCTTAAATATCTTACATGAAAGACAATTTTCTTGGCTGCCATTACTTCTGCAAGAAGAATTTCTGAGATCCAAGCATTATCTTCTAAACCTCCGTACTTGATTTTCCACAAAGACAGCAATCCCTCCTTTCTTTCAAAGGTGGTGTCAGAATCCATTATCAATAGAGCTATCAATCTACCAGTGTTTTTTCCCAAAGTTTTCCAACAAAAGAGAATATATCTTACATTTACTGGATGTTCATAGGCAATTGCGATTTTATTTGCATAGAACAGAAAAAATAAGGAAAGTTGACCATTTGTTTATTTCTTCCTCTGAACCAACACTGGGAAATCCTGTTTTCAAAATTACCGTATCAAAGTGGTTAAATTGCATTTCCTTAGTGTATGCTAAATTGGGTATTTTCTTACACATCCCTTGAAAGTGCATTCCACTAGATCCATGGCTACTTCCACAGTTTTTCAATCAAAAATGTCCATGGAAGATATTTGTGCAGCGGCAACTTAGGCTACTCCCCATACCTTTGTCACTCATTACAAGTTGGATCTGGTCTCCAGAGGTAGGGTGTCATTTGGTTCTATGGTGCTCAGGAATATCCTTCCTTGAGTCCACCTTGGACACAGGTAGCTAGGGATGCTGTCCCACTTGTTGAGGTGAGAATAAAGATTGACAAAATCAGATAAAAAGTTCTGTACTTACCATAGCATTCCATCTGTGATGTAGATCTTCATTCTTTCTCATCTCCCCTCCCACCAACCCCCATCCCATGGCTTCTGGAAGAACAAGTATTTTCACAGTCTCTATATATTTAATTTTATGTATGACTTCTGGATATGGCTTTTCCATAACTCTTTTAATCTTTCTAAGTTAATGTAGCACCAAACAAGATATGAGGTAATTGGGTAGGTGCAATGTGGGTAAGAAAGAAGCTTAAGAGATATGGTGGCTGCGAGCTTTACCATTGTCCGAGTCGGATCAGATGGATTAGATCTGAACCCACTTGTTGAGGAAGAATGAAGATCAACAACACAGATGGAATGTTATGGTAAGTACATAACTTCTTTTTCTTAAAATGTTTTGCAATAATTTGGAGCTTTTCTCCCTGGACCTCCACCAAAAATGGGCTTCTACCCAGTCAGACTTTTCCAGTAATCAGATGTCAAGTCAATCAACAAATAAATAATATTTTACACCACTGGGTGGCTAGTTCTGCCACAGTGCATAGTCTGTGATCCATGTTCTCCCATCTTGAGAATATTGTGCACCACAGTGGTTGCTCAAAGTGGCTGGTCTGTACAACTCTTCCCCCTACAGGGCACCATCTAGAGATGGATGCTACTCACATCTCCATTCTTGAGTAAGTCTAAGATGGAAACACTAAGCATGTTTTTTTTTTTTTTTTTTTGAGATGGGAGGAAACCTGCGGAGACACAAGGAGAACATACAGACTTCATACAGGCATTGGCCAGATGTCAGTATCGAACCTTGTACCTTGTGCATGACAGATGAAGACCTTAATCATTATGCCAACTGGTCTCTGCTTTGACATGGGCCTCAGTGCTAATCCTTTGTCCTGGTTCAACAGCTACCTTGCCAATTGATCTTAAGCAGTCAAATGATCCCACTCTTACTCTAATATCCAACCTTCAAGTGATGGTGTTCTGTAGGTATTCCATGCTTGGTCTAATTTTGTTTAGCATTTTCATTAATGATATGCACACCAAAACTCCCAATGCTTCACTCATCCAATATTTATTTATTTTTTATTTATCCTTTGTTTACTGGGCTAGTCCCACTAGCTAGTAGTTTTTTTGCGGAGGGAGACTCGAAGCGGCATTTACACTATTAGTGGAAATGTGGTCATGGCATCAGGTGAACTTTCCCTACTCTTTTTGATAGGTCCTGTGGGATCTTTTACACTTAGCTGCACTACCACCAACTGAGGCAGACGGGGCCTTGGTTTAATGTCTGATCTGAAGGTTCTGCACCAAAAGCGAGTGTATTAACTGTTGTGCCACTGACACTGCTGTATACATAGATAATTTTACCATCACCTGCACTGCCAGCTCCCTAAACCAACTTCAAACTGTTACAGAACCAAATGTCCATCTCCTAGAATACTTCTACTAAACCCTACAAAACTAAATGTCTTGCAGCTGGATCAAGGGACATCTCTATTTTTATCTATGAATAATTCCTCAGTAAAGCAGCTGACTCATAGAAACCCCCTTGGAGTAATCATTAACCATAAACTAAAATCTGAAACACATTGACTATATCATCTCAAAAGAAATCTACAAAAATAGGTATGCTATATAAACCAAGCCCTTCTTAACTGAACAAGCTCGGCTAACCAATGCAAAATCTCTCATAATACATACACATCTTTATTCTCCTGCTAAATCCATTAATCTTCTAAAACAAACCTACACAAATTGGAACAACATACAATAAAGTGGCTAAGATTGCAGCTTATGTTCCTAACAAAACTCATCATGTAATGATCGATATAAAATAAGTTGGCTACACTTGCAAAACCTACTCACTTTTCACCAGCTAAAAAACACACAAAATTTTACTACAACTTAACATGTCTTTCTATATCCAATATTATTAAAAGATGTGCTCCTAATACACCTCACAGGTCAGAAAACGATAACGTCTTGCATATATGTAAACCAAACAACCACTTTGAAAAATCTCTCTATACTTTTTGCATTGCTAAAGCATGGAACTCATTCTCCCAACAGATCAGAAATGAGATAAAACTTAATGGCTTCATTACTAATTTGAAAGTCTACCTGACTATACTCATGTTACTAATCTCATTCTGCTCTTGCTCTTACTATCATATATGTTACTCTTCCTCTCTAACATTTCTGTACATCTCTCATTTTAAACCCTTTTCCAAGCCAGCTCCCTTGCCCTGTCCTACAGAACCATACCTCCAAGATCACATTCAGCACTAGATATGGCTTACAGCCTGTACTCTGTCACATGTTTGACTGTCCCACTTTTGCATTTGATACTAAGCTTTTATCACTTACTCACTTGAGCACATTGATTCACTTCCTTAGTCTGCCTGTTGCTGTTTTCCCTTTTCAAGCCTTACCCCCTTCTTCACTACACATCTCCATCCTTGAAACCGATGCTACATTCTTGTTTCACCTGATGATTATACTTCCACCTTATTCTGTTGTAGAACATCTGATCTGATGATATCATTTTCATCCAGTTCAACAACTGGGTTATTGGATCTGCCCAGAACCGACCTCGACACTCTTTAAGAACTTAGATCCACGCCTTTGACTCCTCCCATATGCATAATTCCTCCTGGTTCTCAGATTATCTCAGATCTCATTTGTCACTTGATCCTTCAGGATGTGCGATTCAAGGCTTCCATCTTCAATAGAATAAGGCATAAATTCAATTGTTTTTGGCTAATTTGGCTATCTTCTAGGCTGTATTACACTTCAACTTTCTTTTTGGAAGGCTTTCTAAATTTCTTCAGAAATTCTCCCCTTTCTCTTGTAAAAAAAGAACTTTTCTATATTAGTATTTTATACTATTATTCCCTAGTTTTGTATTCCACCAGCATTAGGAGTTTTTTTCATTGTTAATTAGTGCATTTTTCTCAGTCTAGGCATTGCCATAGGTTTTGCCCTTACCACTGGTGCAGTTGCTTTCTTTCAGTATGTTAAGCAAAGTCGCTGGTTTCAAGAAGTGTACAGCTTGCAGGTATAAGTTCCCACCTCAGGACTTGCACTGCTTAAGTGTATTTTACTTAGGAGTATCTCATTTAGATTTGGAATGCAAAGCATGTGCTTCTTTCAGTGCCAGGAACCTGTAAGGCTGAGAAAGTGTTAGTGCTTAAGGGCCTTCTTCCCGCCCAAGCGGGAGTTTCAACTACTGCTCTTCCAGAGATGTCTTCTCCTTCTGCTAAGAAAACAGAGGAAACCAAAGTTCCAAAGGAAAAATAGAAGGAAAAGAGCAAGGAGCAATGTAAAAAGAAAGAAAAGGAGCAAGGAAGGAAATCTAAAAAAACTAGGAAAAGGTCTCTGGATCCATTGGAGTGATCCACTATGGCTTCTAAGACATCAGGGTGCTCAGATCCAGAGATTTATCAGATCTGTTCGCCATTTCCCCCTCTTCATTTTTCCACAGATCTGGTAAGTCCAAGACTTCATTCACTATTCCTTTTAGAAAAGCATTGGTGGCTTCATCCTTAAGACCTTTCCATTCATCAAAGTGTTTATTGGAAGCCAATGTCAACAGGATGATGCAGAAATTCCTCCAGACACATATTCAGTTAAGAGTCTTCTGAGCACTAACCTCTTCAGCGGCCCTGGGCATGGTCCATACCACTCTACCATTTGTTTCTGCTGTGCCAGCTTAGCTGTCAGATCTGGTCCCCACTGACATGAGTCTGTCCCATAGAACACCCATGTCAGAGCCAACAGCACTTTTTACTTCAAATTCAGTGGTATCCCTCACTTTTTCAACTCTGGCCTTCTCAGATCAGGTAAATCTCAGAGCAGAAGAGTCATAGCAGGGGCTCAGGATTTTAGGTCATCTTCAAAGTTTTGGGATCTGTCACTGCCCCCCTGTGCCTCAGTGCTGGACAATTCAGTGCCATTGTTGACCTTGAAGCCAGGTCTTACCAGAGTCAAGGGCATTCCATCATGCCTGCGGTGACCCAGGGGGTGGGGGTGGCTTCTTTGGCTCTGAGTTTGTCCTCAGCTTTTGAGTAATTCAAGAAGGTTCTCTCCAGGTCCAGAGAAGAGGAAACCTTACCCCACTCAGTTCCATCCTGGCCTCCTGTGGATCCTGTTTCTCTGTAAGTTCATCCTGATTGACAGGGTCAGTCAGCTTCATTCAGCCACGGGGGTCTCGCCAAGCGAGCTCCCTGTTCAATTCTGAACTTTCTCCAGAGGCCCCCGTGGGGGATACACCTAAGAAACAGACTTGTAAGAGGACACACTTGGACTTACCACCAGAGCCAATCATCAAACACTCTGATTTTGACAAAGGAGAGGGTTCCCCATGACCTCTTCTGGCAAATGTCTCCTTCACAGATATTTTAGGGTAAATGAAGAAATTAGAGGGTTGATCATCCAAAGACCCCTTTTTCAAAGGAGTCTGTGTTCCTCGAGGGTTTTGGGACTGGCTCTTCTACCTCCTGGTTGCTCCACCAGCTGATGAACTAATAGATCTAGTTTAATAATAATATGACACACTGGAGCAAGGGTCCCTTAGTAGATGCCATGGTTATTGCAACAGCCACAAGGAAAGACGTGTCTAAGGAGAGCACATCTGTTCATTCCTCTAATAGAGAATATGGGGTGTTGGACAGATCTGGGAAACGAACATACACTCTGGTGGCTTTTGCACTCAGAACACTGAACTACCTGGCTGACATGACCATTTTTTAGAGGGACTTGTCAAAGGAATAAATCCCTCTTGAGTAACTTGCCTGTGGACATCTAAAAATCAGTGGTTTATCAGCTGTCTACCCCCAGTCCATGACTAGTGTTTCCCAGCTGATGGTACATTTAGGGCAGCAGGCACTGGCATTGCAATCCACTGGTACACCTGAATATGCCTATGTGACTCTGCAGAAGACTTCAAGATGTCCTTTGTCAGTGCTTCCTTCTACGGTTCCACCCTGTTTTGACCTAAAGTGAAGGAAAGACTTCACAGAAGCAAGCAAGAGTTTAATATCCTGTCTGCCATTGGCATACTTTTTCCAGCTCACAAAATACATTCTCCTGAAACCAGAAGGGAGGGAAAAAGCTATGGTTCTAAAAATCCCAAGGTTTTGGGCAGGATGCATCTGCGGACAGCCCTCCGTGCAGAGGATTGAGTAACTTTAATGGACATTGCCCCAAAGGCAAACTGCAAAATCAGGGGTTTCATGATCCTTTCACTGAGAAACCTTGCTAGCACTCCTGAACTCTGACACATCAATCAGTACATATGACAATGAGTGGGTCGTCAGCATGCACACTTCACCTCCTACTTCACCCAAACCCACATCACACATACCTACATATGTCGAGGTCCTCACCAGAAACATACCTAAACACCAAAGACCTCCCAAACACAAGCACGCTACACATAATATTTTCTCTGCAGAACACAACACAGATAATAGTTCACATACCAGTGTCTTACCCATACCTCTCAGCTATACAGATTTTCATAAAATGTCCAGATTTTTGCCTCATATTTTTGTTCCATGTTTCATACAATCATGGTTTTCTAGCAAATTAGTGGTAAATTATTAAAGATTTAACTTAGAATTAGAGTTTCAGACATCATACCCTTCAGAAAATTCATGCAAGGGAGCATGGCCAAGATGCCAGACTGCTAACAGTACTGAACATTAGCTCTGCTTATAACATTTTTATTCTGACAGGAAATTTAATCTAATTTTTGGAAATACTAATCCAAAAGTATATCAGAGGATTTGTGAATATAGGTCCTTTATTATTTTTCAAAAATTGTAAGCCACGGTGGTACAGCGGTTGCATTGTTGCCTCACAGCAAGAGGTTCTCCCATTCGATTCTCAGCTAGTGTGCAGGGAGTGCCTTCTGTGTGGAGTCTGCATGTCTTCCCCGCGGTCAAGTGGCCTCCGAAAGACAGATGTAAATGGGCATACCTTCGCTGAAGGTTGGGCGTCGGGCTGGCAACTCGGCACCATAAAAATCTACTGCCAATCATTAGTGGATCGGAGTTCCGCTGTGGCGACCCCTTACCAGGAAAAGCCGAAAAGACAAACAACAACATTATTTTTCAAAAATTAGTACTAAAACATAAGTTTTTTTATTTTTTCCTGTCAAGAAGTTTTTCCTCAAGAAATCCAAGTATATGTAACCCGAAGAACTCTCATCAGGACAGTGTGGTAAAGAAGGAGCTGCAAACATTAATAACTACTATTCAAGAACTATCTATAAAAATGGACAAACTAGAGAATAAAATAGATACTATTAAACAAGACTGTAGTTCGCAGCTGGACATTCTTAGTGAAATGGCTAAAAAGCATTCTGAACAAATTGCTTCTATCAAGGAATCTGTAACAAATATGGATGGCAGACTGATGGAATGTGAAAGTCAAAATGAGTTTCTTTTGAAACAGAATACAAAACTAACAGAAAAGCTGGAAGACCTAGAAAGTAGGTAATGGAGAAACAACATTAGAATCTATGGAGTACCAGAAAAGGAAGTGGGAACTGATATGATACACTTTCTTAATAACTGGCTTCCAACATCAAAATCTTCCTGAAGCCCTTTCCTTTGGTATAGAGAGGGCTCACCGGTCTCTAGCAAAACCTGCTTCAACAACAGTTTCTCCTAACCCCAGATCCATCATTGTTAGATTTTTGTCCTCCCAAGATAAGGATTTGGTTCTGAAGTCTGGAATAATTCTCCCATCAAGATAAAGGACAAACTCGTTCGTTTTGACAATGACTATACTTCGTCTGTCATATCTAGAAGGAAAGAATGTATTCCCTTGATAAAATCTCTTAAAAAAGTTAACATCAAAGCACAAATTCTCTTTCCCTCCAGGATAAAAATATTTTTACCAGAAGGTGAGAAGATCTTAGCTCTTTGTCAGAGGCTTTGGACTTTATTCACAAGAAAAAAATACTAACTGATATAGAGGGCATGGAATGGTCTACATAGAGTGTGAAAAGAATGCAACTAAGAACACTTGGACTGTCAAAGAAAGTGCAAATAAAAAATTAAAAGACAAATAGGATTGTTATCAAATAATTCTAAATACTTTCTTGCAGAACTCTTTACTTAATGTTTTATTGGAATATATATACAAAGCAAATTAAAGTGTCTTTATTTTACATAATATTTTATTGGAATACATATACAAAACAAAGGTCTTTATTTTGCATAGGCATATATCTATGTATGTATACATGTATGTATGTGTGTATGTGTATGTATATACACACATATATATATATATATATATATATATATATATATATATATATATATATATAATTTTTTTTCTTCTTCTTTCATACCATATGTTTACTATAACCAGGGCACAGTTAACTTCATTATATATTCATTTGGAATACAAAAGTCATGCTGTCTTACTATTAATTCATGATTTCCAAAGTAAAGCATTCATGTGTGTTAGTGGTGGGGTAACACTTTAGAGTTTACTGTTTAGTCTATTATGATTACACTGTATGGAATTCCCAAAACAAAAGTGCCCTTAGGAGATGGTTTCTTAAGATAGTTTTGTTTCCTCTTGACATTTTAGAAAAGATGTTCATATCATGATTAATATATATGTCTTTACTTAAAATCTTCATTTCTTAGTGTAATATATCAACATTCAGTGCTTTACATTAACTAAATGTTCTAATTTTAATTCTTAACCTAATTTAGTTTAAGGGATGTAAATTATTGTTTCATGGGGAAAATCTTACTTTCCCAACATTTTTAGAGAAGGGCTGTTCATGTTTTTTTTCACTGTGGAGGCTGCTGTGCACTTTTTATGCTTCTTTAGAATGGAAAAAACTTAGTTGTTTGAAATTCCCACCAAAAATGCCTTTTCTAAGCCTCTGTGACTGTTTCTTTACATGCACAAGCATCTACAGGGCACTAGCAGCAAGCTAGAGAAGCTGGAAGCAAGAATACAGTGAGTGATGACATCGCACGACCTTTGAACTCATGCATGACTCAGAAACCAGGAAGTAAAGCTGAAAATGAAACTAGAAGAAAAAGTAACTTTTTTTTTGGTTTTTTTTTTCGTCTTTTATGCATTTAAAGGTATGAAATCACTTTAAATATGTATTTTTAACAAACTAGGACTTTAATGGAGTGATTATTTTACTAGTCCAATGAGGAAAATTGCATTTTAATGCTACTGTACTTCTGTTGCTTTGAAATACTGAAGTCTGACAGGATACCATTCTTTGCTTTGATAGCATGCCCTAAATGATAATATATCGATGTTTGACTACTTAAACAAACAATTTCTTTAATATTCTGAATGCAAAGATATATATAGGATTGAGTCTCCTTTTCCTTCTGCTACTTTCATGCTTAAGCAACTTTAATCTATATTATGTATTCTCACTGATGCAGATTTAAAGCAATATAATCAGACTCAGTTGCAATGATAGTTATGATACTGTGATTCAAATCTTTGTATGACCACATACACTGTAGGAATGGATTGTTAAAATGTTACTAGATCAACATATGGTCCCCCCCTTTTTTTTTTCTGTATTGCTATAGTTATAAACACAAGAGACTGTAATACAGGTATACAATATATAGGTATTAGAAGCTTATGCCGATAAAACAACTAGGTTAATTGGTGAAACTGACTCCTTATTTTCCATTACCCAGTAGTGGTTTACACAATATTATATATGAATCCACTGTGATTGCCTGATGGACTTTTTATGTTCATATTTGTTTTAGTTACCTTAGAAAAGCTTTACTGTTTGTATATACTACATTTAAAGCAGAAGCTATTTATGTATATTTTTGGTGTGTGAGATGGTGCTAAAGGGTGGTTTAGTTAATTTATTAACTAAACCTGGAACTTTAGGTTCCATGTATGTATGTTTTCTTAGTTATTGGTTTCAGAATGTGTTTCTAAATATTTTTGACTCATCCATGATACATAACTTCATGAATTACTTCAAGTCATTATACTTGGAAGGTATTATTGATGCTCTAAATATAACTTTAACAAATGATGATATATAAATGCTTATCATTAAATATTAATGGCTTAAATAACAAAGTCAAAAGAGCTGGTTTAATTAAATTCATTAAAATGCACAGAGCTCAGATAATCTTCTTGCAGGAAACCCACTTGCTGGAGAAAGGATTTGCAAAAATGATCATTTAATGGTTTTAGAGTTCTCATGGATTCCTGCTTTAGAGACAAACTGAGATGTACTCTTATACTATGGAATAATACTTATACACTACCTAAAAATTTAAACACCTTTTCAGAATTGACCTTATAACCAAGAGCAATGAAAGCAATTGCTGGAGGTGTGGTGATATTCTTGAAGCCAACTGGGTTCATATGTTCATTGAATGTAGAACTCTCACACAATACTGGAGTGATTTTAGACATTTTGCAAAAGCCCTGTGGTCTGATAACTGTCAAATTACTAGCTCTTTGATATTATTCAATGTCCCTACCCCAAGTGTAATTCCTAGACATCAGTTACCTGTTCTTTGGTTAATTTTAGCTATTGCTCAAAAAATAATTACATTGAACTGGAAAAATAAGCAAGATCTTATGTTTACTGAGTTTATTTCAATAGCAAAATCTGTATGTAAAAAAGAAATGCAAACTATTTATCAGAGATCATCAAATGCAACACATAAAAGACTAGCCTGCCAAAAACTGGAGATTGTTAGATAAATATTGATTACCTTTCTTGGATAAAACAAATGTTTATTATGGATGTTTGTATATAGTGTAAATAGTTATTATGTTTTATATTGTTTATTTTTAATACTTTATGTCCATGTTTATTAACAAAATTTAATAAAAATGTTTTTGGAAAAAAAAAAAGAAAATTCATGCAAATGCAAAACCTGTTATTCTATCAACTTTCTAAGTTTGTAAGACTAATATTTAAAAAATGACCCTATTTTTGGGCCTGTATCCCACTTTTATGCATGGCTTTGTCCAGATTTCATGTTCTAAGAGGTTGAGCGGTAATGTCTTACCTGTTAAGCCCTTAAGACAAAACATAAAACCAAGCGTATTAGTCATAGATGATTCCATCGTGAGACACACAGATATCCCTCTCAAAAGTCTGTCTGACAGGTGTCAGGATCCACAATACCCCACATGCACTCAAGTCTCTCAACAATAGGTATTGTTATGACTCCGTCATTATTTATTATTTATTTCTTTATTTGGCATTTTTTAACCAGGTTAGTCCAACTGAGCTGAATGGCCCTTCTTCAGTGGAGACCTGCGAAGAAAAGCTCCAGAATACATATAAAGATTTATGAAATTGCACAGTAAGAATGCAAAATTGACATTCATTGGAAAAACAATGAAATAACAGGGTACATAAAATATTCATAAAATATACAGCTAACAAAGTATATAAAATATAGAACTATATATTTTTTTATTGCCATGTACAGAGGGTAGGTGTTCAAGGATGAACTAGTTTGTTTTGCATATGCAGAAATGGAGAGAAATATGATCAACATATTCTGAAAAGTAGAAGAGAGGCAGAAGTAAAATTGGAGAGGAAATGGAAATTAAGGATGATTATGACAAGGGCAGGATCTTGAGTTTAGGAAGTAGTTTTTAACTTCAGTTTTGAATGAGTTGATACTATTAATGCTACGGACGTTAAGAGGAAGCCCATTCCAAGCTAAGGATACTGAGTTTTTGTAGAAGAATTTGCTTATATTTCTCTTTGGTTTATAGATGTCTAGAAGGTTCTGGTCAGAGCTATGAAGTGAACGAGCTGGAACATAAGGGGATACTATGGAAGAAAGAGAGGGCAGGCTGAGGGTTTATTTAGTAGGGAGTGTGTGAGCTGCAGCTGGGAGAGAAGAAGAAACTGGGGGAATTCAAGCCACTGAACTTGTTTCAGGCCAAGGTAATGATGTGATTTATATGGCTGATTAAATGTGAATCTGGCTATATTTTTATAGATTTGCTCTGGTTTGGTTAGTATTGTTGACTGGAGATGAATAAAGATAGGAGAGGCATAGAGAAGGCATGAGAGGAGGAAGGCTTGCACTAGGGTTGGTTTGGAGTTGGAAGCAAAGAATTTTTTATTTTTATAGAGAAGACAATTTTTGTTGTTTTTTTAATACAGAGATGTATATGGATGTTGAATTTGAGCTGGTCATTGATTATTGTACCTAGTAGCTTGGTGTGTGGTTCAAGTTTGATAAGGGTGTTATTGAGAAAAGAAATAGTAAAGGGGGATTTGTGGTGGGAGAGAGATTTGGGGAGGAATAGTGGGACCTTAGTCTTTTTAGGGTTAAGTATAAGTTGGTGGTCAGTTAACCATTTTTCTACAGATGAGAAAGTATTTTGAGTGATGGCCAGAAGGGTATTGTCTAAGAAAGAGACGAGAGGTGAGTCGTTGACATATTGTATGAGGGTGGAAGTGGTGCAGGAGGAGTGTAGATTATTAGTGAAGAATGTTGAAAAGGAGAGGACCAAGGATTGAGCCTTGAGGGACAGCAGTCTGGATAGGTAGAAAAGTGGAACAGGTGGATTACCATCTGACAGTTTGAGAGGTAGCTCGAGAACCAGTTAATAGTAGCAGGGGAGAGGTTAAGATCAATAAGTTTAGCAAGTAGCTTGGAATGGGAAATAGTATTGAAATCTTTAGAGATATTGAGGAAGAGGCAAGATACAAGAAGATTTTTGTCTCTGGCTTCAGCAACAGAGTGAGTTAAGGGTAGGAGGGCAGTGGAAGTGCTATGATTACGCCTGAAGCCATGATGAGAAGGGGTCAGTAGGTTTTCATCAATTAGGTACTTAAGAAGCTGGTTATGAATATATTTTTTGAGGATTCTGAAGAGAGGACAGAGAATGGCAATGGGTCTGTAGTCTGCTGGATCTGTGGAGTTGCCTCCTTTGTGTAGTGGTATGGTATAAAAAGATTTCCAAATATCTGGGACAGTGGATTCTTGGATAGATCTATTTGGGCTGCAAGTTTAAGGAAGAGTGAAGAAAGGTTGTCGGTTGAGGGAGAGCATGGTTTTAGTTTAAGCAGAAGGGACTTTATGTAAGTGGTGAAGACAGGGTTGAGAGAGAAAGGGGTGGTCTTGTCTGCCGTATGTGTGGTATGAGTGAAGTTTTGACTTTGGCAGGTTTGGGTTAGTTTTTGAATTGATTCAATGAAATGTGACTTTAGTAAGGTGGCATTTTCTTGGGAGTATTGCTAGGTTCATAGGTTCATAGGTGTGAACTAGGCTAACGGCCCTGGAGCCTTTATAAGCCTAGCCCAAATAGATTCCTTGGCATCATGTCACCCAAAGTTAGTTCCCAGTGCCCCTGTCAAGCAAGGCCACTGAAATGATTCCCAGGGTGAACTTCCTATTGCCCACCCACTCATCAAGATTTCTCTTAAAGAGGGCCAATGAAGTGCTCTGCTTGACATGAATGGGAAGTTTGTTCCAGAGTATGGGAAGTGTCTGGTTAGGAACCTGTCCCTCCAGCATGTTCTGTTTATTGTGGTAATGAGGTTAAGGTCCCTGGAGCATGTGGCATGTTGGGATTGGAATTTCTTTAGGTGTAGCATATCTAGCAGCTCTGGGTCAGACATGGCTTTGTAGGTCAAGCAGAGATTGCCTCTAAGTAGGCAATAAGAGACAGAGTATAGCTGGAGTTTTTTGAGTCTGTCCATATACAGCATGTGTCTAAGGCCTAAGATCCTCTAAGTGAGGTATTTTTGTGGCCTTTCCAGTTGTTGTAGGTGTCTAGTTAGGCACATACCAAATGGGGCGGTGTATTCTATAATAAGTCTAATGAGAGACAAGTAGAGAGGGATTATGATGTCTTTCTTCCTGGATGAGAAACCTTTTGTAATGAGATATGCGACATATAAGGACTTTTTGACTACAGTGGCAATGTGGTTATCAAAGGAGAGGTTGCTGTCAACCTGTGTCCCCAGGTCTCTTATCACACCTTCGGTGTTTAGTGGACTACCGCCTATGTGGTAGTTCATGGGCACGGCATTTTTCTCAAAGGGAGTGACACTGCACTTTTTGGCATTGAGCTTAAGGCCATGGTTCTGGCACCAGTCATTGGTGTCAGTGAGGCCTTTTTGTTGAATGTCTACATCAGTTGGAGAATCAATAATGGCTCCCAGTTTGCAATCATTTGGGGGCAGAAAAGGGGGTAAAGTTTGCACTGAACCTGTCAGCCAATATGTTGGCAATATCAGTTGGTTCTGTATATGTATTGCCATTGTGCTGTAACTCAGATAAGATCTGAGAATTGCCATGTAGATTCTTGACAGCTATAGAATGCCTTGTGGTTGTCTTTAGAATCTGCAGCAATTTTGTTTTCATAGCTAGCTTTAGAGGATAGGGGTTGGGGGTGGTAGGTTGACCAGGACATAAAATTTTATTGATGGAGTGCCAGAATTCTTTTGGGTTAGAATTATTGGTGAATTGAGCATTATAATAGAATTTTTTCTTGTCTCTATTGATTTGTTTTTTTTTTTTTTGATAGGTTACAGAGTTCTTTATATCTTTGGAAAAATATTGCAGATTTAATTTTCAGCCATTGTTTCCAAAACTTGTCCCTTTGTTTCATGAGATTGAGGGTGTCTTTAGAGAGGCAAGAAGAGTATGTTGTTTTGATTCTAACTTTTTGTAAAGGAGCTATAGTGTCAAGGATATCAAGGAAAGTGCAATTAAATGTTAGAACTGCATCATTGAGGGGAAGGTACTTCAAGTGGCTCCAATTAATAGAAATGAGCCTGTTGTTAAATGTCATAGTCCATGTTGGTGTGAACGACTTGAGATGTACCTCTCTAGACTATATGAAGAGATACATGATTGAGCTCTCAGACTATGTGTCTCAGGCTGGTATGTCCCTAGCCTTAAGCAGCATTTTACCTTCACCAAAGATGATGTCTCAGTATAAACAGAAAATGATTGGCTTAGTTTCTGTTGACATTCCAAGGGGATACAGTATCTGTCAGCTTGGGATGACACAATCGACAGACCTCGATGCTTTGCCAGAGATGGTCTTATCTGTCACCACTGGGATTTTGGCTATGGGCTAAGGCTCTTGCCACCCCCATAGTGACTCTTTTAGGCAGTGTCTCAAGGACAAAATTCCTGATGTAAAAACTCCATCTAAAACAACCTCAAGGTTTTGCTGCTAAACGCTAGGAGTCTTAACATGAAACTGCATTCACTGGAAGCAGTCCTCACTTTGGAAGACATAGACATTTGTGCAGTCATGGAGACCTGGTTCAAGTCTCTGGAGAGCACCCCAGCCATATCAGGCTATACCTCCTTCCACACATTCAGACCACAGACAAACTGAAGGCATACAGACTAAAGGAGGCGGTGTATCGATGTTCATTAAAGATAAATACACCTCCAGATTGGTTGGACAGCATGATTCCCAGGTGCAATTAACTGTTGCCATCTACAGGACCCCCTCCATGAATCAGGACACCCACACTGCCTATTTGGATCTACTTGAGTCTATCAAGGTACATCCAAACACCATGGTTTTGGGCAACTTTAACTACCCATCCATTGACTGGGGAAATTACTCGTGCTCAAACTCACTTGCCCAAAGGTTCCTTGACTTCATTAACTCTAGTGCCCTGGACCAGCTAGCTGACAGCCCCACAAGGGGTGCCAGCATCATGGATCTGGTGCTTACCAATATGGGGGACTACTGTAGCAACTCCATTGTGAGGTATTCCTTGGTGAGATCTGACCACAAATCAGTCTCATTCGAAGTAACTATCACATCTGACCCCCCCCCCAGCAGCAACTAAACTAAAAAAAAAACTTCTCCAAAGGAGATAACCTCTTACGGGATGGTATAAATAGCTTCACTGCACCTCCATCCTCAGATGGTACTGGAAACTTTATACAAACTCCTGAACAACTGCATTGACTCAGCCGTACCTGACAGAACCAAAACAAGCTCCTCAAGGAAGAGCAACCCTGTCTGATAGACAACTGCCATTAACAGGCTTTACAATAAGAGGAGGAAATTGCTGTCTAAGAGTAAGAGGGAGCGAGCTCTAAACTAGAAGCACTGCCTCCTCAGCTTAAACAAGCAAATAAGACTTCTTGTGAAGTCCTCCAAAGCTATCTGTGAATCCAAATTAGCTTTCTCAACTAAGGACAACCATAAGGCATTCTTTAGCTACATCTGTAACCTAAAAGGAAAGGCCCAGATTTGTGCCAAACTGGTAGTTAATGATACCACATATACCGAGCCTGTAGACATTGCTAACCTATTAGCCGACAAGTTTTGTGAAAACTTCACTCTCCTGTCCCCGCCGCACTTACCCCAAGACATCTGTAATTCCTTACTCAAATAATTTTTTATTTTCCAAATATTATAATATTTAACAATACAATCATCATGAAAACAAATATCCATAATTCCTGTCCTCTACCTTGTATCTCTAAAGAGCAGGTTGTGAGCACCCTCTCTAAGGTCAAAAACATAGCATCCATGGGAACTATCATCCCAGGCTGTGTCCTACATGGGCTCAAACAAGAATTAGCAATACCATTGGGTATTGTTTTCAATCATTGTCTAAGCACTGGCTTCATCCCAGCTGAATGAAAAAAGGCCACCGTTATCCACTTGCACAAAGGTGTTCCACTAACTCTGGGAAATATAAACCTATTAGCCTGACTAGCCGTATCTGCAAGGCCATGGAGAGAATCATCACGGACCTTATAAACAAAGATATTGGTAATCTCCAAACACTTGACCCTACTCAATTTGAATTTGTCAAAGGGATAGCATGGCTGTTAAACCTGGTGGACTTTTTCAAGACAGACACCAAGGCCCTTGATGAGGGGAAATCTGTGCATACAGCTTACCTAGACTTAGCCAAGGCTTTTGACACTATCCCCCACTCAAGCTTAATTGACAAACTCACCCAGCTAGGTATCAACCCGTATATCATTAGATGGGTCGCTAACTGTCTCACTGATAGAACCCATATAGTCAAAATAGGGGAATCTACCTCCAACAGCAGACCTGTAACCAGTGGTGTTTCACAGGGATCAGTCCTGGGACCTCTACTGTTTGGAATCTATTTCTCTGAAGTGCAAGCTAAAACTAAAGTTCTGTGGAATTCAAAAAACACATTTCTTGCACCCAAGAATCATGTAACTCCCTCAATGCTTTATTTATTTAAATGTTTATGAAGCAGTGCATCTCTATGAATCCTATGCACTATTGTTTTATATACACCTTTACAGGGTCATAACAATCTACACTTTATTTCCCTTGAAAATGCATACATTTATACTTAAATTTTCTACTTTTGTTTTGTGACATCATTATGTTAATTCTTAGAAAAGTGAAATTTTCATTCCTTTAATAAAGATCACTAATATAAATAAATTATTACAGCACTTATATTGTTTTTTATGATTTATTAATATAGTTTATTCCAGAGTGTGCTACAAGAAAATGCATATTTTCTGATATAATCAAAGTGTTTTCCAGGAAAAGATATTTAATATTGAAAATAACTATGTACATTTTAGAGGTAATAGCAATCTTACTGATTAATTTGTTAAAAAACAGTTCTTAAAGGAGTTATTAAAATAAATACCCCTTTAAAGTATTTTGAATGTTCTTTTATAAGAAAAATACTGAGTCAGTTAAAACATTACTTCCAATTTTTAAATTTCAACATTAATAATATAATTAAAATCTGATCAAAAAAACTTCGTCTACTAATAAAACTACATTGAAAGTCTGTTTAACGAATCCCCATAACCATTTAGCTACCAGAATACATTGGCATTCCATGAGGTCTTAATCTGTCATTCACATTAGGTAAATTCATACATAATTGAAATCATTATTTAAGATAAGTGAAGTTTATACTGCAAATGATAAGACACTAAATGAATCTATGAATACTTTTCCTCTTCTGACAATGATGCATTACTTAGGATATCTATTAGGAGGAGAAGAGTATTCATAGATTAATTTAGTTTCCTGTGAACTGTGGTCATTTATATTTTATTTCACAGATAAGCTAATTTTTGCATTAATATAAACATTATAGTTAAAAAGATTTGGTGCTTCACACATAAAGACATTGACAGACTAACTTTTTCACACTGGAAATATATAAGAAGTACAGTAAATCTGCAATGGACAAAGTGTGGGACTTCCAACACTCATCTAAAGTAAGCTGTAACTGTTTATTTTAATCTGAGGAAGAGAGGTATTGTTATAACTTAAAATGTAACATTGCTGACACTTATACTCCCAGCCCCTTTGCATTAACTGCAACAGTCAGTTGAACAAAACAGCAGAATATATCAAAAAGTGTTTTTTGCAGGGGCGGGGGGCAATCCTCCTTGCACTCCAATTTGAGGGCTGTACCCCTATACCTCCTGCTACTATATAAACAAGTTCCAAGATGCACAACAGTGGGGCAAAGAGGAAAAATTCCCTAAACCCACTTTCACATGATCTTATTTATTTATCTTTGTTTACAGGGAAAGTCTGATTAGGACTGATCCCATTTTCAGCAGATGCCCAGGGAGAAAAACTCCATAGTTAAAGTGCATAGAACATTGCAAAAATATATACATAAGGTAAGACAGTAGGAGATTTTCATTGTACAAGGAGAAAAAAAGATGCTCAGTTTTCACAATTACAACACACAGAAGATATTCACTTTACATGCATATGTTAAAAGATTGTGGCATTTTTGTATCAAGTACAGTTCCACAATTGTGATGGTGTGAATTGTCTAAAAGATAATCTAATTCACCATCTGACAAAAAAACAAACAAACAAAAAAAAACAGATTTGACCACTATATGTACATATGCAGAAAAGTACTAATCTAAGGTACTCATTTCCAACTTAATTTCAAATTATGTTTTTCATGAACAAACATAATACATGATACTGCCTACAGTTAAAACACACTATTACATCTGATATAGGAACCAGTCAGTTAAACTAAAATAACTTGAATACTCCTAGCATATCTATTTCTCTGTATGGAATGGCAGAGTAATTCAGTCATAGCTGTATTTGAAATGTGGGAAAGTTAAGAGAAGCTGTCATTTTATGCAATGCACTTGAGTAAGACTGTCACTATGGAGAGAGGGGGTATTCATAAAAAAAAAAAAAAAATGTAACATGGCTGTGCTGCAATAAATAGGTCTAGTTAGCATGATATGGCCCAGTAGGGATTAGGTATACATGAGTACTGCCATGACACAGTCCTGCCGGGGTCAGTACTGCATAATGAATGTTCACAGCTTTGACAATAGCACTAATCATACAACTCAACTGCCTCCACTGTGAGCGATCATGTGACCTGAGGACAGGATCATGCACATGGCATGCCTATCCTGTTGCTATGCACCTTCACACCTCATAGCTCTTACATGGGTATAGTAGGTAGCCCATGTAAGGACACCACAGTAAAGTGCCAAATGAGGTTATTATATAAATGGGAAGGAAAAAGGGAAATAAGACAATCAAGTCTGAGGAAGTCCAAGCACAGGAACATACAAAAGGACAATGGAAAGGGAGAGTGGTGTAAGGAGAAACTTATACTTTTTTGGGACAGGTGCCCTTTTTTGTTTTTTCAAAGAAGGATAGGGTTCAATGTAACATGGGAAGGTGTAGGTAGAAAGCAGAGTACAGAGAAAGAAACAAGGACAGACAAACAAAAACAGAATACACATAAATATCAAAACGGGAGGTAATGACACACAAGGGAGGGGCAGCAATGGAAAGATGCAGACTGACAAGGGGTGGACAACTGTTAAGGGAGGACTGGACAACAAACTGAGGATGGCAAGTGAAACTAAAGGATGAGGAACACATTTATCTTGTATGGGTAGAGGACAGGAAGGCTTGCCAAGCCATTCCAGAAGGGAGATCAATCACCATATCCCTGGCTGCCATCAATGGTAGGTTCTGAATTTGGAGGCTTGATGGTCAGGGCCAGCCAGCTACAAGACTCTGCAAGCCAAGCAAGGAGGTATTCCATCAGACATCAAGTTGTGCATCCAGTTCTGTATGTACTACCCAACACAGCTTGCACTAGATGACCCAGGAGGGCCCATTTACACCACTCTCAAATGAGAAGCCCTATACCCTCATCACCAGAAAAGACTCAATGGAGGCCACTAATGTGCCCTTCTGGTTGCCTTCCACTGGGTGGCATTCACCACCTCAAAGAAAGTCAGGCCTGAGGACTGTTAAGGTCCCAATGTTCAGTGTAGAGGCCAGGAGAGAGTGTGGTCACCATTGCCTTACCTGTGCTTATGACATGACCAATCCTGCAGACAAAGAAAATAAATGAGGGAAAACAAAACTAATCAGAAGCTTTTCAGCTATAGTTTGTACAGTTTTCTTTTAATTATTACATTAAAAGGCAAAAAAAAAGCAAAATAATAAAACAAATGGAAAACATGACAAAAAAGAAACAAATGCAACTGTTCAGTTATAAGTTCTACAGTTTATCAAAATATTAAATTATAGGCAGCAATGTACCACACCTACCCCATTACCATTAGAGCCTGGCCCACCTCCTCTGGCAGGTGATAGATACTGTTGTGGTGCTGCAAAACATGAAACAAACAGTAGTGAGTACGAGTACAGTGTATCACTGATAACAAAAGGCAATTACAGCTTCTGGTGCTAGGGCTACTATACAGTAGCAAAGCAAGAATAGAATGCTTACAGTAAAAGGTGACTGTCTCTCCCTAAACTCTTCCTCTCACTGATGGAGAAGATCAAGGTAGTATGTCTTTAGATCACTGTATTCATTCCAGCACTCCTCACCAGAGCAGTTGATGCCAGTGGCATTACTGATTGCCCTGGAAGTTGGTGCCAGGCATCTGCTTTATAAAGTATCCCTTATATTCCCGCTCCAGGTACTCCTGATGATCGAGGTGCAGTAGGAGTAAAACAATTTTTCATTCACTGCTACATCAATCAGGAGTCCTGCCAGAATCTTTGCTTACTAAGGCCATGTCCAAGTGATGTGCATTAATGGACACAATGGTAGCCCGGTGCACATTAGCAGCAGCACAATGCAGACTGACATTAGCTTGGTCAAGCTTCGCTGGAGTGCACACCCCTTATGTAACTGCCCATCATGTGAATGGGCATGACTGACAGCAGGGTAGCATAATGTATGTCGTAAGTAGTGTGATGTAAAGAAACATTTGCATGGCCTAGCTTCAGAGAGACCACCCTGCCAGTGAACAAGTAAGAATGAATGCCATAGCACAGACTAGGGGTTATAACAAATCACTTTATTGGCACAACTGAGTGACAGTTACTCTAAATCAACTCATTAGCATAATGAACACATTCTGCTCCCCAGTTTATTATAATAACAACTGTAGTTACCATTTCTCGGGATACCACATTACAGCAAGTGACTTAAAGAATCTATATATAGTAGATAACAGAGTGTATTGTCATATATGCAAAATGACAACAGACAGGACAACTGGTAATGGCCTTCAGGACTACATTGACCACACTAGGGTGCATGAAAGCAACACACACTTTCACCCAGCAGTAGTGTGTGTATGGTAACAGTGCACTGGGTATGACAGGGAACTGACATGCTGTAGGGGCTTAATATGGCAGAAAACTGGGGGCTGGCAGGACAGGCTACAGTTCTATTATGGGGCTCAACTTGATAGGGCACAGTGTCCCTTTCAGAGGAACTCATCCTGACAGGACAAAGGAGAAAGGTAGGACAAATTGCACAGGGAACATAGACTCAGTTCTTATCCTACTGTGTAGATGACACTAGGTGACACCACACTGTGCTATATGTCCACTGATGGTATAACATGTTACATTGGAAAGTGGGCTCACATTATACCAGGGACAGACTGTGCTATCTACACATTTGATGCACAGCAGGCATGGATAACATGCCCAGAGCTGCCACTGTAGAAACAGTGTCTTAACAGTTACACTATATCAGCACATAGGCCTGCGACCATTGTAAGGGTGCTGGTAACATAATGGAGGCAAATGTTGTTGGGCATGGACAGTCATGTATTCACACATTGATCTATTAATGCAAGTCACAGATGTAGATTTCCTGGCAAGAGACCACAGGCATAGCAACAGGTGGAAAAATTCACCACAGTGGAGACCGAGGCCATATACAAGCATGGTGTGTGTATCCTTGACAAGGTAAAGCTGACAGGATCTTTTGGGACCAGATGTAGCAGGCACTAGTGCATCACATCAATGTAGTGTATGGCCGTAATACAACAATAAAACAGGAGCATTGCAGGATCACTGATATGTTCCTCATTGCCTGGACCAAGGTAAAAGAAATCATCTGAGACAGACTGACTGCGGTGGACCACTAAAACAGAGGCACCTCACAGAGATTAAAAAACTCTAGTTTTCCACTCACTGGAAGAAGCGAGAGAACCTCATACTTGGTGGTGGCTTGGCTGTGGAAGCTAAGCTGGTGAAGACTGCCCAGCTGTGTGTAGAGGATGCCCTACTGGCACAAGCCTTTCTTGTATAATGGTGATCTGTACATGTGAATGTTTTATACAAACATGTGTGTCATCCAGGGACATCAGTTCTGAAAAAGATATAACCTGCTGCACAAGGTGTGCGTGTGCCTGCAGGTTACATATATGATTGGCATATCCCAGTCTGTGTGACACATGGTGGTGTGGGAGTCACAAATATGTTCCAGCACTGCCACAGGTATGTTAACCACATGCAATGACAAGTTCCACTGGTGGATCCAGCACTACAGATCGGAACATGCCTGATGAAAGTAAGTCAGTCATGGTTGATAATGATGTCGATGGTGATGATGATAATGGCTGCAGTACTATGCACCTGGTACAGTCTGATGACACAGTAACATTAACAGTGGGGTGTGTGCTCTCATTACCCACAACTAAGGTGACTGGAAAGGAGCAAAATGAAACACCAGCCTCATCAGTTTTCAGCGAACATTATCCTATCAATGTCAGATCCACCCTTGCCACACAGATGTCAGCATGAGAAGGCTGCACTGCCTCCAAAATGTGAGTGTCCAGCATAAGGGAGAGGTATGTAGGTGTCCAACATCGCCAACCCTCATGGGTTTCCCAGACCTGGATAAAAAAAGGAATAAACAGGGCACACAGCAAAACCAATAAGTAAAAAAAAACTACACGAAAATCCTAGCCAAGCTAGAGTTTTCACTGTGTAATTCCTTGAAACTCTGTTGTAAAAGAGGATAATGGGATATATGAAAATGATCCCTTAAGGACATAAGGTGTTTCAACTACATCGCAGTTCTGAATGACCATGACTTTTTTTTCTTTTACATTTGTTAATGGACAAATTCAGGTGAATAAAGTCAAACCCCATTAGCTCTGTACACACGTTTCAGTCTTCTTATGAACTCATCAACACAGCATAAGTGAACTATTTGAATAAGCTTTAGAAAAATAGGGTTGTTTTCCCCAGCTGATATCCATTACTATTAAGATGTCTGCAAAATATCCCATCTAACAACTAAATAAAAGAGTAAACAGGACATACAACAAAGCTAATAAGTAAAAAAACTACAAGAAAACCCTAGCCAAGCTAGAGTTTTCACTATGTGATTCTTTAAAACCTCTTGTAAAAGAGGATAATGGGATATATGCAAATTACCTCTTAAAGATATCATGTGTTTCAGTTTTTTATTTTCTCCAAATCTTTTGGGTTAGTAATACCGTGATGGGAATGGACCCCATTTCTAAGTCAAAGTATGATTAAAGTTCATGAAATTAGTAAGTGAAATTAGAAGTGCTGTGTGCAGCACCCGCAATGTGCCCAGTAATGATAACTCCTGCAGTTCGGAGTTACATGTATCGGTAACATATCTAAATACAATTGTAAATTCTTTTTTATAAGACCCATTGCTCCTATTACTATTGGAACTGTCTGGGTATCTTTCTTCCATATTGCTCTCATTTCTGCCTGCAAATCCTGATATTTTAGGACTTTGTGTTTCTCCTTACCTAAGACAGTGTAGTCACTGGGTGTAGCGATTTCAATGATCAGTGCTACTTTTGTCTTCTTTTCATGGACCATTATATTTGGTTTTCTCACATCTGTCTTTTGAACTGTTGGTAGTAGATGATCCCATGTGATGTAGACTTCAGCATTTTCTATGATGCTCTGTTGCTCATGTTTCCAGTGTTTTCAGCTACTTCAGTACTGTAATGTTTGCACAATCTCCAGTGCAACAGTCTTGCCACATTACTATGCCTTTCAGTATACAGTCCTTCTGCCATTAATATTTCGCAATCAGCAACAAGGTGTGCAGCTGTTTCCAAATCTATTTTACAAAACCTGGATTTGTCTGTTTCTCTCACATGTTCAATGGACTTTGTAAACCAACATGTATGTAGTCCACTACCTTGGATAACCAATATTAACCTTTTATCCTTTGGGTTGAATTTGCCTCTCCTTAACCATTCCTATGTTTGATCCTGATCAACATGAGATTGTTCCAGGAGTTTTCTATACTTTTAACTATACTTATGCATTTTCCATATTTCTTGCCTTCTCATCTGATCCTTCACCTTATATTCTTTCTTTTGTTTTTTGGCCCATTCAGTTGCTGCCTGATTTTTATCTGTTTCTGGTTTGATTTCCATTCCTGCTTGATGCTTCTGCTAGAACAAGAAAGGAAGTCGTCTTTGATTTATTCTCCTCATGAACTTTCATTATGTTTGGGTCTTATGAGGTCAGCAGATATGTATGAAGTCCCATGATTGCAGATCTATACATGTAATCAGTTTCAAGGAGGCCCATACCTCCTTCGTAATGGGGAATATATAATCTTGGTATGCACTGATGTTTATAAATCATTTGAAGGGCATAAAGCATCCTTATTGTTTTCCTGTCTAATCTAGCCAATACATTTTGGGGCCAGTCAGTCACTCCAAAACTGTAATTTAAGACAGGAAGAGCAAATTGTTTTTTAGCTTGAACTTTGTTTGTAGGTGTCAATACTGTTTTCAGGATTAATTTAAGTCTTCTAAAATATTCCTTACTGAGTTTTATTTACATTTGTTCATGTTTTATTGTTGATCTTTCACCAGTTCCCAAATATTTATACACTTCCTCTTGCTCAAGTTATTTTATATCACATTCTTGTCCCAAACGGATGTTTTCTTGGTGTTGCAGCTTTCCTGCTTTAAAGGTTGCTTTTGCACATTTATCAAGACCAAATGACATTCTTATATCATCAAAAAAGTTTTGACTACTTGCAGTTGTGCTTTCAGTTCCTCATCTGATGAGCTATACAGTTTAAAATCCTCAACAAAGATGCTATACACTCATTTGAAAGCTTATCAGGTCTGAAATTTAACAATAACAAAACTCAAACACTTTTAATAAACAAGAACGTCACCACTAAATTGACAACTTACAAACATTTTAACTGGGACAGTACATATGTTAAATATTTAGGTTTATCTATTAAATCTAATCTTAATGATACAAACTCAGTTAATTATCAATACCTAATTAATTCAATTATTAGTTAATAAATGGAACAAACTATTTTTTACTTTTGAAGACAGATTGACATTAATCAAAATGACATTGCTACCCAAAATTCTCTTTATAAGTCAGTCTTTAATTAACCCACACTTAAAAAAATAATTTAAAAATTGATATTATATTCAAATTTCTTTGGCATCCTAAAAACCCAGAATATCCTTACAAAGACACACAGCAAGCTGGGAAGAAGGGGGTATTGGGTTCCCTAACATCGACTTATATATTAAAGCTGCCATTATCAATGTAATGTTATGGAGCAATACTTCATGCACATAATATTGGAAGGCAATACGTGAAACTAGTTTATTAAATGATAAAAGAGCATTACTTGAGCCACTTATTCAAATAGATTGGAACATCTTTATATGTTCAATAAAAATATATATGCAAGACAATAAACAGAAACTAAAATCCTGCTTCTCATTAATCAAATGCTACTAAATTTTAAGACTTATACATTCCAACCACTTAATTAAAAAAACTCTTAATATCCATTTTCCAATAGCCTTCAGTAGTGAGTGTTTTATCTTCTTTAATATTAACAAAATGCTAGAATTTAAAAAGAGTAATTTGCTATACTGGAACCAATTTTTGTCTATTAACAAAATATATTAAGCTGACTTCTTAATTGCTAGATATACTTTACAAAATAGCAATTGGTTAGATATCCAATCCTGTGGGGAATTTTTTTACAACAAAACTATACTATCATTAGAAACACATAAAATTCACCTAAAATACTAGAAATAATGCATAACATTATCAAAGGTACCCAAAGAGGCACTTCATTTATATCTATAGTTTACAAAACTATTAGATTTGACTTCAGTTTTATAGACTCCTCTTATTGGAATTATTCTACTAAAATAAACAGAGAAGAATTTACTGTTAATAACAAAAAAATCTATTTGAAGTCAGCAGGAAGAACAACAGCCTCTCCCTATTGGAGAATTTATAGGTTCATAGGTAGGTACTAGTCTATCTGCCCGAGGCCATTTATAAGCCTAGCCAGAGTGTGTCAGCTTTTGCCGCCCCATTGATTAATTAACTGAGCCTCTGTCAAGAAGAGCCAATGAAGTGATCCCAGGGGTGTTTTTTCTGTTACCCATTCACTCGTCAAGGTTTCTCTTGAAGAGTGTTAGTGAGGGGCTCTGCCTAATGTAGTTAGGAATTTTATTCCAAAGCATGGGGAGTCTCTGTGATAGGAATCTATCCCTGCAGCATGTTCTATTTATTGTTGTGGCGAGGTTTAGCTCACTAGAGCGAGTGGCTTGCAGTGACATGGATTTCTTTAGGTGGAGCATGTCCATCAATTCTGAGTTGGACATGGCTTTGTAAGTCAGGCAGAGATCACCGCTCAGTAAGCGATATGCCACTGAGTACAGCTGGAGTTTTTCCAGTCGGGCTGCATAGGACATATGTTTGAGACCAGTAATCCTCTTGGTGAGTTACTTTTGTGGTCTTTCCAGCTGTTGGAAGTGTCTTGTGAGGCACATCCCAAATGGGGCATTGTACTCTATGATGGGTCTGATGAGTGACAAGTAGAGGGGCACTATAACCTCTTTATTTCTAGATGCGAGCCCTTTAGTAATTAGATGGGCTACATAGAAGGATTTCCTAACTACTTTGGCAATATGATTGTCAAAGTAGAGATTACTATCTACCTGGGTCCCCAGATCTCTTATTACCTCTTCTATATTAAGGGGGTTGCCACCTATGTGATAATTCATGGGTGTTTTGTTTTTCCCAAACGGGATGACTATGCATTTTTTGACATTTAGCTTGAGACCATGACTTTGACACCAGATGTCTGTCTCAGTAAGGCCCTTTTAGAGAATGTCTGTGTCAGCCGGTTTGTCAATTATGGCTCCCAGTTTGCAGTCATCGGAGAACTTGGTTAGCCATAGTCCTCCTGTGTTTGCCTGTACTTCTGAGAAGTATATGCCGAACAGTAAGGGTCCCAGTATCGAGCCTTGTGGGACACCACTTGTGACTGGTTTAGAGTCAGACCTGGAGCCCACTATTCTTACCGTGTGAGTTCTGTTGGTAAGCCAGTTGGCAACCCATCTTGTGACGTAGCAGTTTATGTTCAGGCTTTTGAGTTTTTCTATAATTCCCGAGTGGGGAATGGTGTCAAATGCCTTGGCGAGGTCAAGGTAGGCTGTGTGAACTACCTTCCCCTCATCTATGGCCTTGGTGACTGTCTCGAGGAAGTCAACCAGGTTTAGTAGGCATGATCTGCCCTTAACAAAGCCGAACTGGGTCAGGTCAAGTGTTTGGAAGTTCCCAATGTCTTTGTTAATGAGTTCCATGATGATGCGCTCCATAGCCTTGCAGACCAGGCTAGTCAGGCTTATGGGGCGATAGTTGGCAGGGTCAGTTGTGGCCCCTCCTTTGTGGAGCGGAATAAGAGTTGCTGTGCGCCATTCTATGGGCACGTAGCCTGTGGAGAGGCTGAGGTTGAACAGTGTGTTTAGGTGGGGGGTTAATTTGTTCTGTAGTTCGTGCAAGACGCCGCCTGGGACACCATCTGGCCCCATTGACGCTGTGCTTTTGAAAGGGCTGTTTTCACCTGTGCGTCTGTGATTTCCAGGACACTACACTTTTCCAGTATTGTTGTGGGCCCTTTTGGGGGTGAGAGGGGGGTGAAGTTTGCACTGAATATATCTACCAGGATGTTGGCAATATCAGTGGGTTCAGTATATTTTGTGCTATTTTGCACTAGCACAGAGCATATCTGCGAGTTGCCACTTAGATTCTTGACATAGCTAATGAAAGCTTTGTGGTTATCTTTCAAATCCTTGGCTATTTTTCTTTCGAAGTTAGCCTTGGAGGATTTTATGAGGGACCTTAGTTTCTTACTGATACTGATCAGGGATATCTTTCCTTCTTGGGATTTGCTTTTTTTCTGAACTAGTTTCCTCCTTCTATTGTATAGCCTGTTTATGGCAAGGGTCCACCAGACTGGTTTCCTTCTCTTAGGGGAGTGAGTCTTGGTTTTGCTAGGGATGGCATGATCCATGCATCCTTGTAGGTGCTCAGAGTGCATTTATAAAGGTTTCTGCATCTTCGGCAGCATTATCCTTTAGTGTGGGGGCTGTGAAACTTACCACCTCTGTCTTAAGTAAGGTGAAGTTTGCTTTAGAAAAGTTTTTTACTGTGGTTTCCTTAGTTGGGATGGTGGTGGGGTGTGGACATCCAGTGTGATTAGTTTATGGTCTGATCTATCCAGTGATGGGTTGACCTCTGGTGTGGAACACCTGTCGCCCATGTTGGTGATGACCAGGTCCAATATGTTTTCACCTCTGGTAGGGGATTTTATCAGCTGATCCAGGGCATTTTAGTTGATAAATTCCAGGAAGCGCTGGACCTGGGAGTTTGTACTTGAGTTGTTTTCCCAGTTAATGGTAGGGTAATTGAAATCACCCAATATCAGGGTGTTCGGTAGGACCTTCATGTTTTCCAGTGTCTCCAGAAATGTGGAGTGGTGGTCCTGGGTCATGGAGGGTGATCTGTCGCAGGCCACAATTTGCGTTGCAGATTTGCCTGATGTTAGTTGCACATGGATGATCTCGGAAGTATCATGCTGTGCCACTAACCTGGAGGTGTAGGTATCCTTGATGAATATGGATACACCCCCCTCCTTTTGTGTTTCGGTCCATGTTCTGTGGCCGAAATGTGTGGTATGAGTTGTAGCCCGGTAGTGCTGGGGTGCTCTGTGGAGCCTTGAACCAGGTTTCAGTTACTGCACAGATGTCGACATTCTCCATACTGAGGAGTGCTTTGAGCACATGCATTTTGAGATTTAAACTCCTGGCATTGTGTAGCATAACCCTCATTTTTTTATTTGTTCTGTTTATGGAGGTGGGTTTGACTTTTGAGCCTTGCCTAAAAAAGGCACTATGAGGGCAGCAAGAGCCTTGGCCAATATTCAAAAGCCTAGGGGTGACAGGTGCAAGCCATCTCTTGCGAAGCAACAAGGCCTGTTGAGCATGTCGTCCCAGGATGACAGACACTGGATCCCCTTTGAATGACACCAGAAGCTTAGCCAATTGTTGAAATTGATCATTTTTTTCTTTATACTGCAGTATCATTCTTGGTGAGGGCAGGATGCTACTCAGGGTCAGGGTCATACCCGCCTAGGCTAAATGATCAGAGAGCTCTTCCATGTCTCTTTCCATGTAGTCCAGGGAGATACATCTCAGGTCATTGACACCAACATGAACAATGACAGAGTCATATTTGTACTTGTTCTGGAGTGACCTGAGTGCTTGTGTTATGTGGGGGATTCTGGCTCCCGACAGGCAGCTAACAGTAGCCTTCTCCTTGTCCAGCCTAGTGAGTGGGATGTCAGTGTGCCTGACTATAGAGTCGCCTATTACTAGTGTGTTGGGTATGTTATTTCGCCTTAAGGGCTGTGATTGTGGGGCACACTGATTTTGTGTTTTATGTGTTGTCTGGTTTGGTTATACATGGAAGTTCCTACATAGGTGTTTTTAATGCCACACAGAATTGCAAAAATATATATAAAAAAATGACATAAAATGCTGGAGGTGTAAATCAATAGACACTGATTGGTTCCATATGATTGTCACTTGAAAATGGTATCCTCATTTTGGAATGAATTTAGACAATTCTGTAAAGCCTTTTGGAATGATAATTGCAACATCTCTGACTCTCTCATCTTGTTTAATGTACCAGTTCCAGAAGTTATATCTAAAACACAAATACATATGTTATAGTCAATCCTAGCAGTAGCAAGGAAAGCTGTAATAAAGAACTAGAAATCTGTATCTACACTCTCATTTAATACATTTATTTATTTAGCCAAATCACTGTGCGTTAAAGAAATCTTTACCATAAAGTTGAAAACAAATAACTCAACACATAAACTAACTGCTTGGTAAAAATTGCATTCTTTACTGGAGAAATATTGAATGATTTCCTTATTGTGTGTGTGTGTGTGTGTGTATATATATATATATATATATATATATATATATATATATATATATATATATATATATATGTACAGCAATTTTGTTAAGGACTGTGTATGCAGTTTATTACAGTTATAAATGTAAATATCTGTTTATTCATTGTTCTTGTCAAAAATAAAATAAATTTGAAAAAAAAATCACTGTGGGGTGTGCAGGGTTGGAGATACTGAAAAGTGTTTACAAAAATATGTAACATTTTACACATTATATTCATACTTGCATTAATAAAACTAAAACTTGAGTGTGGCAAATAAATAAATAAAATCATCAACAAAGAGAAGATGAGAAGTCTTTATACTGTGTTGCTTTCTGGGAGCCAAATTATAGCCATGACCTAATCTGTTAAGCAGACAGCTTAATGGGTTAAAGGCAAGACAAAAGAGCCCAGTGGTGAGTGGCAGAGAGCCACCCTGGAATATCTCCCTTTGGATTTTTATCCCTGGAATAATAATTTGTCCTTTATTGTGGCTGAACTGCAAAGTGGTTTGCCACTGTTTCATGGTAGCTGTGATGTAGTTTATCAGTGTAGGGTATATCTTATGCATTTTTAAACACTCTTTATCCACGAATGTGGGATACTGTCAAATGCTTTTTTGTAGTCTATCCACGCCATGCTAAGATGCTTCTTCTTTTTATAGTTCTCCACTATGACTTTATTTAACAACAAATGATCCTTTGTTCTATATGACTTTCTTTTATTACCCTTTTGTTCTATGCCATAATTGAGTTTTCTTCTAAATGACTATAAACTCTGTCAGCGTCAATTCCAGTGTATAGTTTATATGTCATCAGAAGGCAAGTTATTGGTCTATAGTTTTTAGGGTGGCTTGCAGGTTCAATCTTAAGCAAGAGCATTGTTTTTTCTGTTGTTAGCCAGACTGGTGTGTGTTTGGGGTGCGCATATACATAGTTCTTACTCATGGCTAAATCTTAATGTAAAGATGTTAATACTTTTAGCCAGAAGTACTGCATCTGAGCCTGGGTTTTCCAGTTAGAGTTTTTTCTTAAATTTGTTTCAATCTCTCTGGTCATTATGTTATCCCATTTCACATCCTGTACATTTGAACTGCTTCAGCTGAATGGCAGTTCTGAATGCCCATAACTTTTTTCTTTTATATCTCATTATCCTCTTTAACAAATTTTATACCTAACACAAACATTTATATAACCCCTATCCTTATTATAGCACATAAACCTTTACTTTTCTCTTTATTTAAACAATCCCTATCACCTCTCGAAACTCATTTATGTAAATTATTACTTTTATCAAAATTTTGTTTTTTGCAACTATTATATAATGTTATCTGCATATGTTAACATAACTGGAATTTTTTACCCTTCAGGTGTTATACAACTCCTCCTTTATTTTGTAGTTTCACATTCTATCACATTCATAACTAATGCAAAAAGTATACAATTCATTGGACATCCCTGTCTTACACCACTCTTCATATGTACCCTTTGGCTTAAATAGCCATTTATGTGTATTTTACTTTATTGTTACTATACACTGACATACATAATTTCCTAACTTTTTCACTTATATTATATTCATTCATTATTACACATAAGATTTCAATTCCAATTGTAGCAAATGCCTTATTAAGGTATCTTGTGATTTTTCCTTCTTCTTTTCTATTTATAATATCATCCACAATTTCTCTATCATTAATAATTATTGACAACCCTTCCCCTTTATACTACACATACTACCTTCCATAATGTTTTCCATTTTATTTTCAAATCTCTTTTGTATTATTTTCATAAAGATCTTATAATATTATTATTCAATACTACTGGTCTGCAGTCTTTTAATTGTTGTCTACCTTTCTTCTTCCATATGAATTTAAATATTTCACTATATATTTTTTATTCATAAAACCTTCATGTAACCATTCATTCAAAATATTTAAAAAATATTTATTTTTGCCAGTTCCTTAAATTTTTATACATTTCATACCATATTCCATCTGGTTCTGCAACTGAATCTATATTTATTTGTCCTAATACTTATCTATCTCATTTAAAGCAATTTACTTTTCCAACTCTTTATTTTCTATTAACTTTTTTACTTTCCATGTTTTTCACTACCTTTTTCTTTAAACATTTATATATACACATATTGTACCACCCTATTCATAATCTTTCCTGACTTCTTTCTATTTCTCCTTTTACATTTTTTTTATTTTTCTCATTACACTACCATCTTCCTTTATTAATCTTATTAAGTAATTCAATACCCCTTTTCTTTTTCCTTGTAAAAATATTTTGCTAATATAACAATTCTTGTATTTTTTTCTTGATTTCTTTCAAATAAGTATTTTTTTGTCAAACTAATGTCTCACATTATGTTCTAAATCCTTCAGTGCATCATTATATGATCTGATGTTGTCAGTCTTCACTTAATCCTTGATTGTGGGTTTGGTTCCGTATCTCGGAACCAACTCGGCCATTATTCCACCTTGCACCCCTCCAAAACTCTGAAGCTAAGCTTTACTCATAATGCTTCTCACAGGATTACCCCAGATCTTGTTTGCTGCTTTCAGTGCCAGACACGTCTATCAAAACAGGTCTCGAGCATGCTATTTCTACTTTGTTGTAAGTGAAATTTCTCTTTTAATCACCTCTTTAGTGACTTCTTTCTCCTTTTATTATACTCAGTTCCTCCCTTCTTGCTTTTGTTGGTATTTTTTCCTCTCTTTTACCATTAAGGGTAATTATTTGTACCATCATTGGTACTTTTCTTTCCGTCTTCTTTTCCTTCTTTACCTTTAGGTAATCTTTTGTACCATTGTTGGTATACTTTCCTAAAAAAAAAAAAAAAAAAAAAAAAAAAAACTAAACTTTAAATTATAACTTCTTAATTTCCTTTCTGCCTTCTCTTCTTGTTTGTGTGTTGTTGGAAATGACTGAGAAAAATAAGGGGACTTCTGACTTCAAAAGATGCCAGAAGTGTGAGCATAGGCTACCTAATTCAGACAGACACTCCTTGTGTGTGTATTGCTTGGGTTCAGTGCACCTTCAGAAAGATTGTGCCATATGTCACGGCTTCAGTCACCAGGCCCTTATTGAGAGGAAAAAACAAGCTTATCCTAAAAGGTCTTATTAAAACTGCTTTTGACAAGGCCATATCTGGTTCTACAAAGTCAAATACGGATGTTAGCTCTCCTTCTTCATCTTCTTCCTCATCTAAACATTCAAAGAAGAGGAGCAGCTCAGTACTGACAGTATCTTTGGCACCGTTATCTAAAATCCCTAAGACTTCCCCGGTTCCAGTAGTTTAATCAGAACTGACTGGGGGAAAGACTTTGCCTTTGGTGCAGTTGGTGCCTACCTCTGCACCAACAGCTTCGGCACCAACTACTACTACTACCACTACTACTACTATTTCAGAGCAGACATCTCTGGAACTGAAAGAATTTTTCTTTAAAGATAAGCCTCATATGTGGTATTCTCCCTCTGCACCCATTCGTAGACTGACCTCCAAGTCCCTTCTTGGGGAAATCCAGATTCCTGTTGGTCTCTTTCGTCTGTTCCACCAAGAGCCTCATGGAATCTGATATTTTGAGGCTGGTGGATCAGCTGTTGGTACTGAGGTGATTGTCCTCTTCTGCAGTTCCTAGCTTTTCTATCTCTAGAACCTTACTGTCTTGACTCCAGTGATTGTTTCTCCTCTGACTCCAGCTGAGCCTTTGGTATTCCCGCTGCCAGCAGTCCCAGTTTTTTCTGTCCCAGTGCTGGTCAGAGTTGGTTCTCTTGTACTGAAAACAGCCTTGAGCTCTTTGGCTCTGTCAGAAACAGAGGCCTCCCAGGATCACAGCTTCATTGCTGGTTCCAGGGCGGCATGGTTCCACTCTAGTGTTGTTGGAGCCATACATGCCCCTCGGGGTGTCAGCATACATTAGCTCAACACTGGCTTCAGCTTCAGTGGTAGCGTCTTCAGTGTGTGATGGGACCATGGTTCCGAAGGAGTCTATTTCAGTTCTAGGTTTCCATTCCTCTATGAGGGAGCCTGCCTTCCAAGCCATAGAGAAGGCATTGTCTACTGAGGGCATTCACTCGACTCCACTTTTGTCAGACCAACAACTTTGCCCTTCCCCTTGCACGAAGCTCCCTCCAGCCTCTACCCTGGGACAGTGGGCACTGAAGTTTCAGAATCCAGTCATTGTGGTCATGTCCTCTTTACATACCACTCTGGCCCATCCCACCAAAGAGGTACCCCCTGAAAAGGAAGTGCAAGAGGAAGCACTTAGACTTCCCTGAAGAGACTTTCACTGAAGATACCAATTTCAATACAGGGGAAGGTTCCCCAAGGTCACCCCCTGGAAGATGTCTCCTTCAGAGACATTGTGAAGATCCTGAAACAAAGGGGTGACTGGACTTTCCTTCAGCCTTCCTCAGAGGAATCAGTATACCAAGAAGCTTTCCATGCCCGACCCTGTACCTTCGGGATCTCTTCGCCCACTGATGATCTGATTAAATTGATTGCACAGCAGGCTTGGAAGATACCTGATTCTATCAAGCCAATCCCAAAGAGACCAGACCGTATTTTGTCAGCTCCTCAGGATCAGCAGCATTGGGTGAAAAAAATACCAGTAGATGCCATGGTGGTAACAGCAACCACCAAAAAGGGACTTGCTGATGAAAGTCCTACTATTCATCCTCCTAATAAAGAGTCTAGGATGATGGATTGATTCGGGAAGCATGTATACACTTCATCAACCTATGCATGAAGGTCTTTGAATTACATGGCACATTACACAAGACTTCAACGAGATATGATAAAAGAACTATCAGATACCATGACAGGAGCAGTAGCTGAAGAGGTTAGAGAAAAGGTAACTTTTCAGCTGGCAACCCTAAATTCTGTTTGCAATTCATCCATGAGGCTGATTGTGCATGCAGCGAAGGGACAATGAGGGCAGCAGGTTCAGGCATAGCTTTTAGGAGATACACATGGATGCATTTATGTGAATTCACAGAGCCATTTAAGTCTTCTTTTGTCAACACTCTGTTTGATGGAACATCCCTTTTTGGCCCCAAGGTTAAAAACACCCTGGCCAGATGTGAGAAGGATGGAAAGACCCTTTCTGCCATGGGTGTACACTTTTCCACTCCTCCATGATCTTACTACAGGAACCAGAGAAGTGGGAAGCTATGGTTCCAAAAGTCCCAAGGGCCTTTTCAAGACTCATATGGCTATGACTTCCCCCAAGGCAGAGGGGGAGTAACAATGGAAGACACCATGCACGAGGCAGAGGTGGCCCGCAAAATCAAGGTTCCAGGTATTCTTTCCCTGATAACTCTTATCAGTGTTCCTGAAAGGAGGCCTGATTGCCATCCTCTGGAGGCAACTGGGGGATGATTATCCTTGGACCTACCTGCCTGGGTCAAGATAACAACGGACAATTGGGTGCAGAGGATCATAACCAGAGGCTACAATATCCTTTTCTTGGACAAACACATAAAATTGAAGCAAATCCTAGACATTCCACCCAGTCACAGGGATGCAGCAGTCTTAGAAGTTCAAAAGCTGCTTGACATAAGAGTCATCCAAGCAGTCCCACCAGTCCAAATGGGATCTGGAGTCTACTCAAGATTATTTTTAGTGCCAAACAAAACAGGGGACTGGAGATCGATTTTGGATCTCAGTCAGTTGAACAAATCAGTTCAACAAACCAAATTCCAGATGGTCATGGTTCAGTCTATACTTCCACTTTTGGAAAAAGATTATTGGATGTGCTCAATTGATCTTCAAGATGCGTTTTACCATATAAAAATGGACATGCGAGCCAGAAGATTCCTACACTTCTGTCTGGGAGCCAGTCATTATCAGTTCAGGGCCCTGCCTTTTGGTCTCAACACAGCCCCCAGGGTGTTCACCAAATGCATGGCAGTGGTATCAGCTCACTTCAGACTGCAAGGATTCTGTGTGTTTCCATACCTAAATGACTGGCTCCTCACTGCTTCCACCAGGCATCTACTTTTAGAGGCAAGAGACTACACTCTTCAAACTTGTTCCTCATTGGGAACCACTATAAACTATGAAAACTCCCATCTAGAGCCAACTCAACAATTGGAATTCATAAGAGCAATGCTAAACATGATCAGTGGTATCACATCTCTTCTACTGTAAAAAACTTCAAAGAGTAAGATCACAAGTCAGTCAGATTATTTGCAGCAAAAGGTGACTGCAAGGCTGTTGCTACAAACTCTAGGATCAATGTCAGCATCCATCACTCTAGTTCCCCTTGCAAGATATCACACGTGGATTCTTCAATGGCTCTTGGCGTCCCAGTGGTTGTTACTCAATAAGCCAATGTCCCATCTGGTATTAATCACCAACTTGTGCAAGAAAGACCTGAGTTGGTGGCTTCACCCCAAAGAAATTTTGTCAAGCAGACCCTTTGTCCCTGTTCAACCCCAAGTCATAGTGACTACGGACGCATCCCAGATGGGGTGGGGGGGCATATTCTGGGAAAGACAGTCCAAGACACTTGGTGCCAGCTAGAGGCCAATTTGCACATCAATGTTCTAGAGATGAGGGCATTGCTTTTAGCATTGCAGGCATTCCAGAAAATCTTCCCCTTGGGAACAGTTGTGATTCAGACAGACAACATTTCAGTAGTCTGGTACATCAACAAGCAAGGTGGAACCAAATCTTACCCTCTTTGCAGAGAAGCACTCAGAGTATGGCAATGGGCAATTTCATCCAACTGCTTTCTAACTGCAACGCATATTCTGGGAAGCTAAAACATGACTGTGGACAAATTGAGCAGGACCATCCTAATGCCTCATAAGTGGTCTCTCAATCTGTTAGTGGCGGAAAAGTTATTCCGCCACTGGGTCCAGCCCTGCTGCAATATCTTTGCATCCCACCTGAACAAAAAGTGTAGCAGCTACCTTGCCCTAATTTCCCCTCTGGGGGAGTCACCATGAGATGCTGTCCTCCATGATTGGCCCCCTGGTCTATTGTATGCCTTTCCCCTAATTCCTCTCATATCACAGTTTCTTAAGAAAGCCGGCAGGTTGAAGAACAAAATAATTCTTATTGCTCCATTCTGGCCTCGTCAGGTGTGGTTTTCCTTTCTTTGGCCTCATCTAATTCAGAAACCTTGGACTGGACCCAGATTCAGTCCTTTTGTCCCATCCAGATGGACTAGTTCATCCAAATTTCAAAATCTCAAGTTCACTGCATGGCTTCTCCAGTTCCAATGATTGCCAGGCATTCTAGTCTTACTTCCCTGGTTCAAAGAATTGTGCTAGCCTCCCACAAACCTTCAACTAGATGGTTGTACTTCAGCAAATGGCAAAAGTTTTCAAAATGAGCTTCAGAGACTAATCTCAATCCTTTTTCAGCACCAGTTGATAAGGTCTTGGAGTTTTTTACATTGTGTTTTCAAGCAGGAGCATCTGCCTCAACCATATGAGTCATCTAGCTGCAGTCTCCAATTTTCATAGTGGTTTGAATGACACAATGTTAATGTCTCACAAACTTTGCAAAGCCTTTCTAAAAGGAACGTTGATGCACAGACCCCCATACAAAGACCCTTCTTCATCTTGGGACTTGAATCTTGTACTTCAGCCTGTAATTAGTTTCCCTTTTGAACCTTCTGCAACTCGCGATCTTAAGTTTTTATCTTGGAAAACATTATTGCTGATAGTTATTACTTCCGCAAGGAGGATATCTGAGCTAAAGGCCTTATCTTGCAAGCCTCCTTACCTTATTTTCTATAAAGACAGGATTTCCTTGTTAACAAATCCTTCTTTTCTGCCGAAGATAGTGTCCAAAATCAATATTTACCAGACTATTCAACCAGTTTTCTACCTCAACTTCTCAAACAAGGGTAAACATTGTCTGCATTTACTAGAGGTGCATAAACAATTCTGTTTTTACCTTCACAGAACAAAGGAAATCAGGGTAGTTGTTTGCTTCCTTCTCTTCTGCTACTATGGGAAAACCTGTTTCTAAAGTTACTCTATCTAAATGGCTTTCATTTATAACAAAAACCGAGTGTGACTACTGGGACCTGTTAAAGCACATTCAACAAGAGAAGTAGCCACTTCTGCAGTCTTTCATTCCAGAGCTTTTATGGATATTTGTGCAGCAGCTACCTGAGCATCTGGTCTCTAGGGGAAGAGCGTCATTTGGCTCTATGGTGCTCAGGAATATTCTTCCGTGGAACCTCCCAGGATTTGGGTAGCTGGGGACTTTGTCCCACAGTCAAGGATTAAGTGAAAATTGACATCAGATAAAGAAGTTGTGTCTTATCATAACGTTCCATCAGTGTTGTCAGCCTTCACTTATCCTTGACATCCCCACCCTCCTTCCCCCTGCCCTTCGATTTCTTGGTGGAACAGATCTTTCCCAAAAGATTGTGTTTTTTCCTTTTTAGGAATACAGATATGGTCTCTGGTCTATTACTTCCAGTCTGTCACTACTTTATGCAAACTCGATCTGAGGTAATCCTGTGATGAGCATTATGGGTAAAGCTTAGCTCACGAGTTTTGGAGGGCACGAGCTGGAATAATGGCAGAGTCAGTTCTGAGATACGGAACCAAACCCACAGTCAAGGGTAAGTGAAAACTAACAACACAGATGGAACTTTATGGTAAGACATAACTTCTATTTCTTTTATATTTTTCTTTCTCTTCTTTCCTCTCAACATAACATATTAACACTGTAAAAATATTTTTTTTTATTTTTCCTTAAATACCATCCACCATTCAGACCAAAATTTGTAAAGTGTACTCATAGTAATATGATTTTTCCATAACTGTATTACTAATCTCTTTCCTTCTTCATTTCATGCTTCCTTATTCATCCTTTTTATTCCTTTGCCTATTTTTATATATTTTTTATTTTCCTTTATCTCTAGTCATATTGCAAGATGATCAGAAAATCCTTTCAACTACCTCCTCCCTCCTGTAACTAAACCTTCTGATACTATAAAAAAAATCTATTTCATTTCTATACATACCCCTTTTATAAGTCCATGAATTTTTTCCCCAAAGTTTTAACTTACCATCAATGTCAGACCCACCCCTGCTACACAGATGTCAGCATCAGAAGGCTGCACTGCCTCCAAAGTGTGAGCATCCAGCATAAGGCAGAGGTATGCAGGTTTCCAACATTGCCAAGACTCCTGGGCTTTCCCAGACATGGACGTCACCCTTGGAATCAGTCAGCAGATATGTTGGTCAGTGATCAAGACACAGATGGCCACTCCTCATGCCATGTCAGAGATATTGAGTGTGCTGCATTGCTTGTATGAGGACCTGCAACCACTTCACTATCTTTGGCACATTCTGAGATGCCTGCAGATTAAGATGTAATATAGGAACCTGTAGCAAACACACCTAGAAAGGTGTCATCCATTGGTCCATCCATGTGGATGATGGTAACTGGCCACCATGGTCATGCTAGTGGGCAGATGTACATTGCATGATCACACACCATGTTTATGCAGCTGGCACACACCATTATGGAGATGGCTTCATTGTCCACACTGTCCATGGCTCCCTCCAAGTGACTTGCACTTGTAAATGGTTTGCTCAAGCATTTATGTTATCCAGAGACATCAGCTGTGCAACAGAGATAACCTCCTCCACAAAGTATGCATGTGCCTGCAGGTTACATATATGATTGGCATATAGCAGTCTGTGTGACACATGGTGGTGAGAGTCACAAATATGTTCCAGCACTGCCACAGGTATGTTAACCACATCCAATCAGAAGTTCCACTGGTAGATTCAGCACAAAAGGTTGGGACATGACTGATCTTGGCGAGTCCAGTTATCATCCACTGGTGCATCCATGTGGATGGTAGCAATTGTCCAGATGTCATATAATATAATTGTTGTGCTAGGGGACAGATGCACATTGCATGATCACACACCAGGTTTATGCAGCTGACACATATCATTCTGGAGATAGCTTTACTGTCTACATAACTACCGCCAAGGAACTTAAACTTGTAAATGGTTTACTCAGACATTTATATCATCCAGGGACATCAGTGCTGCAACAGAGACAACTTATTCCACAAGGCTTCCTCCAACTCTTGATGTGGGCACCACCACGGACAGATTGATACTCTTACAGCTCCACAGCCAATAAAGATCCTGCAGTTAAGGCTATCGTGCTTCTCTGTAGCTTTAGTGAGAGTAGTATCTACCTGTGCTCATTTATAAGGCCATGGATGCCAACCTACTGCTTGAAAAACAGAGCAGGGGCTACGGTGGGAATCCTGTATACACACCTATTGTGGTTCACCATCAGTCAGATGAGATGCTTCCTTGTGTGTGTGTGTGTGTGTGTGTGTGTGTGTGTGTGTGTGTGTGTGTGTGTGTGTGTGTGTGTGCGCACGTGTGTGTAATGTCTGAAATACAGTGTCACCAGTCTATGCACTGTAATATATAGCCTGGACTCTTATTGCATACATCAAGTTTTATTGTGTGTTACTGTAGTCAAGTCCCACAGTTATGGACTAGGCTCTGCCTGTTTGCTAGTGCCATAATGCATTGAACTCTCTTCTGGCTCACATGGGGTCCCGACACAGCGGTTATTGGAAAGACTCCTCACCCTGCTCCTACACCTGCTCCTACACCTTAGCTGCCATAGTTACACCAGTTAGTGCTATAGTATGTCCATGTTGTAACTGTTTCTGGAGCATCATCTTATTAAGCATGCTGAAGACCACAAAGAACTTGTTGCAGATCTCTAGAGTGTGCTGTAGTGCATCACTAGATATATCCAAGCAGCAGAATTGTTTTTTTAGCACTTTGTACACATTAAATGATGTTACATGTCTACAGCAATGCAGTGTCATAAGCCAGAGTATGGGTTTAATCAGGCACAGTTCCAAGGTGTAGCTTGCATCAGCTGAAGCACACAACAGTGTTATGAGTGCTCTGCATGGGACCTGAGTCTATAGGTTCACCTACAAACTAGATGACCCTGTGAAAAGTCACCCAACATGAAACACTGATATTGGTTGCATGTGTGCCAGATGTGGGGATCATGGGAACCGCCTGGATGGCACACAGACATACAATCTATAATACCCTCTGTACTGAAAACCACCTCACAGTTGATGGAATGGAAGCACTTCTGACTGATATATTGAATACATGTGGAGGAAATGGTGCATTAATAACAATGTCGGTGCTGTCAGTGATCTACATGACATTAAGGAAATGGGCTATGTCATAGAATGCCTGCATAGTGATGGCTCTATTCTTTGCTGTCCATGAAAGCCAAATGCATCTTCCACATGTCCCTGCATCACATTAAGGAGCTAGTGTAGGAATCATGAGCCCATTATCTGCAAAATGCATAACCTGTCACATGTTGGACACTGAAAAGTCTCAGTAGCAAGGATAGTTATTATCAGACAAACCTTTGTGTCCTCTGGAATGGGCAGTCCATGCACTTCCCTTGATTTCATGTGAGGATGGCACATGTCCACTAGCTCCTGCATGATGTCTGTCTACATGATAGAGGTTAATAGTGTCCTGATCATGGACGTGATGATATGTCAGCTGCTGACAGACTCTTCTTTGATATGGAGGGAACAAACCATAACCTCTCAGACACTTGTTCCCAAGGCAGCCACTAACACATGCTCATTAGCTACAACAGATGCTAATCCTAGTAACATAGCACAAGTGATATACCTGTATATCACAAAAATTATGTTCAAACAAGCTAATCACCTTGGATTATCTCTCCTAGTTTTTACATATATAAACTGTGCCACAGTATTTGATTTCATCATTTGCATATGCAGTGACTCATACTAGCATGTTGAAGTTAATTTGCATGTCATTATGCAGTCATTTGCATACAATGCATGCTACTTTAGTTTCCTCCTAGTGTGATCTCACAGCCCTGTGTCTTTGCATTGCCTCTCCCAGTACATCATTGCTCATCATATTAGTTTGCTTAATGCACTGTGCTATTTATTTTTGGGTATCCCCTGTGTCTGAATGTAGTTATGTTTATGTAGAATATGAACTTTACATTGCTCATGTATGTCAGCATTAATATACCATAAAGGATAAATGTATCTGAAGAGTCACAGTATAAGACTGACATAAAATGTTGCTCTCCATACCTCTCAACTGTACTGATTTTTGCCTCATATTTTTGGTCTGTTCCTCATAAAAATTTTATTTTTTGACAAATCACCAGGATGATCTAAGGATTAAAGCCACTAAATAATAACATGCCTTTGAGTTTCAGACTTCATATCCTTTAGAAAATGCATACTAAAATAAATCATGTTATTCTAGCAACTTTCTAAGTTTGTAAGAGAAATATTTTAAATATGTCCTTATTTTTGGACCGTTGTCACCCCATTATGTCAGGCTTTGTCCAGATTTCTTGCGCTAAGAGGTTAAGAGGCATGTCACTCTCTTTCATTGCTACTGTGTCTGCATGGTATTGTGGTGGTAGTGAATATGCTTCTGTGATGTCTGAACTTCTAAGTCTGACAACTCTCTTCCTACTTCTAATATGGTTCAATATTGTCACAGATCATCTAAGAAAAATTGTAATAAGCAGAAAGATCTCAAAGGTTTGCATCAAACTGTATATCCAGAGAGAATGTGTAATGGATAAGTGTTGTCTTTACCATGGTGAACGGCATATGTGTACTTATGTTTATCACACACTGACCACTGCTGCAGTACCCCTACCTATATACGTTATATCCTGTCAAGGATATAACAGCTGGCCAGCTTCCAAAGCTTCAAAGCACCTTCCACACACCCAAAGTGTCAGGCAGCTCAAGTGGCGCTGACTAAAAGACAAGTTTGTGTGCCAAGCCCTTTAGAGTTTTACAGCTGGAGAAAAGCATGCTCCTGTGAGGATTTCGGGGATCAATGGTCAGCTTGTGCCATTCCTTTGTTGGGCAGCGAAGTTCCCATTGGCAGAAAAAACTTCCATTTAATAATTTTGCTTATTATTTATACTTTCCTCTTCAGGGCAGTTATTTTAAAGCCAGGAGTTCATATTTTAATGGACTGACATGAGACTGTACTGTACCTTTAAACAGAAGTACTATTTTCTACCTGTCAGTTTAGTAGTTGTCTAAAGTAACTGAAAGCCATATTTTCTGTGGAGAAATTGTATGTATTTTACTTTGTGGAGCTGGCATAGTGTTTTAAAGTGCATTTTATTTTGTTTGTCTGGGGGGTAAATTACTTTTTAAAGACTTTTTTATTTTTACTGGCATTTGCTGCTTGTCTTTCCTGGGAAACAGGCACCATTTTCTGCATGACCATGGCACATATAGTTGGTCCCACAGTCAGTCCTTCTTCCTGCTACAAAAAGAAAAAGTTAAGCAAACAGCCTTTGTCACCACAGCAGGCTTGCAATTGTCTTCAGCTGCAGGTGGGTGACTCTGCTATGGCCACTTATTGTACCTCAGACCACTTATCTTTTACCCTGGATCCCTCTGGTGTAGCACCTATAGCCATTATGGACTAGGGTTTAGCCACATCCTCTGCTGCTGTTGGGTTCCCCCAGTGGGCAAGGGAGAGCCAGTCTTGATTGTCCTGGGAGAGGGAAGAGGGAAGGCTTCCCTGTTTTGTCAGAATGTTGTGCTCATCCCTAAGGAAACTGCTGCTGCAACTAATAACACTGTTGCCCCCATTTTCCTGTCAAAAAGCACGTAGCTACTTCTCCTCAAATTTCTTTATACAGGAGTAGGAATAGTTTCCTGGGTCAGGCTCAGGGTTTAATTCAGGTTATTGATTCTTTTTGCAAGGTAGTTTTGTTAAAAAAGAGGAACACTTATTTTCCTGAAGAAATTCAAGATTCTGAATCTGGACAGGAGGATGAAGGGAGAGACATTTGGTTTTCTCCTCAGATTTCTGATTCAGACACAGAGGAGAGCTCAGTGTCTGAGTTTCCTTGTGGGGTTTCTCTTTCTCAGAAACTATTTCTGGAACATGCCAGTATTTTCAGTGGGAGAACACTGAGATTTCTCAGTCCCTTAGAAACTATTATGAGGTGTTACAGATGTAATTTACAGAACTTGCACCCATTCCTCCAGTTTTGTCTACCTTGGAGGGGGTGTGTGTGTGTGTGTGTGTGTGTGTGTGTGTGTGTGTGTGTGTGTGTGTGTGTGTGTGTGTGTGTGTGTGTGTGTGTGTGTGTGTGTGTGTTACTCCTTGCAATTTTCCGGCCAGTCAGCCAGCTATTCCTAAAAAGGCAGATGGGATGTATAAAGTTCATTTTAAGTTTGTATACACTCTTCCCTAACCTGATCCAGCAGCTATAGCTTTAGTTAATCCTTCTCCTGCTAAACACTTAGCTACTTCCAATACTACTATGTCTGATAAGGACTGTTGATTAGTATGAGAAATAAGTACATACTTCTGCAACTGTGATTTTTAGAATTTTGAATTGTCAGGCTCATATGTTAAGGTTCCTGATCAATTGTGAAAGAATGAGGAATGTTTTGCCTGCAGTTTCTTCTTGTGAGGAAAAATCAGCTTTAAATCATTTATTTTACTCAGTTGTTCAAGTCATTACTAACTTTATACAGTGTGTGTGTGTGTGTGTGTGTGTGTGTGTGTGTGTGTGTGTGTGTGTGTGTGTGTGTCTGTGTGTGTGTGTGTGTGTGTGTGTGTGTGTGTGTGTGTGTGTGTGTGTGTGTGTGTGTGTGTGTGTGATTCTGTTGACATTTATTCAAGGACTATGGTCACCAGTACTCTTTTGAGGAAGTTTGCATGGCTGTGTTCCTGGAACCTCCCAGATGATCTTGAAAATGAGATTTTAAATTCTGCTTTCGTGAGAGATTTAGTTTTTGGCCCCTCTGCTTCAGACACAATCAAAAAGTGTGATGAAAGTTTAAACTGATACAGGGAATCTCAAGGATTTTTCAGCCCTCCTTTCCCAAATTTTCCAAGGGATTATCCAACTCCTCAACCCATTTTGGTAAGAAACAAAATAAACAGTCTCAAGAAAATGCAGGTAAACAGACGTCTACGAATAAATAACAAGAGAGTTCCAAGTAGAATTGTGGAAACTCCCAAAAACAAGGACAGTCCAGTAAGTCAGAATGACTATACAAGAGACTTTGTTCCCCCCTCCCACCCTGGCAGTCCCTTTTCCTTTTCAGAAAGTCTGAATATCCTCTTTTCTCTTTGGAAACATAGTCTCAGACAAATGGGTTCTGAAGATCATTAATCAAGGTTACAGGTAGCAACGGGAGGAAATTCCTCCTTTCCAGGGAGTAATTCCTCATCCTTCAAACCAGACTCTTTCATTTCCACCTGTCCTTCATCACATGCTGTCCTGTATTTCCTGTGCTCCTGTTGAGCAGAGCCACAGAAGTGATCCCCGGGGTGTATTTCCTATTTCCCATCCACTCATCAAGATTTTTCTTGAAGAGTGCTAATGAGGAACCTTGCTTGACATAGATGGGTAGCTTACTTCTGAATATTTAGAAGGAATCTTCCAAGATCATCATGGTGGCACCCTTCTGGCCTTGGTAACCGTGGTTCTGCCTTCTTTTGGAAATGGCCAGGGGCAATTACCACAAGTTTCCTCACAGATTGGATCAACTCACAAAAGAACAAGGGTGTTTGACATACTCAACATCAATCAAATTCCGTTGACTGCCTGCATGATTGAGTCTTAATTCTTTTTAGGCACCTCTTAACTAAGGATGTGCAGCAGGTAGTAATGGAGGCAAGGAAACCTGTTACTAGAAAATCATATATTAGTAAATGGAAAAGGTTTTCTTGTTAGTGCCAACAAGATGAATAACACTCATTCAGGGCTAGTTGTTCTCTGGTTTTACAATATTTGTGGAAGTTGCTATCCTATGAACTTTCCTACTCCTCTGTCAAGGTTCATTTATCAGCCACTTCAGCTTGTCTGCCATGAATCCTCCTCTTTCAATATAGTCACGTCAAAGTGTTTTTAAAAGGAGTTTTACATAAAAGGCCTCCAAGAAAACTGGCGGCCCCACCATGTGGATCTTAATTTTGTGTTAGAGAAGTTGCCAATTTTTCCATCTGAACTAGCTAATCTGGCAGACATGAGGTTCTTAACATTGGAAACAGTTTTACTGACTGCTCTAGCTTCTGCAAGAAAAGTATCTGAGTTGCAAGCTCTTATGGTGAGTCAACCCTACCTCATTTTCTACACTGATAAGGTTTCTTTGAGAACTAATCCTTATTGTATGCCTAAAGTGGTAACTGAGTTTATTGTAATCCAAATGATCCATCTCCCCATTTTCTTTCCTGAACCTGTAAATGAGGGAGGGGATACTCTATACCTTGGTATATACAGACAACTCAGGTACTATCTTGACAGAAGTAAATCTTTCAGCTCTTTGGATCAATTGTTTGTTTTTTGTGAAGGTAAGTAAAAGGGGCAACCTATGTCAAAACAGACTATTTTGAAATGGTTGTCTAAGGCGATTACCTTTTTATTATGCTCACCAAAACTATTCCGAGCAGGGATAAGGCTCACTATACCAGGGTTTGGGCTTCATCTATGGCTTTTTGGAATTCTAGAAGTATTCTAGAAGCAGCAACTTGGTCCTCTGTACATACTTTTACAAAACAGTATAAGCTTGATTCCTTCTCTACATCAGGCTTTGCAAGGACCATTCTCCAGGGGCTACTGGACTTTTCTCGTTAAACCTCAAAAAATGTAGGGTAATCCACCCATATAGCTATGGCTACTGCAGCAATCATCAATATGATGAACATAGTAAAGTTCTGTAAGTAAGCTTACCATAACAGTAGGTGTTCGAATAACCACTCCTGCAATAGCCACTTTCTCCCTATATCCCCCTTGTTTTTTTGGTATGCTTTTTATGCCAGGGTGCGGTTATTTATTTTTTGTTCTTCCTACCATTGTCCTTCCAGGGCTCAGCCTCCCTCTCTTATTTGACAGGAAAGCTCTGAAGTGTTTGATGCCCAAACTTGTCTTTTACTCAGCTCCACTAGAGCTGCCTGACAGTTTGGGTGTATGGAAGGTGCCCTGAAGCTTTGGAAGCTGGCTGGCTGTTATATCCTTGGCAGGATATAAACCATATTGCTAAGGCCACTGCAGCAGTGATCATTTAAACATATACTGTTATGCTAAGTTTATTTGCAAAACTGTTCTTTTTCTTTTTTTTTTATTTTCTTTTATAAATGAAATTATAGGGGTAGATGGTATGCAAGTTGGTTTCTACCGGTTTTGTTAAAACTTTGCAAATTGTGGGAAAATAAAAAGGGAGAGGTTCCAGCACTGAGCCCTGAGAGACACTGTTGTCTACAGTCATACTTTCTAATGAAGCACCTGTGTGGGTGCTGCCTTTCAGCCAGTTCGCTCACCATCTTACCACATTTGGGTGAATTTTTAAAACAGATAGCTTTTATATAATGCTAGCATGGGGAATGGTGTCACAAGCTTTGGCCAGGTCAAAATCCACCGCTTGCACTGCAGTGCCACCATCTACAGACTCCATGACGCTATTAAAGTGGTTTACCAGATTAAATAGACAGGATCTTCCCTTCACAAAGCTAGACTGTTGTGGGTCAAGTCTAATGAGATTCTTGCTATTGCAGTTTATGTGTCAGTTATAATATGTTCTGTGGCTTTGCAGATGAAACTTGTAAGGCTGATAAAACTGCAATAATTTGGGTCAGTTGTGAGGCCACTCTTATGGCAGGGAATTACCGCTGCCATGTGCCATTCATCAGAAACAAAACCAGTAGCTAAACTTGGTTTAAACTGTTTAAGGAGTCTGTCTATAAGCGCATTTTAACACTATTAATTAACTAGATATATTATGGTTTCCCATGGAGGAAGTATTTTTGGTCTTGGTTAGCTCTTTCAGCAAATGATCTTTAGAGATAATTAGGTGAGTAAGAGATTCAGATGTTTCTGGGCTTTGAATATAAGTGTCTGGAGTTTGCAAAGATATTGGCAGTATCTGTTGGGACAGAATAAGAGTCAACATTATGAATAAATTCAGAGAAATGTTGGTATTGTTTTTTAGTTTGCTAACATAGTTAAAGAAGGATTTATAATTATTTTTGGTTTCAGTAGCTAGCCCAAGTTCGTGGGCTCCTTTAGTGGACCTGATAGCATTTTTAATACTTTGGATATTATCATTGAGAAGAGTGGTTTTGGATCCATAAAATTATTTACAGAATTTCTTTCTTCCTTTTGTCTTCTAGTTTATTTCTGACAGTGGACTACCAGTGTGATTTGTTTTTGAATTTCCCATGATACTTGGTCGTGGTAAGGACTGCTAGCTCTATGCATTTTTCTAAATGAATGTAGAATTCCTTAGTGAAGCTTTTTGCTGTATTAATATCAGGGTACGTGCAGTAATAAGTTAATTTTATTGTATTTGCTTTCCAGGGTAGAGCATTGATCTCCATAAACACTTTTCAGACTCAGCCTGGAATCACTGTCTGGTTAAATGGCTTGCTCAGAGTCACACAATTTATCACTGGAGGCTGAAGAAATCAAACCCTGGACCACAGCGCCATAGGAAATAGCTCATTAACTGCACCTCAAACCTCTGCATTAACTGCTAGACAAATTTTTATTCACAGATTAGGATGAGGGTGTGTTTGTACTCCTTAAATTTAGATGAGTTTGCTGTAGTAGCTTTTGAGAGTTTAAAGGAGAAGGAATAAGTTTATGGTTAGACTTCAGTGGGAAGGAAATACCAATGCTCAGATCTGCTCTGAGCTAAAACGGAATGACATTAAATATACTGATCCCAAGGATATTGCCAATATCCTGGCAGATCGATTCAGTGCCAACTTCACCCCCCTCTCACCCCCTAAATTGCCCATCTCAATACTGGAAGATTGCCAAATTCTGGTAATAATGGCCACACAGGTAAAAAACGCACTCTCCAAAGCTAAGAATACAGCATCCATGGGACCAGATGACATCCCGGGCTGTGTACTACATGAACTACAATATGAACTGGCACCTCACCTAAGTGTCATGTTTAATCATAGCCTCACCTCAGATTTCGTGCCCACAGAGCTACATTTATCCCACTCCACAAGGGGGTATCCACCTTGGATCCCGGAAACTACCGTCCCATCAGTCTGACGAGCCTTATCTCCAAGTCCATGGAGCATATTATCATGGAACTTATAAACAAAGACATTGGCAACCTTCAAACACTGGACCCCACCCAGTTTGGGTTTGTGAAGGGCTGATCTTGCCTCCTGTACCTGATTGACTTCTTTGAATCAGTCTCCAGAGCCATGGACAAGGGTAAGGTGGTTCACACAGCCCATCTAGACCTTGCCAAGGCCTTTGACACCACCCCCCACTCTGGAATCATAGATAAACTTACTAAGCTGGGCATTAATCCCTACGTCACCCAATGGGTTGCTAACTGGCTTACTGATAGAACCCACACTGTAAAAGTAGCTGACTTCAAATCCAGCTCCAGACAAGTGACAAGTGGACTACTTCAGGGTTCAGTCCTGGGACCGCTCTTGTTTGGCATCTACTTCTCTGAAGTACAGGCCAACACTAAGGGACTCTGGCTGACAAAGTTCACAGATGACTGTAAACTGGGAGCCATTATTGAATCCTCAAATGATGTAGATACTCTACAAAAGGGCCTTACAGAAACAGATGATTGGTGCCAGAGCCATGGGCTCAAGCTCAATGCCAAGAAATGTATAGTAATCCCCTCTGGGAAAAAACATGTACCCGTGAATTACCATATAGGTGGCAGTACACTAAACACCGAAAGTGTGATAAGAGACTTAGGGACACAGGTGGACAGTGGTCTCACCTTCGATAACCACAGTGCCACAACAGTCAGGAAATCCTTCTATGTGGCACACCTCATCACTAAGGGCTTTTCATCCAGAAAAAAGGAGGTCATTGTCCCACTGAACTCATCCCTCATTAAACCCATTATAGAATACAATGCCCCATTTGGTATGTACCTCTCAAGACATCTGCAACAACTGGAAAGGCCGCAGAAATACCTCACTAAAAGAATCACAGGCCTAAAGCAGATGCCCTACGCTGACCGCCTTAAAAAACTCCAGCTATACTCTGTTGCATATCGTCTACTCAGAGGCGATCTCTGCTTAACATACAAGGCCATGTCAAATCCAGAGCTGTTGGACATGTAACACTTAAAGAAATCCCAGTCCCTCAGAGCCACATGCTCCAGGGATCTAAACCTTGTCATCACAATAAACAAAACATGCTGGAGGGATAGGTTCCTGACCCAGAGACTCCCCAGACTCTGGAATAGATTGCCTATACATGTCAAGTAGAGTGCCCCTTTGGCCCTCTTCAAAAGGAACCTTGACGACTGGATGGGAGAAAAAAAATTCACCCCAGGGATCATGTCAGTCGCCCTGCTAGATTGGAGTCCAGGGAAGTAAATATTATGGGAAGAAATAGCCAGGGAATTGTTATGGCTAGGCTTGTATAGGCCCTAAGGCTGATAGCCTAGTACCAACCTAAGAACCTATGACCTTGAAGTAGTACAAGATGCAGCCACTTTTGTAAGAATTAGCTAAAGAATGCTGTGAACTCTACTAGGTTTATTTACCAACTGCTTGAAGGAATTTTTTGTTTTTTAAATCTAGTAACTGTTAGACATATCCTCCATTGGAGGTATAGAGGTCCCAGTTTATTAAATGGTAGTTAAAGTCACCCAAAATAGTGGAGATTTGCTAACAGGGAGATCATTTAGAACACTGAGGAATCATACATGGTTCCCAGGGGACAAAAAAGGTGCTCTGTAGCAAGCTGTTAGTTGGTAATTAATCCTATCTAAAATGATCTGTAGTTCAGTGAGTTCAGTTTGTGAGACCCTAGGGATATGCCTGGAAGTGATACTTCCTTGACAAATTTGGAGACTCTAGTGCAGTTGCTATTGGGTCTGAAGAAATGAAAAGTACAAAATCCAGGTATATAGAGGAAGTCCAGTCATCACATTTAAGCCAGGTTTCAGTAACTATGCAGACATTGATATTTTCCAAATGCAAGGGTGACTCATGATCAGGCAATTTGTTGTTTAGACTTCTGGCATTGAGGAAAGACACCTTAGTGTGATCTGATTTTGGGACTGATATCTTAGTTATGTTGGACTGTCCATCAACTGAACACAGCAGCAAAGGCTTTGGCTAGCATGCAGAGGCCTTGAATTGATAGGTGCAGGCCATCCTTAATTATCTTGACGGCACAATCCCTAGAGTATGCATTCTAAAATATATGAATGAAGAAGAGAGGAAGGTGAACACTGGCTTCATTCATGTCTGTCAATGTGGAAATCCCCTGTAATATGGCACAATGCCTTGAACTTTAATAAACTGTTTTTAGGTGCCCCTACCCCATTTTGTACCCATAATATTGTTTTCCTCTGTAATATTGTTAATTTGTCTCTATTCGTATGTATTTGTATGTCTGTTTGGGGCTTTTCCCCTCGGGTCTCCACTGAAAAAGGGTAATTCTTACCCAGCTGGACCAACCCGGTTAACAAATGCAAATAAATAAATAATTAAATAAATAAATAAATAAATAAATTTTAAGACATACGCAGTCCACCTGTAATGTGTATAATGACATCACGGAGAAAAGTGATTGAATGGTGTGTGTGTGTGTGTGTGTGTGTGTGTGTGTGTGTGTGTGTGTGTGTGTGTGTGTGTGCGTGTGTGCGTGTGTGCGTGTGTGTGCGTGTGTGTGTGTGAGTGTGTGTGTGTCTATAGGTGAACAGATGTACAGACAGAAAAAGAGAAATGTACAGTGCAACAGGAGTAGCAGTCAGGCCTGTCATATAACAGGGACACAGACACCATTCCTGCAGGGATCCATATAGTCCTTAGAATGTCCATTGTAGTTTTTTTATATGAAGATGAAATAATCATGAATGATTTTAGTGTTCATTTTCCCTCGTCCCCATTCATGTATTTTAGAAAACATGACTCTAGGCATTGCTCCGTCAAGAAGATTAAGGTATTTGCTCCCACTCTTTCCATATCTGTCAGCTTTGAAATGAGAAGTTATTGCTGGTTCTCTCCACAGCCTACTGTCAGTGCTAATCCTTGACTTAAAGAGATGAAGGAAGTATACTTTGGTTTTGAAATGTCACAAACTTCTTGTGAGCCCATAAACACCGTCCACATTCAACATGCAGTCAGAAACGGTGTAAAAAATACATGGGTTAATATGAGCATGGACATCTCTTTATTTCCTGTTTGCCTATATCAGTGAATATGAGAAACTTTTCTAGTAACATTTTTCACTATTATGTGTTTCATCAGGAATGATAATATTTTGCTCTGGTGACCTCTCCATGGCATTGCCATTGACATTACATTCTGCGCTTGCTACTTCCTTGCCTAAATAATTTGCATTGCAAGTGGTTTAATTGTATTACTTCACTTTGGTGTACCTCAAGGGTTTGTCGCAGCATCTGTTTTGTGCTGTGGAACACATGAATGTTTGGCATAGATCTCAACTTCTTAGCACTAGCCAAAAATAATGAGGAACAAAGGCCCAACGTCTGGGACAGATTTTTAATATTGCTGTTATATACTTACCAAGTTACTAGTTCAACAGGTTTTGCATTTGCATGTGTTTTCTGGGAGGATACAAAGTTTAAAATTCAAATATTTATCATTATTCAGTGACTGGAATCCTCAATGATTTGCTAGGACAAAACATACAAGAAACAGGCCAAAAATAATAGCCAAAATCTGAAACATTCTGAGAAATCTGTAATGGTTGAGAGCTATGGTTCTTTAATGATGGCATGTTTGGCAAATGTGCAGATATGGCTTGGTTTACTAAGCTATCGCTCCTCTCATAGGCTCATGTTTATTCATGAACATTCCCATCAGGAATTCTGCTTTACTGTTTCCCAATAATATAGCATCTGACCCATCAACGCACATCACTCCAATGACTGCAAAGTACTGTCTGGATTCAAATTTATTAAATTGCCTTTGAGTCTCATACATAAAACCTGGGTATTTCCTGGCAAGCAAATTTGCAATGTTTGCACTCTCCAAGCACTACTGTCACAATTTCATCATTAAAGGCAAACAACAAGGAACTACCTTCTGCATCCTACTAACCACACTTGTTATACAAGTTAATAGTACAGACTGGTATTTATGCTAATGAAAAGTGGTAAAGACCACTTGCTGAATGCACACACACAAGCACACGCATGCAGCAACACATACACACACACACACACACACACACACACACACACACACACACACACACACACACACACACACACACATACGTGTGTGTGTGTGTGTGTGTGTGTGTGTGTGTGTGTGTGTGTGTGTGTGTGTGTTTCGAGAAAGAGAAGGGCACATATAAATATTTTTTTGTGATCTTTACATTAATAGTTTGAGTATAAACAGAAATCAAGAACAGACTGGGCCTTCTACATGAGTGTATCATTTCTCATGTTTCATAGGGTATGCATGGACAAATTAAGTAAACAGTTCTTCCAGATGTCATCCACTGCATCGTTATTAAATACTATCTATTACACAACTTAATGCATCAGAAATGATAAGCCATACTTTTAGAAACATTGCAATTAGGAACAAAATGTTGGCAGACATTACTTGTACTTAGGCATTTTTGTTGAATTAGAAAAGCTACAGCTGTCCCTGTCAAGCTATAAGCAATACTGGTTTTAGCAACACACACTTAAAAAAATATGTAAACAATTAGAAAGTTAATCCCAACAGTTTGATGAGTGTTTATAATTTATATCCTGTTGGAATCAACTTGTGATAGGAGTGAACTTAATGAAGATAAATTCAAATCGATTGCTCTCAGATGTTTTTACTCTTCTTTTACTGTACATTATCCAGTAGTTGTATATTTTATCAACACAAAAAGCAGAAATATTTAAACAGTACAGATTATATAAATCCGCATTTTAGTTGACTTTGAGAATTGAGTTTTTTGGAGATGACATTCACTTTTATTTGATTTCTTTCTATGAACTTGTCAGCACCCTGATGAACTAGTATTAGTATAGGTGTGGACAATTAATTACATTGTTCAAGTATTTAGATCACATGTTTATGGGAATAAAATGTAGATGAACTATGAGTTCCCCACCTTTAAAGTAAGTGTCTTCACAAACAAACAAAAAAAAGTTGAATGCAGTTTATATTATACAGACAAAATGGACAGCAACAGACAGAGAATTTAAACTAACCAGAGGATAGATCAGTGAAACCCAAACCTCGAGCAAAAATAAAGCAAATATATTTAGATCTGGTAGCTTTTCAAAGCAGCATATTATGTAGGTCATTGTACTTACCAGACACCATCATTTTATTTTTTTGAGGGACAGGGTGAGGGAATGCCCAGCCTAGGTATTGTGAGTCTGTTGTCTGTTGTTAGTCTGAGACTACATTAGTGTTGGAAAGAATATAATTGTGCTTCAAGTGAATGATCCATTTTGCATCACGAACACAAAACAGGTCATTATTCTCAGACTGTTGCCATCAGTTAATGACTTTCAGCCAGTTTTTCTTCAGCAAGCTGTATGGCCAATGTATTTTTTAGCCAGACACTGCTCAGCCATTTAGAATTCCATTAGCCACCTTATCATCTGATTAAAATAAGCATAAAGGTATATAGGATGTATCCTACCAAGAATTTTGGATGTCGAGCTGGTAAACAAAAGCCTTTGGGTGCGTTCCTCACACGTTGTACTTCTATTGAAACATGAGGCCATACTTGTATAAATAGGACACGAGTGCCAAAATTAAGAACTTTCTTACCTTTGAAGAATTCAGTCATAAAGCAGAGTGTGTGATATGTCTTTAAGAAGCATTGCAAGTGATGAACATGCATATATAAATAGCAGGCATGTGTTGTACCTAGTGCCATTTTTGAAAGTGCAGCCAGAAAGTAAGCCTGTGAGAATGAATGTAGCTAGTTTGTATATAAGTTACCTAAGTTAAAGTTAATAAGCTTAAATTGTAATGTCTTTGCACATAATAAAGCTGCTTGAACAGAACCCACAAAGACTCGGCTATTACATCCTGGCTAGACGAGCGACATGGTGTCAGAATCGGGATTCCAGAGATTGATATTTGGATCCACCAGCTGCAGAGATAACAGTGAAGGTAAACTAAGAGAAATGAGCATGAAAAACAGCCAGAACCAAAGGCAATGAAAACTTGCACAAACAATTTACTTTATAAAAAAGATAAAACAGAGCATTAACCACATTATTAAACAACCGAGAAGCACAAAAGGTTTATTAATTAAGCAAAATGTTTAAGATTAAGATATCTGATAAAATGACTAGCAGAAAAGCAAAACAAGTATGTTTGAAGCAAAACAAATGTATTTAAAGTAAAACGAGAATGTTTAAAGCGAAATGAATGTCTTTAAAGCAAAAACTGGCATGTTTAGAGCAAAACAAGCACTAGAAAAGTGTAATGGGCATGAAAAGAGATTAAATGGGCAAAAAGAATATAATAAGAGTAAAAAGGGGCACATTAAGCATAAATAAAGCAAGGCAACTGCATGTTTTTAGCAAGGTGCTGTGTTTTGGCATAACTACGACTTTGTGTTGTATCAAGGGCATAACTAGAGTTATTCGAAATATCTCAAAGTGTGTAGAAGTGCTTACAGTGTGCTTATTACTGTGCATGTATTCTGAAGAGTTTAGTTGTGTGCAAATTGCAACTATTTCATAAAGTACAGTCAAAGTACAGCCATTTTAAATAGTTTCTTGTGCTGGTTGTGTCTATTCACAAAGTACCACCATTGCAGAGTGTTTCTTGCACTGTAAAGAATTATCTAGCAAAGTACTGCCATTTTGGGAAAGTTTCAGTGTGCCGTGTACTGTTTATTCACAGAGTGCAGTTACTTTGAAATGTTTCTTGCTCCAAGCTTCTTCTGCCTAGTTCATTCGCACAGTGCAGTTATCTGAAATGTTTCTTAAAATGATGATAAATTACTTTTGCTGTAGAGCAATTTCGAGAGTGTTGCAGCGCCCAAGAGACTTATTTCATAAAGTTCGGTTATTCAGAGGCTTGTTGTGCCACTGGGCAAAGTTACAAACACTGGCGTAAATTTCTGGCATATGTGTGTGTATTTGTGCATATTTGCAAAATCCTTAACTGGTATGTGTTAATATGGCAGACGGATTTCAAAAGCCCTCACCACTGGTATTTGATAAGAATATTGTAGAGAATTAGAGAATATTTGAGCAACAGTACAATATTTTTATACAAGCAGCTTATTCTGACAAAGATGGCATGCACCAGGGCATTCATTTTGCTAAACCTAGCTGGATCAGAGACAATTGAAACAGAGTGTTCATTTGTATTTGCACCAGCAGTATATGAGAGAGAAGGTGAAAATCATCATGTTGTTGTACAGGCTGAATCAAGGGAAGACCCTGAGTGTTTGAAGCACATTCAGGGAAATGTGCAACCCCCAGACAAATATTACATTAGACAGGCATTTGTTTTGTATAAGAGATCAGAAACCAGGAGAAAGTTTTGCAGCTTATATTACTGACCTGAGAAACAAAGCTAAAATGTGTTGGTTTGGTGACTTAAAAGATGAGTTAATAAAGGATAGCCTTGTGTGTGGTATTAATAGTGCTTCTGTGAGAAAGACTGTGCTTTGTGATTGTGATTTAATGTTGAGTAAAGCCATTGAGATTTGTCAAATCCATGAAGTTACAGAAAGACATACAAGTATGCTTGCAAGTGACAAGAGCATGATTTCAGCAGGCTCCAGAGCAAATGTAGATAGCATATAACACGTGGCAAACAAAAGCAGGTCTAAGCACATGGCAGCCACAGCCCCTGCTGGTTCACCAGGGAAACCACGTAGTTTTCCAGCAAGTTCTAAGAAAGGAGCATGATCAGTGCAGTACAAGCATGAGTCAGCAAAACCCAAGTCCAGCTTTATTGTTAACTGTCACACTTGTGGTGCCAATCATGAGTCTAAAAGAGAAAAATGCTTAGCATTTGGTGAGCAATTCCCATTACCTCTCAAGTGTACCTCATTACGAAACGTACCTCATTTGGGGTCTTAAAAAGTTCTTGTTCCTCGAAGTTCCTCAAAGTTGCACATTAAAAGACTCTGTCACACATTCAGTGTTAGGAATTTTTTTAAGTGAAATCCATTGTAAATAGAAGTGAATCATATTAATTAATTAAAAGATCTTCTTTATAAGTAAAACCAGCTTATTTTAACCATCCTATGACATTCCTAGTTGAAGTTGTTAGTAAGCCATTAGCATGTGTTCCACATTTTGCCCATTTGTTCCACATTATGAGGGCTAGTGTTCTTCATTTTGGACATGGAAGGTTGAGAGCTATGGCAATGCCACAAGTGTAAAAAATGGAACCATTTTCAAAAGTTTTGTAAATCAAGTAAACCTCACATGGTTAGAAAGAAGGGTCACTTAAAAATGCAAATTGATCAAGTAGAATTGCAGCAGTTTACTTTCTATGTAGATGGTGTATCAGTAATTGGTGGAAGGGTTGACAGTGAATTTGTTGGCAAAGAATGAAGTGTTTTGTACTGTCCAGATCAATGGTAAATCCACCGAGCTCAAAGTAGACACTGTTTTAAAGTGTAAGTGTATATCAGCAGATGCAGTTGGTAAGGTGAGAACTAATGAACAACTCAATGTGGCTAGTAGTGTGAAACTTGTTGCTTATGGAGGTGAAGAAATTCATACTGAAGGCTCAGTAGTGCTTTCATGTTATTTGGCTAAGAACTGTTACAGCTTGTTATTCTATGTAGTTCGAAGACCTGTGCAGTCATTATTGGGTCTCAGAGACAGTTTGAGAATGAATCTGCTTTCTTTTACCAAAGAAGTTCATCATATGAGCGCATATCCTAGTTCCAATTTTTCTGAAGCCATTTTCTCAGAGTATGCTGATGTTTTCGATGATAAGTTGGGCAAACTTCCAGTTGTGTAGTCTACGAAGTTAGACCCAGAGGTAAGTCCAGTAGTCAGACCAGTGAGAAAAGTTCCAATAGCTATGCAAGATAAAGTCAAAGCTCAGTTGGATAAAATGGTGCAGCAAGGTGTAATTTGTCCAGTTACAGAACCAACTGAATGGGTGGCGTCCATGGTAGCAGCCCACAAGAAAGGCTCAGACGAAATCAGAATATGTATTGATCCAAGAGATTTGAACAAAGCATTAAAGAGAACTCATCATCCAATGCGTACAGTTGAAGAGGTCACAGCCCTAATACCGAATGCCACTGTTTTTTTCTGTCTTAGATGCAAAAAGTTCATTTTGGCAAGTGATGCTTGATCACAAATCCTCATTACAGACCACATTTGGTACCCCATTTGGCAGATATAGATTTCTGAGGATGCCATTTGGAATAAATTCTGCAAGTGAAGTCTTCCAGTGTGCAATGGTGCAAATTTCTTCAGCTTATACTTGTGCCATAATAGTAGATGATTTATTGGTTGGAGGCAATGGTGAAGCATAGCATGACAGAACTTTTGGCAATAGTATTTGCATGTTCAAAGTTTTATGATTATATCTGTGGTCGAGCTATTCAGATTGAAATTGATCACCAACCATTAGTTACTATACTAAAAAAGCCTATGCATTCAATTCCAGTGAGATTACAAAGAATGATGCTCAAATTGCAGAAGTACAACTTCAACATGGTCTATACAAAAGGCAAACTTCTTTATCTGACTGATACCTTATCCAGATTGCCCAGAAATACTACAGAACAACTTGACGCAGAGAATTTTGACTTTGACGTAATGGCAGTGCATGATGAGCTGAGAGATCATACAAAGACTGATCCAATTTTGCAAAAGCACAACCACTTCATTAATGTTGGATGGCTGTCAAAGCAATCTAGTGTACCACCTGAAGCGCAAACCTATTTTTCTTAGAGAGATGAGATGTTGATTGAAGATAACATTATTTTCAAAGGTCCTATAATTGTTGTTCCTGCTTCCTTCCAACATGAATATATCCAAATTTTGCATTGTGGTCACCCAGGTTCCAAATCTACCAAAAGAAGGGTGAGAGAACTAGTATTTTGGCCTTCACTAGTGAAAGACATTGATAAAGTACTTTCTTCTTGATCAGTATGCAATAATACTAAACTGCATTTGCAAAGAGAGCCACTTCAGCTAAGTCAAGTTCCTGAAATAGCTTGGTCAACAGTAGCCACTGACATATTCGAGTGGAACAATCAGCATTACTTAGTACTGGTAGACTCTTATTCGAACTGGTTTGTTCATAGGTTCATAGGTTCTTAGGTAGGTACTAGGCTATCAGCCCTAGGGCCTGTACAAGCCTAGCCATAAAGATTCCCTGGCTTTTGCCACCCAAAAATTATTTTCCTGTGCCCCTGTTGAGCAGAGCCACAGAAGTGATCCCCGGGGTGAATTTCCTATTTCCCATCCAATCGTCAAGATTTTTCTTAAAGACGGCTAATGAGGTGCTCTGCTTGACATGAATGGACAGTCTGTTCCAGAATATGAGGGAGTCTCTGGGACAGGAACCTATCCCTCCAGCATGTTTTGTTTATTGTGGTGACAAGGTTTAGGTTCCTGGAGTGTGCGGCTCGGAAGGATTGGGATTTCTTTAAGTGTAGCATGTCCAACAGCTCTGGGTTTGACAATGCTTTATATGTTAGGCAGAGATCACCTCTGAGTAGGCGATATGTGATGGAGTAGAGCTGGAGTTTTTTGAGACGTTCTGCATAGGGCATCTGTTTGAGGCCAGTGATCCTCTTTGTGAGGTATTTCTGTGGCCTTTCCAGTTATTGTAAATGTCTTGTGAGGTACATACCAAACGGGGCATTGCACTCTATAATAGGTCTAATGAGGGATGAGTAGAGAGGAACAATGACCTCCTTTTTTCTGGAAGAGAAACCTTTTGTGATGAGGTGTACCACGTAGAAGGATTTCCTGACTACTGTGGCAATGTGGTTATCAAAGGAGAGACTACTGTCCATCTGTATCACTAGGTCTCTTATCACACTTTCGGTGCTAAGTGGACTACTGCCTATGTGATAGTTCATGGGCACAGGGTTTTTCCCAAAGGGGATGACTATGCATTTTTTGGTGATGAGCTTGAGGCCATGGCTTTGACACCAGGCATCTGTCTCAGTGAGGCCATTTTGTAGCAGCCGTGATTATTGGGGCTTGGTATTCTTCCGGTATTGAGGTGGACCCTTTAGGGGGGGTGAAGTTAGCACTGAAACTATCTGCCAGGATGTTGGCAATATCAGTTGGTTCTGCATATTTAGTACCATTGTGCTATAACTCAGGGCAGATCTGGGTGTTGCCATTGAGATTGATTTACTACCTAATCTGACATCCACTACTATTATTACCAAATGTAAACATCATTTCTCAGTCCATAGTAGTCCACACAAAGTTATTTCTGACAATGGTACTCAAGTTACTAATCAGTTATTTCAGAAATTTGGAAAAGAATGGGACTTTGTACATGTTACTAGTAGTCCAGAATATCCACAGTCAAATGGGCTAGCTGAACGTGCAGTGCAGAGTGCAAAGCAATTACTTGAAAAGGTCAAAGCGTGACAATACTAATGTCTTTTTGAATTTACTTAACCTCAGAAACATACTCCGCAACCTGCCTATCAGTGCCCAATTATTCAAGAAGCGTTCTATCCAGAAGTCCAGTTATGATAAATCAAGCAGATTTCTTTGTCCATTGAAAGAAGAAGAGACAATGAGGATACAAACAGTGAAAGGTTTCGACCGGATTGGTCAAGTGACAGGTATATGTACTGAGCCGAGATTCTACCATCATAGAATCTGTGGGTGTGGAGTACAGGAGAAATCACAGACATCTCCTTCCTGTATGAGAATCATTATCACAGCATTGTTCCTGTGATACAGACTCTAGATCTCAGAGCAATCCAGCCAATGTTCCTGTTCCAGAACGTGTCTTACCATCTGATTCCACACCTGATGATGTTCCTGATATTCCTATGGTTGAACATTCAGCAGAGACAGTTCCAGTTGCTAAGTCTAATTCTCAGTTTTATGTCACACGATTTGGTCGCACGTCCAGACCTGGTGTGAAATACACAGCGACTTGGACATAACTGTATATACATACATAGTTCTGTATAAATGCATGACAAAAAGGCTGTTTGTATTATTTGCATGTCAAGTGATATTCTCAGTATTGCATGGTCTATTTCTCAAAGAGGGAGGATGCACAGCAGAGTGTGTGGTGTCTTTAAGAAGCATAGCAAGTTATGAACATGTATATATAAATAGCAGGCACGTCTTGTACCTAGTGCCATTTTTGAAAGTGCAGCCAGAGAGTAAGCATGTGACAATGAATGTAGCTAGTTTGTATATAAGTTACCCAAGTTAAAGTTTATAAACTTCAATCGTAATGTGTCTGTATATAATAAAGCTGCTTGAACAGAACCCACAAAGCCCCGTCTATTACATCCTGACTAGATGAGCAACAAGTAAGATGTCTCATCTACACTGCATCTTCCATGTCATATCTGTTTAAATGGGGCGGAAGACAGATTTCTGAGGCACAGGAAGGATATTATGACCTTCTTAATGTTGATTCCTCTGTACCGTTAGCAGTACCAGCAGTGCTTAGGGCTTTGGAAGATGCTTTTAATTCTGCTTGTAGTGCTCCAGATGCTCAGCCTCCTGCACCCAAGATGTCTGATAAAAGAAATCCAAAGTCTTATGGATCGCTCATCAGTGCTTACTAATGAAGAATCTGTGAATTCAACATATCCTGGATTGAATTTTTTACTTGATTTACTAAGTTTAAGAGATTTATTTTAGCAGACAACTTCATTTTTTATTTATTTATCTTTTAAGTTTAAGTTTTATAACAGTTAATACCAGTACTAGGTTCATATTGTTTCAAATCTGGGGAGTATTTTTGTATAGTTATTCCACTGAGAACACCTGGTGGTAAGTTTCTTACAGTGTTTGGGTTTAATAATCCAGATATATTATAGTCTGATACAGCAGTGTAGCAAGATTTTAAGAGCGGTATTCATATAAACAGGAGTTACCTAAGAGAGATTCTCTGTTACAATATACACTCAAGATAAGCATTACATATAACATAATTCTAAACTTGCTTGCTATAGATGAACTGACATTCATGGACCATACAACATGTCACAAATTCTTTATTTCAACTATTAGCAATTCACATTTCCTAAGACTTGTGTTCTTGCCTGCATCTCTTCCCAAAATTGAAAGGAAGTATTTGTTATCAGCTTTATATGCAACTACTCTCTTTGAATAAAATGTATGGTCGTAGTTCTTTTCTCAAAGCAGTTTACTGTTCTGGTCAACCTCTCTTAGGTAGCTCTCAAAACATCTGCATCTGAGGATCATCCTCAGTATACTGATAAAACTCTTTAATCCCCCTTTCAGTCATAATCAGCTGTGGAATTACCCAGTTAAGTTCCAGTTCACACCAAGCAAATATTCTTAATGTTTAGCAAGTATGAAAAAAAATCTGCTGCATGCATTTCTTTTCCTGATTTACAATTCACAGCTAAGCTATGCTTCAGTAATTTTAACAACGTTCTTTGTAATCCTGGTGGAGCCTTGGTCAGCAATGACTTACTTATACTGTATAGTGGCTTATTGTCAGTTCCCATATGCATTTTTCTCCATAGCTATTCCCATGGACTTTTCACAACCAGATACTATGGCAAGCAGCTATTTTTTTTTTTTTTTTACTAGACATCCAGTAAAGGCTGTGATCCCCATTTTAACACCTTTATTAAATCCACACATTATAAACAATGACATACACACACATACATTAATCAAAAAGAGAACAAACCATGGTAACATTTTTCATTTTTGTCATGCGTTTTATATATGTTTTATTTTTAACAATTATCATGCAAGCTTTTACATAAATTGCATAATTCATGCCTTTCCTTAAACCCACTCCTGCTGAACATTATTCTGTATGTATTGTTCCCACAAATTCCATTTATCTCTATGCAGTTTGCTTCTTCCCTTTTATAGAGATTCCACCTCCAGTTCTTTTATCTCCTTTACAATATTCAATACTTCAGTTGCTGTTCGTTTAGATTTTATTGTCCATTTTCTAGTAAATTCTTTTTTTTTTTGTAGCCAGTGGCTTTACATTTAGTAAGGGCTTACTATATCTGGGCTATTGAGACACTATATCCTAGGTGAAAAGAATATTTTTTTTGAGTTACAACCATTCGCCCTGACAACATTTATGGCAAATTACTCTGTAGGGAATTTTAAAATCTGCCAACCTATTATAGTCCCCAAATACATGCTTCCAATTACCCTTCTCTTTCCCTTCACACCTCCAGCATTTGTAGTCTACCTGAGGAAACATTCTTTAAAGTCTGCTTTGGATATAAAGTACCTGTGCAAACTCTTCTAAGCAAAGGTCCTAAACCTTCTGGGTTTTGTTTCATACTTGGGAGCCATATAGATGATATCTCATTGTAACATTGTAAATTGCCTTTTCAGTTTCTCTTCTCAATCTTTTCTAACCTCCTCTGATTGATTCTTATATTTCATTGTATTCATGCAGTATTTTATACAGTCTACTAATAATCCATTTTTAAAAGCAGCTTATGTTCTGCAGCAGATTATGTTCTACACTCAACTAAAAACTCCAAAAAAATCCATTTGCTGGGCATCCAAATCAGACTGAATAAACACCAAATGAGATGTCCAAAATGAGTAGTAGTCACACCATAAGCTCAACACTTGAAACGATAAAAAGATGAACATATACAAAAATTTAATAAAATAAAAGTTAAGCGCTTTCTTCCCCTGCTGATAAGGAGACTTCATCAGAACTGTTCTGATGAAGTCTCCGTATCAACAGGGGAAGAAAGCGCTTAACTAAAAACTCCACTAGTGCTGGTCTTTCACTTAGCAGTCTTTACCTCCAGTCAAAACTTTAGTTGTGACCTCATCCCTCTCTATCATCTTTCCCTTTCTATAGGCTCATAGGTGTTTACTAGGCTAATGACCACAAGGGCCTTTTTAAGCCTAGCCATGCATCCCAAATCTCTGACAAGTTCTGGTAACCTTCATAACTATAAACAGGGGCTTGGGAGGTGAAACATTTACAAGCAGGGGCCTATGAGGTAAAACATTTACAGGCTGCCTGTGTCCATTGGAGACATAGGTACAATACCAGGGATGAATATCCTGTTCCCCATCCAGTTGTCCAAGTTACACCTAAAATGAGTTAAGGAGGAACTCTGGTTTACATGGATGGGGAGCCTATTCCAGAACAGGGGTAGTTTCTGGGACATAAACCTGTTTCTTTAGAAGGTCCTATTTATATCACAGGCATGTGATATAATGGGGCTTTAGAATGAGTAATTTTTAGAATGAGTAATTCTGGTTCTGCTTGTTTTGCAGATATGCAAGAGGTCCATCAGATTGGGATCTGCTTTGTATGCCAGGTATAGATCTCCCCTAAACAGTCTGTAGGAGACAGAATACAGAGATAGGGCCTTGGGGTAGCCTGCATAGGAATATATTACTTATGTCCTGTATTCTTTTAGTGAGTAAGTTCCAATTGTTGGAGATACCTGATTAGGTACATACCAAAGGGTGCATTGTACTCAATGATATGTCTAATGAATACTGAATACAGTAGAACAATGACGTCCTTGGACACTGATGCCATACTTTGTTTATACGTTGTACAGCATAGAATGATTTCACCACTACTGTGGACACATGATGGTCAAAGGCTAGATTACTGTTTATGTATGTGACCAAGTCCCTGATTACTGGGTCAACTCTTAGGTGTGGTGTTTTGTCAGTATGATAGTTATCAGTGGTGGATGACTTCTCAAAGGCAACTATTATGCATTTCTTGGCATTTAGTTGTAGTCCATGGCTCTTGCACCAGTTGTTTGTCTGTATCAGCCCTTCCTGGGTAACATTTGTGTCAATGGGCAATTTAATGGCAACTCCCAATATGCAATCATCTACAGATTTAGTCAAACAGAGGCCACTGATGTTCAGATAAGTAAATTTAAAAAGGAATGGTCCCAGGACTGATCCCCAAGGGACTCTGCTTGTGACTGACCTTTTTGAAGAGGTGGACTCCCCAGTTATAATTCTCCTGGGTCCTGTCTGTGAGCCAGCTGGCTATCCACTAGGTTACACAAGGGGTTGTACCTAACCTCTTAATTTCATCAACGATGCCCGAGTGAGGTATTGTGTCAAATGCCTTGGCCAGATCAAGATAGGCAGTGTGAACCATTTTGCCCTCATTCACTGTTTTGGTGACCTTCTTAAAGAAGTCCACTAGGTGGAGTAGGCATGATCTGCCCATGATGAAACCAAATTGAGTTGGTCCAGTGTCTGGAGGTTTCCTTTGTCATTATTGAGCATTTCCATAATAATTCTTTCTATGGCTTTGCATAAGAATCTAGTGAGACTTATGGGTCTGTAATTGTCAGGGTCTGCAGATGGCCCACCTTTGTGCAGAGGGATGACTGTTGCTGTTCTCCATTCAAGAGGCACAACGTCTGTTTGGAGGCTACAATTAAATATCAATTCCAGACAGCCTGATAGATCATGTTTCATGCAATTTAGAAGGCATTCTGGGATATTGTAATGCAGTGGTCTTGGCCATAGACAGAACATTAAGGACTTGTTCCCTAGTGGTAGCAGGGGGAGTTTTATTTGATGGTATTTCCTGAGAGAAGGTTGATGGGGAGACAGGGGTAAAGTTGAAGCTGAATTTGTTAGCCAGTAGGTTTGTTATATCTTCTGGCTCAGTATCAGTGGCTCCTTCTAGAATGAGCTCTGCACACCATTTTGTATTGCCTTTGAAGTTGCAGACATAGCAAAAGAATGCCTTGTGGTTGTCCTTGGCCTGGAAAATCAAATTTACCTCAAATGTGACTATGGTAGACATTATTTATCCTCTTGAGTTGTTTTTTTTTTTAGTTTGATGAGAGTGCTTTTATCCTGCTGGGTGCTGCAAGTCATAATTTTTGCCATGCTTTTCTTCTTTCTGTTATACAGCCGATTGGTGTTGTGATTCTAACAGGGTGGTTTGTTTTTTGAGTTAGTTCTGTACTCCTTCCTGGTGGATGCAGCTGCTTCTATGCAGCTATTAATATGTTTGTATTTGTTAAGGATCTGCAATTAAAATTCTACCATCTCCTTATTTCTTAAGCGTTCCCCATTTCCTCATCAGTCTTTCCATTTTGATTTAGAACATTCTGCTTGTGTTATGTATATGAGTCTTAAATGTGTAGCTCTAAAGTATACCTTCAAATCAGGTAATCCTAAACCAACTTGTTCTATGATGAGAATCAGCTTATTCAACTTAACCCTTGCCATCCTCCCCTCCTAAAATGAATTCCTTCAACTCTTTACTTTAATTATAGTCCTTGACTTCTCCTCTGGTTGACAAAATATGCCAGACCTGTATATAAAACTAAAGGGACTAAAACAATTTGCTGTTTGTATCTTACCCTCTGTATACATAGTCAAAAGCTTTCAGGATCTCAATTTTTGCATTATCTATTGTTTAATCTCTTCCCACATACCCTTAGCTGGCATAATATAATATTTTGTTAACCAAAACAGTGTAAAAACCTTCTTTTCATTTCCTGTATGTCTAGTTAATTGCTATATATTAAAAAGCAGACATAAAATCAGAAAATGGTAGTAAAAGTAGTGAAATTAAAAACATCCTAAATCAAGAAATAAAAACTTATTTTGAAATATTATTAATATTACACACAACTATTAACTCTAGTAGGTATTCAGAAGTAATCCGAGCAGGGTAGACAGTCTGTTTCCAGTTGAAGATCCTTTATAATTACTTCTGAATACTTATTACAAGTAAGAGACCAATCACAATTTGCATTAAATATAGCATTCCAGTCACATTCCAAGACCACTGAAAAATTTTCTAATTTCTGAAAACCATCAGAAGCATTTTCCAAAAATAACTGATAGTCATGAAATGAAGCATAAAGATCCAATAGTAATTTGCAATTTATTCATTGTTCAAGGAAATTAACAAAACCCTACCTCTAATACCTATAAGTAGGTCTTTTATATCAAAATGACATGTTTGTTTTATAAAAACAGATGTGCCTGCTGACCATGCGGTACCATAATTATTAGTGGAAGATTTTAATGAAAAATATTTTGTTGCTATGTATGCACACTGAACATTACTAATATGTAATTCCTGGCTGGTAGACACAAAGTGGACATGGGCCACTGGGATACCAGGCTAGTCACACGACAGAAAGGGGCAAAAAAAAAAAAGTGACAGCAACTGCAAATCTCTCCTCACTTTAGACTGGATATCCAACTTGTAATACATGATAAAAGTGTTTAGTGAGAGAACCAGGATGTAGCATTACATTATTCTCATACATGGGCCATTCAGAAATAAAAAAAAATATATCAGTGTCTTTAAAAATAGAGCAGTACCTGACAGTCTTACATGGACCAATATCCGACCATCTCACATGGTAAACGCTTACCAGCAGTAGAATAACACATAATAATACAGTTGTCCAGCCACATAAAAATAAGTTGTTTTCTAAATGGTTTTCCAAAGTTGCCTTCCATGGAAAAAGAAAGTTGTCTCTTTACTTTATCAATGTGAAAGCTAACGTTGCCTGTTGGGATCAAAGCTGAGTAAGAGACACTCCGCTTCATTCTTTAGATGGGAAAAGTGTTTTCTAGGTGCAATGACAAACAACCTTAGATTAAAACGTAAGTATTATTAGCTAGCAACTCTGTTTTTGAAAAGTTGTAAAAGCTGTTAATACAAATGTCTTCCAAGAACAAAATGTGGGTAAAAAACTTTTAAAACAAATCTTATTATGGCACCAAAGCATTTTTTTATGCAGACCATATGAAAGATTCTCGAAATTTGCCATAAGAATGTAATTTAACCTCAATAGACACGCTGGCAATATCAGATAGTGCAATGTAACAGAAGAATAAGCTAAACTGAGGTTGGTAAGGTAACACAAATGTTCCAAAACCTTAGACAAATATACCTGGAACAGTACAATAATGTAATACGCCTAATTATTAGATAAATAACAGAAACCATACCTTTGCCATTTATGCACCTGTAATTTCATAGTGCTAAATTTCCTTAGATGTTATAAAATCTTTATCATACTAGATAAAAATGACAAAACATCAGAAATCAAAACACCAGCCCTCTTAGTATGGAAAATGTAAAGGCATTGGTGTAATAACCAATCCAGTTACTGAAAAATAAGATTGCCTGAAGGGGAGAGGAATTTACTTACACGATTCCTCTTTGAGGTGGGAATAATAGTTCCCTCTTGGCCAAGAGGGAACTATTAGAATCAAACTAGTGCTATCGCTGATGATGTTTGTTAAAACTCTTTGAAGCAGATGGACTGGAAAATAAGCATGAACTTGTCTTCTTCCGTACTTTTGCAGAAGATCATCCTGGTCTCTTATAAGAAACTGTTGAAGGCGCGCACGTGTGGGGAAGGCTAAAAGCTATGTCTAGTGAATTTCCTTGATCTTTCTACATTGTAGGAAATCTTTTGAATGTAATAGCTAATCATGGTCCAGCTTTTAATTTACATTTTCTGCTAACATGTTTTGCTACCCTCATAAATGCATAAACATCAGTTAATCATTCTGGGACAAGGCCAGCTGTCAAACTCTGATAACCAGTCTGATCAACTAGTAGCAGTGAGTCCCCCCTGTGTCTTTATGTTCTACATTACTGTAGTGTTGTCTATGACTACTTGAAGTAACCTTGGGCACATACAGTTGTTGGCTGTTTTAAAGGTTAAGACTGCTGCCACAATTTCCTCCACATTTATATGCAGAACAAGATGAGGCAGAGATCCAGCCATCCATCCATTCACAACCCCTTTTCCCATTTTTGCACATGGGGCCAGGGTGTCACTTCAACTGTGGCAATCATCTAGAGCTAAGGTTTACACCGTCGGGTGGCTAGTCCTGCCGTGGAAGATGCTGCAGCGATCTCAGAGCCTAAACAGCCAAGATGTCCATGAGTGCCTCCCTTTGACTGTTCTGTCTGTTATTAATGCTTGGATAGGAAGAAGAGGAGAAAATAAGACTCCTGTGCAGTGGTTTCCACATTCATCACCTACCAAGATATCTCTTTGCATAGAGTATCAAAGGAAGTCTTAATTCTAATAAATCAGTTAACTTGTCCCACTGATTTCTTAAGAAAAAGCAAATTCAGCTCATATGCACTCTGGTATTTTGAGCCATCAGGTTAACTAATTGGCATGTGGCCTAGGATTCTGAGAAAGATCCTCACAAAAAGGTGTGGTTCCTTAGCAACAAAGTGAAAGAGAAAAAATATATATATATCTCTTTAATCTTATGTGTCAGGAAGAATGTTTTTTCAACTACATTCAATGCCATCCCAGAAACACTTTTCATTTGGAAGGTGCAATATGGGGACTTCTCTTTGATTGCTGTTAATCCAAAGAATCAAGAAAATGAATCACCAGAACTTTGTCTTTTAAAAAAGCATCCTGAGACTAAACATGAATGAGGCAGTCTTCTGAGATTAAAATGTTTTAATGTGGTTTGCAAATGAGAATGTGCCTTTAAACACCTTTGAGAGCTAAACTAACAATTTAAACTGCTTGCAAAAATATAAGAGTATGCAAGATCTCCATTTTCAATGTTTAAATTTCAAGATGTTTCTTTTTTAGAGAAAGAAGGAATAGACTAGATGCCTATTGATCTCATTTATTTGGAACCAGAAAGAAACTGTAATAAATATGTGCCCACTTGTAAAGATAATGCTCTGTATAGCCCAAGTGCACAATTCCTCACACAGAACAGCTTTCTCACTAAAGCAGTGAAGCATTGAACTACTAGGAATTTACCACATAATCTCCTTTTTATTATCCCTTGGAGCCATAAATTTGCGATAATCATGAGCCAGTTTTAAGAGAATAACCCTATTCTTCCTCCTACCATTTTAACCTTTTACTAGGGGAAAGAGTAGGAATGACTGGAAGGAAAGGAAAGTTGAAGCCTCTGTCTCTAAATGTAGAGTTGGAAACGTGAGGTTCTGTTTGGAATCAAATGTAATGGGTACTTTTCCGTTAACGGGGCAACAGTCATCGCCAAACTTCAAACATAAAGGTTGTCGCAAAATGTACACTGAAAAGTCAACACAAGGAGTAGACAAGTCTAAATCTTGTGCAAAAATCTGGACACAAGAAGTTTTGTTAATTCCCATTCCCATTCTGCCAACTTCCCAAGTTTATAGCACCCACATTTAGAGTGTTATTCATTATTTATGAATTTCTCCAAGATTTTGAAGAGGTCGAGAACTAAGCTCTCATCACTGCAGAAGAGCAAGAAGGAATTATGGCGCATCTTGTACTAGTTCGTTCCTTCAAATTCTGAGGTTAATGCAGAATTAGAAAGGACACAAAACACCAAGGCTCAAACTTAACAATTTTATTAAGCAAAAACTATAACTATTTAATCAGCTGATAAACAAAACATTATAACTGTTAAAGTGTGTACTTACAAGCATATGCAAAAACAAAATCATCTTTGCCACTGAAAGGTGAACTCCAATCCTATTCAATGTAGCTATCTGTTCAGTGAAGACAGGGCCGACACTGTCTAAATGGCTGTATGCTCAGTTCAGGTTGATGCTTTAATAAAATTCGGATGATGAGTTCCATTCTATTACTAGCCTTTGAGCCTTTTATAGTCTTGAATAAACAATAGGGTCTAAAGGTTCATCTGATGACATATAGATCATAAGTTGATCATAAGCTGATAGAATATTTTAGAAAATTACAAATCATTTCCTAAGTTGTAAACAAGACTTGTAATGTTTGGTTTCATACATTACTTCCCCTTTTTAAAGAACAGTTAGCCCATAAACTTGTGATATAGTTCCTCACTGAAATCTCTCATATTCTGGTAAACATCTTTTTAACTGGTAAACAACTTCACAGGTTAAATAAAGTTCAGTTATACCAGTAATCAGTGAACAAGGCCTGCCTTCAAGCATATTTCTTGCTATTTAATTCAGTAGCATGTATTCAATTCAGCAGCATGTAATATTTAGCAGCGCATCAAATCAAGCTATAATCAAACATACGCAGTGGTATGGAGCTCGAGGCATATAACCTAGGCCAGGTAGACTGTGTGGATCCGTCACACTTCCATAATCAACCAACAGGGCAGAACAAATGTAAATGAAACAACGTTAATTTGTACGTCTAAGATGACATTAACATACTCGTGTAGCTTTCATACTAGTTGGGATGAGCTACCTTCACACACAAAAAGTACACTTTTTGGGTAATATTAATAGTTTAAAACTATTAAGGAGAATTGGGTCATATACTAATAATGCAACCGCAAACATCTCACCTCCACGAATGCCATTTGTAACAAAGCTTGAACTGAATGACAGTCTGAAGGCATCTTCTTGTACAATCACAACTACAGCACAAGATGTTTGACAAACCAGCACTCGTCCTTCTGACTTGTCCCCTCACTTTTGATAAACATACAGTTAGTCTCGTTAATTCACATGATGTTATAAAACTACTGTACAAATCAGTGGATGGTCAGAGAACAAAACCAAAACCACGACAGGACTGTAAAATAACCACTACTGACATGTCAGAAAATGAATAGCACTCCAGCAAGGTAAATAGCATTAACAGCAGCTGAAAAAAGCTGCTGCCCTGTTAACAGAAAAGTACCCTGTAATGAAACCTCCCCAAAAAATGTTAATTGTTAGAATTAACTTACCACAAAGGCTATCCAACTTTGTTTCTAACAGCCAGATCTAGAGGACTTGTTAATGAAATGTTGATTGTGATAAAAAAATGCATCCTATACGAAGGGAACCTGTTATAATGAGCAGGATAATCAGATTTTATGACAAGGATGTAGAAATATGAAGATAATTATTTTATTTAAAACATTATCAATATGATATTATTTTTACAATGCGTAGGTGCTAATCATAACTATAATAGTGAATGATGAAAACCAAGCATAAATAACATAATAACCATACTTTAAGATATCAGAAAATATCTTACTTGAAATTAAGTAGTATTGGAGGCAAAAGCACAAAATTATCTTTGCAAAACTATCACATTTACTGTAAATATACATCCTGAGGTACTAGGCATCAGAAAAAAAGCTTCCTAAATGACTTTTCAGACACATTTCAATCTGATCAGCATCCAGGCTTTTTGGAGACATATAAATCTGATTGGCATTTAACAAAAGGGAAGTGTAACAGTCAATATAGTCTTTAATTGCTCTGTAAACCTCATTTACATTCTTAAAATCTGGAGGAGGTTATTCTTAATGTCCAGTACTGCTTGTTCAAATTCTTAAAGTATCATAGTGGGAAGTATAAAATAAGGTCAAGAAATATCAATAAAGTTATTGTTGAATTATCACTCTAAAAATTTCAGACAAGCCTATCCAAAATGTTCTGTACTAACTTCAAATAAGGTAACCTTCTGAAAATCGTCTGTATCAAAATTATTTTCAGATAGATCTTATTTATTTGTGTATGTATTTTTTCATTCATTAATTATTTTGCATTTGATGATCAGGATAGTCCAGCTTTATTCTCTGTGAAGAGAGTCCATCTTCAGCAGAGGTCTAGGCAGAAAAGTTCGGGTAATATTTTACTGCCAAAATTGTTATTAGCAAATACTTAGTTACTAAGCAATTGGATGCATTTTACAAATTCGGTTGCTGAAAATGAATAAAAGGAAACTACAGTTATAACCCAACTATAGTATGTTTTAGATAAACAATTACAAACTTATGTTTAGTATGGTTAGTTTTAATAAAAGTGTTAGAGTGAAGGAAAGGAAAGTGTTAATGTGAAGGAATAATGTTACCTGGGAAATGAGTGAAATTGAGTGGGAAGGAAAAATGAAATAGGAGAAGAGGGGGATACATCTTTCTTTTAACAGGAGTCCTATGTTTATCATAAAAAGGCTATAAGACAACATAAGAGGACTTATTCTTCTTAAAAATATATGCTCAGACAAATTATCACAGTCAATGAGTAATGAATAGGTTGTGTCAAGATTTGGCAGCTGATTTCTTTGATATGGCATATATATTATTGCACAATTCCTGACATTTGAAGCATCTGAAGCATTTCTAGGACTAGAAGACACAATAATTTCTTGCTACGAAAGGTACATTTTTTCACAGCTTTCATGCATAAGACAGAAGGGTCTATAGTGCTGCCTCTTACAGAATCACCCATTTTCTTTTCAGCCTTTAACATTTTAATCACATTTGCATCAGGTGTCATGAAAATTAACTCAGATGAAAAAAAAGATGATTACTCAAAGATGAGCATTCGGTAAACTAAAGAATCTGGTAACTTTTTACACTTCGTTAGAGTCCAAAAGCTAGAACATGAATCTAAATATTACAAATTTTACACAAATGAAGATAAGACTTTTGAAATGAGTTATCAATCAAAGATAAATCATTTTAATTTTCTTTTTTCCTAAAGTCAGTATCCAAGGTAAAAGCAAGCTTAAATCTTAAGAAAAATCAAAACAGAAGGTGCCTAATGCAGTTATGCCACTAAAGACTAATGTAGTACTCATAAGCAATGAACTTTTGTCAGAAGATGGAACGATGTTGCAGTAACAGTGAGGACATGACTGCCTGCAGTTAACTGCGTAAGTACTGAGTTATCACTGTTTAAACTGATCCAATGTAATGTGATCACAGCATTGTCCTCTGAGTCCTGTACCATCACAGTCCACATGCAAGGTAAGTTCAGCAGGTAGCTTCAGGTACAGCTGGCATAATCCGATGCTTCTCCTACATTCTGCAGCTCCCACTGAAGTAACAGTCGAGGTCACTGGGTACTGCTCTCAAGGCACTGCTGAAGTTGAAACCAACACTATCTACAGAATATGAAGATAGCAAGATGTGGAACTGTAGTGGTAGTGCTTGGTAAAATAGTGCTGCAGAAAAGTCACTCTGCAGATGTCATAACATGCATGTTTAAAAAAAAATTCCACTCATTTGTTTACTTGTTATGTGTCACAGTGCATTTAACAGAAAAGTGACAACACTTTATTTTCAGTTCTTCACAACTGAAGATTTCTGGTCTTTGACTACAGCAGTGTATGATGAGTTCTACTTTCTTGGACAGATTTTCTTGCAATATACAGTACCATGTACACTGCCTAGTACTAATGATCTTTCTGAAGAAAGTACTTTGTGAAGGGTAATCTTGAGTCATTCTGAAACAAACTGTTAAGGCTGGTCACCAGTTCCCAAAGGCATTTCAGTGATTTTAACAGCCTCTTTACTTCTTTAAGCTGCCTTTTTACTGACATTCTAAGTACAGACAGCAGACAGGCATGCTGAGTAATACAGTCAAAGGCACTGCCTACACCTTCCCTATTCTGTCTCTGCTTTACCCCTACCTGCTTAAGATTCTTGCCATACTAATGCACTGCTAAAGAACTTCAACTCTAGGTCTGTATTGTAAGCTGTCTCAGCCATCTTTATAACCACCTAGCCAAAAGTTTTAATATATTAATTTGTCAGTGACGCTATGTAACAATGCAATGCAATGCAATGCATGTTTTTAAACCTGCTCACTTGTCTCTACAATTGGGCAGAAATTGCTTGTATGTATGTTTATCTCTATTGCTGTATACATTTCCCATATATTCTCAACAATTGTATAGTTATATATACTTGACTCTTGCAATATATTTCTTTAATTGTCAAACTTTAATGCTTTCATGGGCTGAGACTGAAACTGGTCATTTGTGATCAGAGCTCTACCCTGGTTAACAAAGTTAAACAAACAAATACGTAAATAAATCTGGAGTCACCTACCTTCTCAACTATAAACCAAATAAGATACATTCCACTCGGCATATTGACTCTGTTATTGTTTCCACTACACTTCCTCTGCTTCTCTCAGAAGATGGTTTTGCTTTTCTTGACTTCTTGGTTTGTGACTATAACAGGTCAGGTCAATGTAGTCAGTACTCAATACTGTAGTCTCAAATCAAGTTTTCATTAGGAGGCATGAGCCCTGATTTAACCATGACCTCCAAGTTCTGTAGCACTGAAGGCATAGTTGGGGTGCTGCTCTATGGAGTGACAGACTTAGCCTGAATGAAAATTATACCTCACACCCGACAACAATCACTGATAAGAAGGTAGCTTATTTAACCAGAAATGTCTCAGTAGCGGCTAATCGACTTACCGTGATCTTTCACGTGGTTGACAAGCTGTGTAGCGTAATGTGTCTTACCACTCATTAAGCTTTAACTTCTTCATAATGAGAGTCAGATGATCAATATTTCACTGACAAGACTGCAACCATCAGATCAGCTGCTCATCCTCCTAACCCCATTGGACTAACATTGTTTTGAGAATGAATTGTTCTTCCACCTGGATGGTGTTTGATGTTCCTGATTGTGATGAACACTTGTCAGTGATGTCAGGTTTTCACCCTATGAACTGTGGATTGGATCCTTGCCCATCAAGGATGGTTTTGGCAAGCATTGATGTCCTCATTTCAGTTACTTATCTGGTCTTGGCTTTGTCACTGAGGACAGTGGCCTTCCCTATGACTTTGAAAAGAATCACAGTCATTCCTATCCTCTAAAAAATCTCTTGATCTTAGTGTCCTTGACAACTACTATCCTCTATTTAACTTTCTTTTTCTTGGTAAGATGATTGAGAACATTGCTTGCCTGAAACACGAGTCCTGTGTCACTGCCATTGAGACCATGGATCCATTTCCATCAGGATGTCATACGTTATCCAGGTAGTTAGTGATCTCCTTATGGCTAGAGACCAGCAGTGTTCAGTACTGGTCCTCGTGGATCTCTCAGCTGCTTTCTAAACCATTGATCATGCCATCTTGATCAATCATTTAAGATCTTACTGTGGCCTTTTTTCTATGGTCTTAAAATATTTTGCTTCATACCTCTCAGACCTTAAACTGAAGGTGAATGTGAGTATTTATACCTCTTTGTCATAACCTCTCAAATGTGGAGTGCCACAGGACTCTTTTGTCGGCCCTCTCTTGTTAAAGGTTTATATGCTTCCACTTGGAGATCTAATATTCCTGTGCTGATGACACCCAACTTTAGTTTTCATTTCCTTAGGAAGACATGGCATGTGCACATGTCTTTGCTGAGGGGCACCTATCAAATAATCAAATGGACACTTTGTCAAACATGATATGGTCAACAGTGCAGTCTGACAGAAAAAAAGTAACACAAACACAGCACCCGTACGCACCATAAAAACTGCTTTTGACCCCTGCAACCCCACGCCCCCTGCTAATTATATATACCAACTCCAAGATCGCACTACAATGGGAAAAAAATGCTAATTTTCCTGATCCCTACCTTAGCGTGATCTCAAGTCAGAACGGTTCGATGGAATGCATTGTCACTGATATGCATTCATCCAGATCATGTTCAACAATATGTCCGTTTGATAATTTGATATGGATCCCTTGCTGAAGACCTAGATAACATTCATTCAAGGCTTATTTCTAACCATTTGAAATGAAACGCCTCCAAAACTGATACTATGAATATCCGTGCTACCTCAAGTGACTTCTCTGCTCCTCTCTTCCCTAACTACATCTTTTACAAAGGTAATTAGCATGTGTTTGCCAAAAAGGTTTATAATGTATGAATGATTCTGGACTCTCAGCTGACATTTCTGGAAAACATTTCTACCGTTATTAAATATTTTCAGTATGTTTCCATCTGAAGAACATTTCCAGGATCAAACATCTATTACCAAAAGCTAATCTTTCAAAAGCTGTCCACAACCTGGTCTAGTCTCACCTTTATTACTGTAAAGCCCTTTACTTAGAAGTGCCTGACTCTGAGATTGACCACTTGCAGCTGATGCAAAGCTCCACAGCTCGGCTTCTTATGCTTGTACTTTTATATACCAACACATTACATCTGTTTTGAACAGTTTGTACTGCCTTCTTTTTTCATTTCATATTACCTTTAAACTTTTGGTGTGTGTATAAGTCAATACATGTCTGGGGACTCTCCTAATTGAAGGACACTGTTGTACCATATTGCCCCCTTTTGGTCTTGTGTTATGCCTCCCAGAGGCTTCTTGTAGTTCCTCAAGTCCATTTAGAAATATCTGGCATTTGCTCATGAACTTTTCAGAAACCATGCTTGTGGAATTTCCTATCTTGGCTACCTTCTACAGGTCCCTCAGAACTCATCTATTCAATTTTGAATTAAATGACATGGGATGATTCCTTTTATTCACATAATTTTGTGTACCTAGTGCTGTCACCTTGAATTTTTTATTTTATCTGATGTTATTTTTTATTTGATTTTGCTTAAAGATGCTATTTCCTTGTCTAGTTTTATGTGTTTAAATCCAGTATTTTTGTTTAAAGCTCCTAAATAAAATTTAAGTTATTGAACCACACCAGTATAATGTAACAAAGTGTATACACTGTACTGCTTGATCTGAAATGGAAGATGAAATTTGGCATTTTATGTACCGAAAGGACTGGTGGGATCAAAACGTAAGTTCTGGGTTATGGGATCCCATGATTTGTCTTTTCAGTGAGTTCTGGTCTAGACATGGCAGAATATACACGTCAAGGACTGGCTTCACATTTATGACCTTACAAACAACATTTATTTATGGAATGTAGTGTTCTTAGCATGTCCAACTCAAGGCAAATGCTACTAAACAATAATAGCACAAATAATTACATTCCCACAGTACTCCAGTAATGAAAAGCTGGCTGTATAGTGTCAGTGGTGTTAAATGTGATGTCATCAATATTTGTCATACTACATTTCCAGTGGTATGACTAGCACTGGTTACATCACTGGCAATGAATAAGAATGCATTACTATGAGGCAGAAGTATTTCTGTGGGGAAACACACTGTTTGCCAGTGGCTAGTAGACTGATGCTTAGAATGTGATCGCAAGAAAGCTGTTGGTATTTTGTAATAATCGTTAAACTTGGAAAAGAGCAAAAAAAATGAGTGCTGCATTTACAGTATATCACTTTCTCTTCCTTCTTTGGTTTGTGCAGTAGTGGAGTTAATACATACACACACACACACACACACACACACACACACACACACACACACACACACACACACACACACACACACACACACATTTACAGAGAGAGAGAGAGAGAGAGTGAGATTAGGGGTGTGGAGGCTTGCTCCCACATTGGGAGGAGAAGGGGGGGTTGCCCTCTGTAAAGAAATGCCTTTGTGTTTAGTGAATTTGGGAGTGTCACTGTTTTTGGTAGCAACCTCCCAAGGTTTAGCTATTTTGAGTTGAATAATCACTTCAGTAAATGAGAAGTTATTATTCTTCATAACCCCATTTTAATACAGCTTACAAGTATTTTGAAATCATTTAATGTCCTCTTTAATAATCCCAGCAGGACTAGCCACCCGGCAGTATGAACATTGGCTCTAGGTGATGGTCACTATTGATGTGGCACTCTAACCGCATGTACAAAGTGGGAAAAGGGGGGTTAATGCCTTTAGTGTTCAGCTTACTGTATCCCAGATACAAAGATTCCTGCATTTCTCCTGCTCAGACTGACATAAAGCATTATTCAACACAGAGCTGTTTGGCAGTCTGCGTTAACAGTACAAACATTAAAAATAAAGGCACAGTCATGACTAGACTACATAATAATAACTCATGTTACAGCACCACTGTCAAGCCCTATTCTAATGCCATCATTTGTTTGGAAATAGAAGCAAGATGCTCCGACTAAAACTGCACAGAACTGTCAAAAGGCAGTTTTGCAGTGGAATAAGAAGAAGATACAAGATCATTTTTCCAAAGTGCTGGAAAATGTACAGCTTAAAAGGACTATGCCATCCCTTTCCACATCTGAAATCTTTATTCTGCTTTATTTTTAAAATTACCTCCAGTACTGCTTGCTTCTGAAACTTGCTAGACCTGGGCAATACTCAACTCCTGCTCTTTGCAAAACTGCTTTCTGACTTTTTTTGCTGAAAGGTGCCTTGTAATACTCCATTCTATTCATATTTTAACCCTAATTTCAAATAGGTATTATGTGTCTAGCTTCCCTAAGTCTAAGGTAGTGTTCAAAACCTATTATTTGTCTTTACTTTTTATTTTTGTGTTTGTTTACTGGGGTAGTACATTAACTTCTTTCACCATTTGCAGGCACAGCCCAGCTAAGTGCAATCACATAAAATAAGAAAAAACTTACAATAAAAGTAGAGTTTCTAGATAAGATAGTAAAGTTATGTATACATAAAGTATAAATACAGTATCAGCTGATGTCCTTCCATTCATATGCTGCAGTACTCATCACATATGGGAACTCGCCTCCGGTGAACTCTTACATCCGGCCAGTATACAAAAGACTACATGCTACTGCTAGGTATGTGTGACACTGCACATCCCCTCGCATACATCGGTCATAAAGGGACACCAGGTATAAAGTGGACGTCAGCATGCACCAACCTCAGAACTTTTCTGCTTCCTTTCCGATCGCCTGCTCCAGATGTCTGCTTGCCAGATTAATGTTGATCCATGGTTCAGATAAGTACCCTGTTGTGGTTTTTTAATTTCTAATTTTCTTACTTTTTGCTACTGCTTATTTGTGGGGAGATTTCATGTCAGCTAGGAAGGGCAGGTGTCAGTGTGGAAGGCAGATTCCACATAAAGATGCCCACGACCTCTGTTTCTTCTGTCTAGGCCCAGGCCACGACCATACCTCCTATAATATTTGTAAATCGTTCATCCCCAAAACTCTTGGGAGCTGTCTAGCTTTGCTTAAATTTTACTTAGAGAACTAGCAACTTAAGTGCCTGGCAGAGGAGATGGAGGTTACGTTCGGTCCTTCAGACAAGCTACAAACTAAAACGGCTATGAAATCTTGGCCTGATTTACCAGCTGTGCCCTCTCTCTCTCTCTCTCTCTGGCATCCCTCCCAAGGCCGATGTAGGCCTGGAGGTCTTTCCACAGTTGGTGGATGTCCCTTTGGCAGGTTCCACAGGGGAAGCCCTGAAGGTGTCTACCAGCACATTCAAGAGGGAAGTGCAGGCATCCGACTCGGGCAAAAAAGGGGAACCAAGGTTCATTATTTCCAAAGGTCCTCAGGGCATCACTCAAATCACTGTGCATGAGGATGTGCTTACTGACATAGTTGAATGTAGGCCAATGTTGGTCCCTTCCACATTCCATCACATGGAAACTCCCAGAAAGAAAAAAAGTGAAGACAAAGCACATTGCTCCTGCTCTGCCAGAACACCCCCCTGATTGGCAGGCTTTTTCCCAAAGCCTTTTTAATGCCTTCATGGCCCTGCACAAGTCCTCCCCTTCCTATGTCCCTTTGCAGTCCTTTTCACCCTCCAGTGAGTTCAAGAGGACAGCTGCAGGTTCCTCTTAGGATGAGGAGAAATCCTCTGAAGATGAGTCATTGGCCTATTCCACCCAGATAGCTTCACCTCTAGGGTATTCCTCCACAAAAGAGGAATCTAATGGTACAGATTCCCCTGGGGAGGATATTTCCTTTGGAGAAACTACCCAAAAAATGAAAAAAAAATTCAAATGGGACTGCTGTCAAGTCTGAGATATCAAAAAGAGGTATTATGACATCTTGCAGATAGATTCTCCATCACCATTTGCTATTCCCCCAGTTCTGCCAGCCTTCCTGGATGCATTTACTGCTGCTTCTAAGTGCCAAGATTCTCAACCTCCTGCTGCCAAGTGCCCAGACACGTTCTACAAGGTACCTGAGGATGCTAAGTTCCTGTTTTAAATCTCTGTCTGCAGACCCAGCTACCATTTCTATCTCAGCTGATAAGGCTTTCATGTTAATGCCTTCTACTTCCTTACTGCCCGCTGATAAAGAGATCGAGGTTATGGAGAGACTGGGGAAAAAGGTCTACACCTGTGCTACTTGGGCCTTCAAGGCAATTAATTACCAGACTCGTATGGTCAGATACTCTCTGGGTCTCCTCTCTGATGCAGGAGAAACTCCATTCTTAGCTTCCATATTCTTCTGCCAAGGCAAAACTGGCTGACACTCTCAACTCCTCTGCCCAGGTTATGAGGCATTCCATCAAATGCAGTTGTGATGCTACAGATGCCCAGTGACCTGTGGGTCAGTTTTTAGGAAATATTCTTGGCTCAGATTACAACCCTTGCCTAATGACTTTAAGGCCAAATTCATGGATTCCCCTCTGGATACTAAAACCTTATTTGGTAGCTTGGCTGCAGAACTATTCAAATCTTTACAGGAGAAAGAAACCAAGTGAAGTAGCTGGATAGGTCCCACTCACAAGTTAAAATAGATGAAAGACTCTGTTGTAGTAAACAAAATCCACTTTATTCACAACACAAAAACACATGAATTGTTCACCAAGGATAAGCGCTTTTGTCTAGAAGATCTAGACTTCATCAGATAACTTATCACAAGTGGGAACTTCCTTATATACAACAGGAAATGACATAAGCAATAAAACAATTAAAGAAGCAAATTGATTTAAAGTAATACAAGCACAATGTTAGTAGTCCCGGTAGTGAATGTATACAAGTGATAACCTGATTTCAAAAACACACACACAAACACACAACCCCCTAATAAATACAAAATAAATGCTAAATAATGTCAGAAATATGTATATCATAAATATATGCATAAAAATATAAATATATATAAAAATGTATATAAAAGTGTTTAAAATGGAAATGTAAAAGGCTGTTTTATACAATGGATACTATTAAGTTAAATACATAAATAAATATTTAAATAAATACTGAAATAAATACGGGTGAGGTAGATTTACCTCTCTAATGCTTTTAATTTCAGAATAGGGTTAATAGTAATGTGCTCATTAAGACCTGGCCAGTTCCCTGCATTTAAACGTAACTGCCAATATAATTCTCTTTTTCCCAAAAATAATGACCAAGCCCCCCCTCTTATGTCAGTGCTAATACTATCTATAATAAAAAATTGAACTTGTGATTAATGTTCTCCATTATATGCTTACTTAGGGCATCGGTCTCTTTTTTTACTTTTAATATCATATAGATGTTCGTATATACGGTTTTTAAACTTCCAATCAGTCTTGCCAATGTAATAAAAAGAACAGACAGTGCACATAGCACAATAAATAATTTTCTCCCAGCCACAGTTATATTTCTGGTTAATCTTAATCTCTACATTGTTGATGTAAAATGTGTTCCCCTCTTTTATGTATCTGCAGTAGATACATCTACCACATTTATTCATAAAACCAGACCTGTGGTTGGAATAGATATTGCTAGTCTCAAATATATTTTTCAAGTTCTTACCTCTTCTGTTTACTATGGTGAGTTGTAATCCTATTAAAGGTCTAATGTTCTTCTCACGTCTAAGGATGGACCAATTTTTTTACTAAAATGTCTCTTAGCATAAAACTATCTTGTTTAAAAATAGTGATAAAGGAAGTTTTAAAATCTCTACTTTCTTCAGTTGTAATATTGTCATGTTGATTAGTTGATTAGTAGATGTAACATTTATAGTAACATCACCTGAAAGTAGAGGCAAATAAAAACCACGCTCCCTCTTGTTAACAACCTCAATCATAATTGTCACTTATAAATTTAAAAGGGTACCCTCTTTTCACAAACATCTGTTTTAAATTATCGCATTCATCCAGGAATTCCTCCATGCCAGACACCATATGTGCTGCCCGCACAAATTGGCCCTTTACAATTGCCTTCTTTTGTTTTATAGGGTGGGTACTGGAGAAATGCAATAAAGAATTTGAGTACGTACTTTTTCTAAAAATCTTTGATACAAACTTCTTGTTTAGATAATCTTTCACCAAGAAAATGTCTAAAAAATAAATCATGTTGAGGTCACTGCTATGAGTGAACTTTAAACATTCTGTGGTAGTTTCAATATAATCAATAAAATCATCAATAATATCAATAGGTCCATCCCATAGAACAAACATATAATCCAAAAACCTGGTATAGAACTTAATATGCTTAAAACAGCATGAGGGAAATAAACATTTTTTTCTCCCATTTCCTGACCACAATATTAGAATAGAGACCACCACATGCAGAGCCCATAGCCACTCCCTCTTGTTGCAAATATATTTCTTTGCTAAACAATATAAAATTGTTTTTAAGGAACATTTCCATCAATTGCGAGTAGACTAAAACATCAAAATGTGCAATGCCTTTTTCATGGAGGTACTCTGTAAACCAATCTAACCCCATATCATGGGGTATGACTGAGTACAAGTCCTTAATGTCAATGGTTATAAAAATATAAGCATCCTTGAAAGGTAGTTTGCTCATAGCTTCTAAAAAACTCCATGAGTCCTTGCAAATGTGTGCCTCATTAAAAACATGTTCCTTTAACTTGTTATCCAAATATTTTGCCAAGGGATGGGTAATGGGGCCCTTAGAGTCTACTATGGGGCGCATGGGTAGATGAACCAGGTTTTTGTATAATTTCGGTAAACCAAACAGACAGTTTGGGGTAAGGAACTGATAAATAATTAATAACATCTATAGATATTGAACCCTCAATAAAAAGATCTTGGAGTTAATTTCTTATACGGTTATATGCACCATTAAGTTCACTTACAGAAGATTTTGTATAAGCTTTTCCTTCTAGAATGAATAGCATTTTCTTATTATAATCCCCGTAATTCATCAAAACTACACCTCCCCCCTTGTCTGGTTTCATGATTCTAGTGGTATGTGAACATTTCTTTATTTCTTCAATAATCTTTTTCTCACTAAAATTAACATTCCCATTGGTAAATTTTGAATTACATATGTCCAGTTCACAAACATTCTGAAATGATTGGACAGTAGGGTGAAGTGGGTGATTGTAAGTACTAGAAATAGCCAAGGGGTTAACAAAGGAACTAGAAGCAGAGTTTTTGAAAAGGATTTTTAAATTCAATTTGTGTGTGTACATTCTCAAATCCATTAAAATATTAGAAATATCTGGGGATTGTGAGGGTACAAAAGTAAACCCTTTAGCGAACAAGTCACAATGTTCAGAATTAATCTCCATACTAGAAAAATTGTATACATTAAAATCGCCTAAGGTGTTAGTAACAATGTGACAGGGCGGGAGTCGGTGGTCTAGAATATCACCTGAGGTATCAGGTAATAAATGCAAGTTATCTAAAAGAGCCACCATTAAGTCCTGTTGTTCCATGTCTGATACATCTTCACCCCTCTGTTTGCCATCCCTCCCCTGTTCCTGTAGTTGTTGTACATCGGGGCTGTCTCCCAGTTATTCCCTAGTGGACCTTGTTCCTCAAGTGCTCCAAGCATCTTAAAGGTGGGAACTCCTCTGGATCTAAAGAAATTTGCCCCAGGTTACTAGAAGAGGGATTACTCATATTGTTAGTGTTATTAGTGTTCACTGAATTCAAATTAGGGTTTATACATTTATTGCCCCATTCCTGAGAGGGTGGAGGCCTAGGATATTCTGAACCATTACTGTAGTCATTTCTATCCCTTGTTAATTTTTTTGTTTTTCTGAGTTTAATAGAACTTACTAAATGATCCATGTTTTTAAATTAATTCCTCTTACTGGTGCATGGGCAATGGCTGATGATGATGATGATGCTGCCTGTATGGTGTACTGGGTATGAGCTCTACCTCCACAGAGAATGGAAAGGAGTGGACTCCAGAGGCAAAAGCACTGAATCACTGGAGAGTGGTGGTATTCTGCCATCCACAGCTGCTGTTGCTGACACTACTTGATATTCCAGTCAAGTAGCATTGTATCCTTAGACTGTGCTGATATTAGGCTGCCATCATTGTTAGTCTCTGATGAAATGCAAACATCAGACGTGTTCTGTCTCACAGTGGGGGCCCCTTCTGACAGTAGCACCTATGAAAGCAGACAGAGAAACTCCCATGAGAAACACTGCTGGTATGTGACAATTCCACCTCCTAGTGTTGCAGCAGCAGTACAGATAACAGTGTATGCACAGAATGTAAAAAAATTACCTTGTGTTGTATGCCTTCTTGCTGGCATCCCAGATGTGTCTATAGAGGAGATATGGCAGTGCTGAGCATCTATGAATCATGGCACTGGCATGCCACAACAGCATGTTACTGACACAAGGAAATGCCAGCCTACTGTATCCCCAAAAGAGACATGGGATGGTGTGATCAGTTCAGCTGCTACAGCCAGGCCTCTGCTAGGCATCAGGATCTTTCAATCTCTCCGTACTGGAACATGAGGAACTCCTCCATGTTGAATTAGTGGCCTGCAATGGCAGACCCCCACCCATGCCCATCCTGTCCCATGCAATAGTGTGTAACTTTGGGTGGGCATGCAGAATCATATCGGTGACCTAGTGACAGATCTGTTGAGCTGATCTGTTGTGGCTACTGACTGCATTAATATCTACAACCAGCTCACACCACACATTACATTTTGTCTGTGCTCAGAACCAGCTGTCCATGCATTCAGAGACCCTATCATAACACACTGATCTCTGCCTGGGATAACTTCTCAAGGAGGTTCTACGCCTTAGGCACCCTGTGTACCTGTAAATGTTGACATCCACCTCTGGTCAATAAGCAAGCACAAAATGTGGACAGCACCATCTGTACCAGTTATGTACCCATGTGGTAACAGTGGCCCAAAAAGATGCTACACCTACTATTCCCCCATATCACAAGAAATGTCCCCAGCATGATCAGTAGGGCAGCATGAGGATGGACTGTTTTGCAACATGCATGTGATTAGCCTAAACTGACATGTACCCAAGAAAGCACAACCAACATGTGCCACACATTCACATCCATGCCCTGTAGCAGTTATTTAATGTAGCTCCCCCACCCCATTCCATCTACTATGTGCCATACCTGATGCACAGTTACAGAGTATTTGCATTCCAACACATCCCTCTCCATCTGGGCTGTGTACCAGGTGTCATAGTCCACCTCAGACAGCCACTCTGCCGTACATCTTGTGGGCTACTGCTTCCTGTCCCATGTGCCCTGTCTTCTCTCATTCACCATTTCAGCCATCCCTGTGCTCATCCTCTCCTGTCAGTAAGCTATTATAGAACAACCCCTCAACAATTAAAAATGTAATAAACATATCTAGTCATCCTCTCCACCTGCGACTGTTCAGTGTACCCTACCTACAGCAAATTTAGACAGTACTTTACTCTGTAGACAAATGTAATTATCGTATTCAGGAGTCACTCACTATACTATAGCAGAATAGATGCAATAAACACCAAAGTAGTGGTGACTGTTTATATTGCACTGTTGCTTAGCTCATGGCATGGCAATTATGCTAATGAGGTTGTTTAGGGTAAAGGTCTCTGAACTGCATATTTAGCACAATGCGTACCAACCCTAGACTGTGCTGGGTCTTCCAAAATGGCTGCACATTGAGTAACAGCTTAATTCTAATTCTCCCAGTACAAAAAAAAGAAACTCAGCAGAGAAGGGCACTAGACTTGTGTTTTTGGGTAAATTTCGGTAAGTGGCTAGTAAGTGTACTGTCTGCATGCCAGGAAAAAAGAAATGCAGAGGACCTGGAAAAAATCAGCTACAAAAAGTGAGGAAGAAACACTGACTGGGGAAAGTTCTGCAGCTGTTCAGCAAAAAGCAATACAATATCCAGACATGAATTCCAGTAACCTACAGGAAGATATAAGACAAATGCACACAGACCTGGTTAAAATAAACAAAACATGATGGAGTACATCAACACAAACAACAAAAGGTTGGAAAAATGGAAGAAGCTTTAAAGAGATATTCAGATGAGATGATAAAACTGCAAAACTCAGAGGATGAAATGCAGAAAAGGCTGGCTGAATAAGAGACTGCTCAGGAAAAGATGTTTCAAAACATAATAGAATTAGAGGACAGAGCATGTAAGGAAAACTTGTCATTTTCATTTGCAGCTATACCAGAGAGGTTGGAAGGAATAGACTGCATTAATTTTATGAAAGCACAAATAATCAACTGGGCTGGTATTCCACAGCAGGAGTTGTTAGCTGAAAAAGCACATTGTGTATATGCTCCAAACATAGCTATGAGAAAGCAACCTAGACCTTTAACAGTAAAGATGCAATCCTACCAGCAGAAGGAGGTGATCCTCCTCAAGGAAGAGTAAACCTGTCTGGTGGACATCTACAATAAATAAACTCTATAATAAAAGAAAACAATTGCTGTCCAGTACCAAGAACGAGCAGGAGTCTAATTGGAAGCAATCTCTCCTTAGCCTGAACAAGCAAATAAGAGCACTAGTGAAATCCTACAAAGCAAACTTTGAGTCCAGACTATTCACATCTACTAAAGACAATTATAAGGCTTTCTTCACATATGTCTGCAATCTCAAGAGAAGCACCCAGATATGCTCAGAACTGGTGGCCAAGAACACCACATACACAAACCCTGTAGATATAGCCAACCTACTGGCAGACAGGTTCAGTGAAAACTTCACCCCTCTGTCCCCCCCATCAGTAAAACAGTACACCCCCAGTACCTGCCCCCTCCCCTTATCTTTAGGGAGCAAGTCATCACTGCCCTCTCAAAGGCAAAAAATACAGCCTCCATGGGACCCGATAACATCCAAGGCTTCATCCTACATGAACTCAGGCAGAAACTTGCAACACCATTAGGCACCCTATTCAACCAAAACCTGAGTACCAGCTTTGTCCCAGCCAAGTGGAGGACAGCTACTGTTATCCTTTTGCACAAAAGTGGAGCATCCACCGATCGAGGAAATTGTAGACCCATCAGCCTAACTAGCCTGATCTGCAAGGCCATGGAGCGGATTATCATGGACCTCATCAACAAGATCATTGGTAACCGCCAGACACTTAATCCTACACAGTTTGGTTTTGCCAAGGGGAGGTCATTCCTGTTAAATTTGGTCGACATCTTTGAGACAGTCACCAAGGCCATAGATGAGGGGAAGATGGTGCACACCGCCTACCTTGACATGACCATGGCCTTCAATACTATTCCCCACTCAGGTATAAGAGATAAACTCTCTCAACTAGGTATCAATCCATATGTTACCAAGTGGGTAGCAAACTGGTTCACTGATAGAACCCACCTAGTCAAAATAGGGGATGCCACCTCAAGTAGTAGACCCGTAACAAGCTGTGTACCCCAGGGATCAGTCTTGGGGCCTCTGCTGTTTGGGATATACTTCTCAGAGGTGCAGGCCAAATATAGTGGGCTATAGCTGACCAGGTGTGCAGATTACTGCAAGCTGGGTGCTGTCATCAATTCCTCTAGTGATGTGGACATCCTCCAAGATGGTCTCACCCAAACAAATGACTGTTGCCTAGAAACATGGCCTCAAACTGAATGCCAAAAAATGCATCATCATCCCTTTTGGGGAGAATGATGTCCCCCTCACATTATCACATTGATAATAAGGCACTAAGCACACAATCAGTTGTGAGGGACTTGGGAACCAGGTTGATAGCAAACTGACATTTGACCACCATATTGCCTCCATTGTATGGAAAGCTTTCTACATGGCTCACCACATTAGTAAGGCTATCTTATCCATGGACAAGGTGGTCATAACAACCCTGTATTCTTCCCTTATTGAATACAGTGCCCCTTTCAGCATGTACCTCACAAAACACATGCAGCAGCTGGAGAGACCACAGAGATTCCTCACCCAGAGAATCCAGGGCCTCAAACATCTAACCTGCATAGATAGGCTAAAAGACCTGTCCCTCTACTCAGTCTCCTATGGACTCCTCAGAGGTGACCTCTGTCTGCCATACAAAGCAATCTCAGACTCCCTGATGGGACTGCTGCATATCTGCAAGTCAAGCTCCACTCGAGTAACCCACATGCGAGACCTCAACCTGGTCTGTGACATCAACAGGACTTGTTGGCGGGACAGATTTGTGTCACAGAGACTCCCCCTTTTGTGGAATAGACTCCCCCTCCACGTAAAGCAGAGTACCTCATTAAACCTTTTTAAGCACAACCTGGATAACTGGATGGGGAACAGGAAATACACCCCTGGGATTTAATCTGTGTCCCTGCTGGACAGTGGCATAGGATGCTGACTTCTTGCAACATGGACTAAATTATTGGCTAGGCTTGTAAGGGCATCAGGGCCAATAGCCTAGTAACTTTCTATGATCCTATGATCCTATGTATGAAAGGGGAGGGCATTAGGTAAGCCAGCGTAATGCCCACTTTATGTTGATGTTCTCATTAAGACCAGGAGCAATCTTGGCATTCAGCAGCAATTACTATTTCATTTCTCTGACCTGTAAGAGAGTATCACAATCACCAAAAAACATAGCAACTTGCTCAAGCACAAAGAAATGAAACCCTGAGAAATTAAAACAAACTTTCTTGTGTTTAGCCAAGGCATTATTATCATCATTATGGTGCATCTGACAGCTTACGGCATGTCTTTCCAATATAAAAACTGCTGCAGGATTTGCACATTGCTGCATATACTACACACTTAGAGTGACAGTCATAATATTTAATAAAGTTCACCGCTACAGCGTGCATTGTGGAAAAACATATTGCAATTTGGAAAAACATATTGTTCACCAGTATAAATATATTTGCAGACTATACAGTTATTGCACATATGCATTCCTTTATGGCCTTGGTTAAAGAGTGGGTGTTCTGTATAAAATGGTGGATTTCTGTTTTGAAAGTGCATTCTAAGGGTTTTATGTGCAAAGCTAGGAGTAATGCCAAACATCTTACTTACTTATTGATTGTTAGCAATAATGTCCCAGTTTTTCATGAGGTACTTTTGATGCCTGACATATTCCCGCTTATAGGAATTAGGAAGCTTAATGTCATATCTCTTTTTGGTTGATCATTGGCTGTTTGGGTAAAACTAATGTGAATGATAGACTGGAACGTAGTATAGCAGTTTGTTAGAACTTCCTCAAATAGTATCTGTAATAATTCTTGGGGATAATTCCTAACATAAATAGTCTTTGCAAAAAATACGATTCAGCGATAAAGATGTAATCATCACTAATTAAATGGAACAGTGGGATAAACTGTCCTTGAACCAAGTTAACCTTCCTAAAATAAGGATGTTGGCTGCAAAAGTCAAGGAAATTATTCCTATATGTGTTTTTCCTGAATACTGAAGAGTGCAATTGGCCAGTGGTAGAATCTAAAGTAATAGTAGTGTCTAGGAAATTAACAGAGTGCCCATAACCAGAAATGACAAATTAAAAAAAGCAATACTATCAGATAATGGCCTCACAAAATCAGGAAGTTCCTGTTCACTACCCTTTCATACAAAAAATATATCATCTATGTACCGACGATATAAGACAAAGTTGTTAAAACCTTTTATGAACAGTAATGATTCATGTTCTCATGTACTTAAGACAAGGTTTGTGTATGCTGGGGCCATTTAGAGCCCATTGCAACATCCTTTGTTTGTTGATAAACTTTACCATTAAAGAAAAATAAATTGTTGTGTAGCACTAAAGAAATCAGTTCACAAATAAAATCTGCTCTGAAGTAGCAAAGCCAACATATTTTGAAAGAAACAGCTTGATAAAATGCAATCCCTCTTTATGTGGTATGTTGGTGTTTAATGATTCTGTGTCAAGGGTCACTAAGAGGCAGTCCAGTGTAATGTCTTTTAAAAGAAATAATTCATTGAGAAATGCCCAAGAGTCCTTAAGATAGTATTTTGTACATTGCACTATTGGGTTTAACAAATAATCCACATATTCAGAGATCTTTTCAGTTTTAGTTCCTTTGAAATAATATGCCTAAATGGTGGGTCAAACTCATTTTTGTTTATTTTATGAATTCCGAACATCTTACCTAGTTGTGGGTTAGGGACAGACATAAAATAGAATTCATCTGAATAAATTATGTCTTTTTTATCTGTTGAACTCTTTTGTCAATGCCTGCAAATTGTTTATAAACAAACTTTAAGTCTACAACCCTGTAAAACTCATTATTAATCTGAGCTGATTCTATTTTGCATTCATACATGTTTTGCTCCATTAAAACGATCCCTGTGCCCTTGTCTGCTTTCATTATTCGCAGTGTTTTATCATTAGATAGATGTGAGAGGGCTTGTTTTTCTGCAAGGGATAAACTGAACCATTTGTCAGTGTCATGATTATGGCTAAACTGCTGCCAGTCCCTTTCACAGATTTTCATAAATATTTGCAATGCATTATGTAATGCTGACTTGAAGCAGCTTCTTTTCTTTAGTTGTGGTAAAGTAGACTGTACATTCTGTGTAACTGATGCATCCTGGGTAAAGTAGACTGTACATTCTGTGTAACTGATGCATCCTCGGTAAAGTAGACTGTACATTCTGTGTAACTGATGCATCCTGTGTAAATGATACTTCATCTTCATTTGTAGAAGTGTCATTATCGAATAGCAACTTTAAATTTAGCTTCCTAACAAACAAGCCTAAATCTAACAGAAGGTCTGGAAGTCGTGCTCTTTGAGCGAGGATGAAGGAGAAGCCCCTATTTAAAACTTTATAATGTATTGGAGACAACTGTCTCTGTGTGAGATTGAAAACTGCACAGTTCATTTTCTTAAATTTATCTTCAAAATCTGTGGTAGTCATTTCTGTAAGTAACTCGTGGTTAACATTTGTCTGACAATAGGTTGGAGTCTCCCTCTACCGTGACCCCTCCCTCTGCCACATCTTGATGGTTCTTGTCCGTTTTGGAAGTTTCTTTGTAGCCTGGTGACAATGCTCCTGTGCATTAGCTTGATCATTAGTAGGAGTGTTAATATTTCTGTATTTGGACTGTGGAGGGACTGGGCAGAGAACTGGTAGTGACTGTTGGTTTAATAGAGCAGCTCTAGTTGCAGGAGTTTGTAAAGAAGCAGACATGCAAGCATAATGTTGAACCTGTTTCCCTGGCTTCCCAACTGTGTACGCCGCATTATTTCTGTATTGCTATAAGTCCCTTTCCAATTTTTGTTTTTTTCAGTGTAAAGTGGCAGTATGATGCTGAATTCTCAGAGTAACTCCACCTAATAAATGTTGAAACTGATATAGATCTGGGTGTTGAGTAATAGTATTATGTAATCCAACGAGCTCCCATTTTAGAATGTCAAGTCTTTCTTTATTGTCTGCATTAATAATTTGAAGTACATGAAGACCCACTTCATTGTAAACATTACTTAAGTTTCTGAACACCTTAGAGTTCTTAATAATCTGGTTTGGGTATTTAGAAAAATGTAGCCCTTTAGGTACAGTTTTGTAGTATATGCACAAGTCAAGAAAAAGAATATCGTATTCAATATTTTTGTATATAGTCAACATACGTTTAATTTGAAAATCAGCAATTTGCAGTTTTCTACCTGGTAGTTTATTGTAATATTTTGTGGTTCTTGAAAAGGCACCTGTGGAACATCTTTTAGAAACGGATTTACATTATAGTCTACCTTAAGCAGATGCAGCACATTATTGGGCAAACCCATGTTGCCTACGATCATTATGGATTTGTGCCTGTGGGATGGAATTAGTACTACTTGGTGCTCCCATAACATGGCTGTTATATAATTGGTTGCATCTTTCAATTATATAATTAGCTCTCTGCGTGGTATCTTAAAGTGACTCCAACAAATCTGATAATTCTGGTAGTAACATATGAGTTGTTAGTTCAAGTAAGGATTGGTTACAAGAGCCTTGATCATCTTGTGTATATTCTTCCATAGTTAGACATGGAATATAAAATACAATAATACAACCAAAAACCTCCAAGAAAACTAAATAAATTAAAAAAACTCACTGTGGCAAAAATAAAGAAATATGCACCAGACGGAACTGGTATTAAGCGCTTTCATCCTTTAATGATGTGAAGAACTTCATCAGAATACAGTAACAAGGAAAAGATGCTATAGAAATAACTGGTAATATACTGATAAGATTAAATGTGCAACCAAAGAAATGAAGATTTAAAAAAAAATACAAATACAGTAACCAATAACAGAAGAATAGAATTTTGAGAAGCTATGGTAACTAGATTGGTCTATTTACAATATATACACATGTATGAAAGGGGAGGGCTGGTAAGCCAACGTAATGCACACTTTATGTTGATGTTCTCATTAAGACCAGGAGCAGCCTTGGCATTCAGCAGCAATTGCCATTTCATTTCTCTGACCTGTAAGAGAGTGTCACAATCACCAAAAGACACATCAACTTGTTCAAGCACAAAGAAATGAAACCCTCAGAAATTAAAATAAACTTTCTTGTGTTTATCATCATCCTCATCATCAGCCCCCCTTTCTCATTTTTTTTCTACATGGGGTCGGGGTATCGTGTTAACTGTCACCAACTCTCTCGATTCAGTGGCACACTCCTACCTTCTTCAAAACTCATGCCTGACTGTCACAGATCTTCTTTCACACAATCCATCCACCTCTTTCCTGGATGTCCTCACTTCCTCTTACTTTCTTCCTGTCTGTCCCAAATCTTCCTCACCAGATTGTCTTCTGCTTTTCTACGCATGTGCCCAAACCAAGGTAATCTGTTCTCTTTGATCTTTTCTGCAATTGGAGCTACTTTGACTTCTGCTCTTATGTCATTTCTTTGTCTGTCCCACATTGTGCGCCCTACCACCTTTCTCAGTCATTTCATTTCTATCACCTCTAGCTTCTTCAACTGTTCTGCCTTTACTGCCGAGGTTTCTGTACCATACAGTAGTACTGGTCACACCACTGTCTTGTAGACCTTACTTTTCAGCTTCTTTGGCATTCTTCTGTCATAGGCTAGACTTGATACTCTCTGCCAGATGACTGCAGCCCCTCTGATTCTAGCTTTGACCTCTTCATTCAAACTACCCTTCTCCTCAACTACACTTCCCAAATACTTGAAGCTGTTTACCTGTTCCACTATTCTTCCCTTCTATCTCTAGTCTCAGCTTCTTCTGATTTCCCCAATTTGCTGCCATTACCACCATCATATCTGTGCATAGTTTCATCCCATGTGCCTTCAGATTTGCATTCCATTCTCCATCCTTTGCTGAGGTTCTAGCTCAGAGTCTGCCTGTACTGCCACATCATCTGCATACAGCAGCTTTGTTGATCTGTCCCCTCCAACCTGTTTCCTAATGTAGTCCATCACCAGTATGAACAGTAGTGGGCTCAGAGCTGAACCCTGGTGTACACCCACTTCCACTGGGAACCCCTCTGTGAGGCCGAACACTGTTCGTACTTGAATCACTGGGTCCTTGTACATAGTCTGCACTAATTCTACCAATGTTTCTGGGACTTAAAACCACCACAGTACTGCCCAGATCATCTTTCTTGGGACCTAGTCATAATCTTTCTCCAAGTCTAGGAATGCCCAGTTGGACTCTCTCCTCATCTCTACCTTCTTCTCAAGTATCTGTCTCAATACAAACATCGGGTCAATTTGCTGCATCCTGATCTGAATCCAAACTGCTCATCTTCCACTAACATTCTACTACTCTGCATATCATACCTCTCAACCTGGAAACATCAAAAATCTGGACAAGGCCCATGAGAAATAGGTTAGGGTCGCCACCTTTTCAAATGGGCAAAGTGGGACATTTTTGGTACAAACATCAGATTTCACAGGCCCACACATACCCACGGTCAGTACTAAAGTTAGAACTTAAATTTTTTGCCTAAATAAAAGCTTATACTTGTAGCATTTTAGTTGCTTATTCTGTTTCTTATAACATGTAGGTATTTTAGATACAGAATAACTGTTTTATGCAACTATTACGTAAAATATAGGAAATAATTGTCCTAAAATCTCAGGACATTTGCCATTTTTACAATTTTTTGTCAGGACACAACTGCCCAAAGAGGGACTGTCCCTCGCAAAGTGGGACAGGTGGTAACCCTAAAATAGGTACAAATCTGTACGCTGATTAGCATCTAATTTGCATACATAATTATGTAACCCCACCCACTCCAATGGAATTGTGGGATACCAACTTTCAAATGCAAACTGAAGAACAAACAACCAAAATATGGCACCAAAGTTCCCCTGCAGCCAATTCAATGTCCCATTATCTGGCTATTTCACCCCATTTACAATAAACACTAATGTGTGCATACAGCAGTGATGAAACATGGTGCCACAACCCATCCCTGCCATGTGGGGTACGCATGTTGCATATTTTCATCTTGGATGCCTGATCACAGCTCTGTGTACCTTCTAAATGAATGCCGCAGGTACTACAATGCAAAATACAACTTTAATGTTGTTTTTTTTTATGTTTGAGTGTGTTAATTTTCTCATTGATTTTAAATGTGTGAATACACATACCTAAAAGCAACACAAAGAGGTACAAAACAGCTTACAAACACCATCAAGATACAGAAAGGTGCTAGCCAAGCTGAAACAAATTCTAATTACCTGGATTACAAGCAAGCCAATGAAAAACATTTTGTTTCACAAAATCTTTTGTTAAAGAGAGTTACTATTTAAGATGCAGGCTGATTAAATTAATTACCAAAATTTTCAGTGAGCTGCAACTCATCTCAGAGAACTAAAATGAACAATGCATCAAACTTTCATAAACATGTATTAAAAATACAAAGGCCTACGCACATATAATATCATGGAAAGCACATCAAGTATATGATATAGCATGGGGAAGAAAACAAAACAAAATTCTGTCATCCTTAGATGTGGTCCATAACAGCAACTTCTTTAAGTAACATTTAAAAAGCGGCAATGAATATAACATCTAAGATTCTACTGCCAAATCATGCAGCACCTTTACATTTTAAAGGAGGTACAATGTAAACACTTTTGCTGTTTCATTCTTCCTATGTCTTCAAAAAGAGGGTCTAAAAGCCCCTATTTTGCAGTTTGACCAAAATTTATAGCGATAACCTCACTCCAAAGTGAATGTCCTCTGCTTGGTAGCTGCAGGTAACTTCTTGCACAGTCTTAAATGCAAAGCGCTGGTTTACATTAAGAATGGCTTTACAAAGTGTTGTCTTTTTTGAGTGACTCACAGTAAGCTGAAGCAGTTAGACAAAAAATGCCTTTCTCTTGTCAGTAGTATGTCCCACTGTCTTTTACCAAGGCAGCATTTTCAAAACTTTCCCTACTTTCAAGTCCTTCATTCACTTGTGCCTCTTCCCCCTCAGTTACTAATTTGTGTAATAATGGAGAAAATGATGGTTGGTGACCAAGTAAATAAAAACAGACCAGTTAGGCACTTGATTTAAAAATGCAATCCTTGTTTCAGAAAAAAAAAATATTTCAGACAATTCTTTTAAGAAGCCTGCAATATAAATGTGCATAATGCAAAAAAAAAACCCTATTCTTAACAAGTCCTCAAAGCCCACAGCAGTCTAATTGAAAACGTAAAAGACTACTTCTTAACTACTGTACTAGTACTTTATACAAACATGTCTCTCCTCTGTTCAACATAAGATGCATAAACTCTAAGATACAGGAAACTTTACAGCAACAATGTCAGCATAGTAAGCAGACTGCAGTTAAGTTCTCTGTTTCAAGCCCACACCAAAAGATGCAAAGCTGTAAAAAACTGTGTCTATAAAATTATGGTTAGAAACATGACCCCAAAAATGCAGTAATTCACAGAAGAGTAACACAAAGAAAAGCCTTCCAAAGAATGCAACCGCTTATTACAGATCAAATTAATTCAATTAACTAACACATTAATTTGCATTTCTGAACTATAAAAATGTGAAGTAAGCTAGCTTTCACTAAATGCATGTGCTGCTGAAACCCACAAGATGTTGTTCTCATGACAAACTTCCATAAACAGCCACTGAATTCAGACTATACACACACACACACACACACACACACACACACACACACACACACACACACACACACACACACACACACACACGCACACACACACGCACACACACACGCACACACACACGCACACACACACACACACACACACACACACACACACAGTCTTACCCTGAGTAGTGCTCTCGGCCTCTTCTGTTCCATCTTCATGTTGCTGCTGCTATCGCCATTAATCCTGGGCCCGGCTCCATTTCAGGGCTCACTGTATCCCCCAGCCTGCTACCGCCATTAATCCCAGCTCCGTGGGCTCACTATATCCCCGGCTACCACCATTAATCCCGGCTCCGTGGACTCGCTATATCCACAGCTCTCAACCTTCCATGTCCAAAATGAGGAACACCAGCCCTCATAACGTGGAACAAATGGGCAAAATGTGGAACACATACTAATGGCTTACTAGCAACTTCAACTAGGAAGGTCATAGGATGGTTAAAATAAGCTGGTTTTACTTATAAAGAAGATCTTTTAACTAATTAATATGATTCACTTCTATTTACAATGGATTTCACTTAAAAAATTCCTAACACTGAATGTGTGACAGAGTATTTCAATGTGGAACTTTGAAGAACATGAACTTTTTAAGACCCCAAATGAGATACGTTCCTCGTAATGAAGTACACTTGAGAGGTATGGCAATATGAACAGTATCATCTCACCATTTAGCACAAGCACAGTCCATCCATCCTCAACCCCTTTTTTCCATTTTGCACATAGGGTCGGGGTGTCACTTCACCAGTGACGTGACAATCATCTCGAGGTAAGGTTTACACCGCTGGGTAGCTAGCCATATTGCAGAAGTTCATCTGTACATTTCACTAGCACCTACAAACCAATTTAGAGTATCCAATCCATCTACTGCTATCTTTGGAAAGTGGGAGAAAGCTGGACAACCCAGAGGGTACCCACACAACCACAGGGAGGACATGAAAACTCTGGATAGAAAATGACCCAGTCGAGAATCGAACCGGAGAATTTCTTGCTATGAGGCGACAACATTTGCGAACTGCACCACCGCGGCCGCCCCTGCATCAGCTATCCACTTCTTTCAAAACTGCCTTCTGTGTGAAATAGATCTTCACTAAAGTAGTCGTGCGTCTACTTGGACTGCAGCATTTCAATGTTATGTAAAATCCAGGACACAGCCCAAACATTTTTTTCTGACTTTACAGTGACGTTAACTTCACAGTCAACAGCAGACAGCAGTGCATCCTGGTATAAATAATTGTTAAGCACAATCCATTTCGCAAAATGCCGGTGAGCTACAGCCTACAGCAAGGAGAATAAAGTTATTAACGTGAACTATATATAGACCTATGATTTACTAGTCTACCGGACTCTAACATTCCAGTCGCCCTGTCCCATATACAAAGTACACCACTGTAAATTAGACAGTCTTTTTGTTGTTATTCAGTACTCACTACCTGATTTGGATGCTTCCGTTTGGAATAATTTTGCAAGAGCCAGTATTTTAAACACGTTTTATTATTATTTAAACAATTTATCAGTTGTACAAAGACTCCTTCAGAACTGCATTGGCCTCAGCCGATATAATTTGATGCCAAGGAAATAGAACCTACATTACATAAAGATGAGATACACACTTACCCAACACCTTTAACGTGACAGAGGACTGGTCATCATTAAATGAAGTAAATGTAATGTGCACTGTGTAAGTACCGCTATCTTCTAAACTAGCATTCGCTATCCTCAGCGAGTGAGTTGGCTGCAGAAGACATTCTCTGTGGGTGTATTTGGGACCTTCAGTCTGCTTTCCATTTGTTATTTTCAGTATAATGTTGAGGGACTTCACACTTCCTCGATACCATGTGCAAAGCCCCACACTTTCGTCAGAGTACCGATACCCAGATATCCCCGGCCCCTTTGCTGCTGCCATTAATCCGCTCGCTGACTGTATCCCCGCCTCTTCTGTTCCCCATGTTGCATTCCCGCCGTTAACTTAACCGCCAGCCAGCCGGAAATGATGATGCAAGCTCCTTGAGCTCAATTCCGACTGGCTGGTAGCCTGACGGCACTGACGTCATCACGCACGTGATGACGTCAGCTCCAACAGTGCGAAAATTTTAAAAAAAGAAAAGAAAAATCTGAAATGAAGGGATGCCACTCGGGAATCGTGGCACCCCTTCATTTGGACCCCAAAACGCGGTAAAAACCGAGTTATTCGGAACGGTTGGGAGGTCTGCTGCATATCCATTTATTAATCACCCTCTCCAGAACTTTCATGCAATGTGGTAGGAGTTAGATGCCTCTGTACTACCCACAGTTGTGGATGTCCCCTTTGTTCTTGTACACTGGCATGAGTATGCTTATTCTCCAGTCATCTCGGATATGCCTTTCTCTCCATACTGCTATTAGTACCCTCAGTAGCCATTTCTCCCCTATCTCACCCAGCATCTTTATCATATCTGCTGTGACCTCATTTAAGCCTGCTGCTTTCTCTGACTTCATCTTCCTTAGTGTTCTTCTTACTTCTTCTAAGGTGGGCTCATCTTCTACCCTCATTGTAGGCTGTTCCTGGGGCTGTACAGCTTCTGTAGGGTTTTCTTCATTGAGAAGCTGCTGAAAATATTCCTTCCATCTACCTTTGATGTCTTGTGGACTGGTGAGCAGGTTGTTGCTTGCATCCCTTATGTAGGGTGTCTGACTATCTTCTTTATCTTTCTGTCTTTGCCTTGCAACCTGATATAGTTTCTTTGTGCCCCTTACTGAGTCACTTTCCAGAAGTTGGTAGAGTGCCTCCGATGCCCTATTCTTTGCCATTGCAACTTCTTTTTTTTTAGCTTCTTTGTTAGCCAACCAGTAGTCCTTCCTAGCCTGGTCAGTCTTTTCTATCCCCCACTTCTTCCTGCACTCTTTCTTTCTTTTGATGACTTCCTAGACTTCTGCATTCCACCACCAGCTTTCCTTATGTACCTTATTTCCATGCCTGGCTCGGCCACATAACTTTTCTGTAGTCTTAACTAACACATGCTGTTTTTAGACTCTGCCACTCTTAGGTTCATAGGTTCATAGGCTGATACTAGGCTATCTGCCCTAGGGCATTCACAAGCCCAGCTAGAGTGTGTTTGGCTTTCACCACCCTTTTAAATGGGTTTACTGTGCCTCTGTCTAGCAGTGACGCAGAAGTGATCCCCGGGGTAAACCTACAATCTTCCATCCACTAGTCAAGATTTCTCTTGAAGACGAGCAGTGAGGGGCTCTGTCTGACATGGACTGGAATTCTATTCCAGAGTGCTGGGAGCCTCTGGGTTACAAATCTGTCCCTCCAGCATGTTCTATTAATTTCTGTGCTGAGGTTTAAATCCCTCGAGCACGTAGCTCTAAGGGATTTGGATTTTCTGAGGTGGAGCATGTCCATTAAATCTGGGTTTGACACGGCTTTATACGTCAGGCACAGGTCACCTCTGAGTAGGTGGTATGCAACTGAGTATAGCTGGAGTTTCTTTAACCGGGCAGCATAGGTCATCTGTTTGAGTCCCTTGATCCTCTTGGTGAGGTACTTTTGGGGTCTTTCCAGTTGCTGCAGGTGTCAGGTAAGGTACATCCCAAATGGGGCATTGTATTCTATTATGGGCCTGATGAGTGATGAGTAGAGGGGAACAATGACCTCTCTTGATTTAGATGTAAACCCTTTCATGATAAGGTGGGCTATATAGAAGGTCTTTCTAACCACTTTGGCGACATGATTGTCAAAGGAAAGATTACTATCCCCTTGGGTCCCCAAATCCCTAATTACTTCGTCCGTGCTTTATGGATTACCACCTATGTGGTAATTTGTGGGCACTTTGTTTTTCCCAAAGGAGATGACTATGCACTTTTTAGCATTTAGCTTTAGGCCATGGTTCTGGCACCAGTTATCCATCTCTGTGAGACCCTTTTGGAGGATGTCTGTGTCAGTTGGTGAGTTGATTATAGCACCCAGTTTGCAGTTGTCTGAGAACTTGGTCAGCCATAGTCCTCCCGTGTTAGCCTGTACCTCAGAGAAATATATACCAAACAAGAGAGGTCCCAGGACTGAGCCTTGTGGGACGCCACTAGTAACTGGTTTAGAGTCTGACATGGCTCCCGCAATTCTGACCATGTGGGTTCTATCCTTGAGCCAGTTTGCAACCCATCTTATGACATAGGGGTTGATATTTAAGCTGGAGAGCTTATTTATGATGCCCGAGTGGGGTATTGTGTCAAAGGCTTTTGCGAGGTCCAGGTAAGCTGTGTGGACTACCTTCCCTTCATCTATGGCCTTGGTGACTGTTTCAAAGAAGTCAACCAGGTTCAGGAGGCAGGATCTGCCCTTAACAAAGCCAGATTGGGTAGGATCCAGTGTCTGCATGTCCCCAATATCTTTGTAAACCATGATGATCTGCTCCATAGCTTTGCAGACCAGGCTAGTCAAACTTATGGGGTGATAGTTTCCAGGGTCCGTTGAGGCACCGCTATATGAGGTTTTAGTTCTTCTTGGAGCTCATGTAGGATGCAGCCCGGGACACCGTCCGGTCCCATTGATGCTGTGTTTTTTGCCTTGGAGAGGGCAGCTCTCACCTGAGCATCTGAGATGTCAGGGAGGCTACTCTCTGCTGGGATAGATATTTGCTCTTTTGGGGGGGAAGGGGGGGTTTACTGAACCTGTCTGCCAGGATGTTGGCTATGTCTGTGGGTTTAGTGTATTTTTTGTCATTTTGGATTAACTCTGAACATATCTGGGAGTTGCCACCCAGGTTTCTAACATAACTAAAGAAGGCCATGTGATTATCTTTGGTGTCCTGTGCAATGTTTCTCTCGAAGCTGGCCTTGGATGATTTTATGAAGGACCATAGTTTTTTGCTAGTACTGATCAGAGATGCCTTCCCTTTTAGGGATTTATTCTATCATGTAGTAGCTTCCTCCTTTTGTTGTAAAGCTTATTTATGGCTGGGGTCCACCAGATTGGACGCCTGCCTTTGGAGGATTGGGTCTTGGTTTTATTTGGGATTGCATGATCCATGCATTCCTGAAGGTGTCCATAGAATTAGTTTATAAAGGTTTCTGTAGTTTGGGCCGTAGTTTCCTGTGGCCCAGGGGCTTTGAAGGATGTCACCTCGGTTTTGAGAAGTGTGAAGTTAGCTTTTGAGAAATTTTTCACTGTGGTTTTCTGGGCTGGGGGTGGGGTCGGGATGTGGATGTCCAGTGAGATTAATTTATGGTCCGATCTTACCAATGAGGGGTATACTTCTGGTGTGGAGCATAGAGTCCCCATGTTGGTGATGATTAGGTCCAGTATGTTTTCCCCTCTTGTGGGAGTGGTGACTAGTTGTTCCATAGCATTTGAGTTTACAAATTCAAGGAACCTTTGGGCTAGGGCATTGGGGCTTGAGTAATGCCCCCAGTCTATGTTTGGGTAGTTGAAATCACCCAGTATAATGGTGTTTGGAGAGACCTTCATATTCTTCAGTGTTTTCAGGAAGGCCGAGTGAGGTTCCTGAGTTTGGGAGGGTGGTCTGTAGCAGGCTATAAACTGAAAGGCAGTTGTGCCCACTGTTAGTTGCACATGGATGGTCTCTGCTGCTTCATGCAGTGCCACTAACCTGGAGGTGTGAGTATCTTTGATGAATATGGATACTCCCCCTCCTTTTGTGGTTCGGTCCAAGTTTTGGGGCCGAAAAGCATGGTATGAGGTGTAGCCTGGTAGTGCTGGTGTGCTCTCGGGAGCCTTGAACCAGGTTTCTGTTACTGCACAGATGTCGATATTCTCCATACTGAGGAGAGCTTTGAGTGCGTGCATCTTGAGGTTTAGACTTCTGGCGTTGAGTAGCGTTACCCTTAGTTTCTTTTTCCCCATGTTATCTATGGAGGTGGGTTTGTCCTTTGAGCCTCACCTAAAAAAGGCACTATGGGGGTGGCAAGAGCCTTTGCCAGTATCGGAAAGCCCAGGGGTGACAGGTGCAATCCATCCCTAACGAAGCAACATGGCTTGTCAAACATGTCATCCCAGGCTGACAGACACTGAATCCGCTTTGAATGACACCAATACTTTAGCCAATTGTTAAAATCGATCATTTTGTCTTTATACTGTGGCATCATTCTTGGTGAGGGTAAGATGCTACTCAAGGTCAGGGTCATACCGGCCTGGGATACATGATCAGAGAGCTCTTCTATGTCTCTCTTCATGTAGTCCAGGGAGGTACATCTCAGGTCATTCACACCAGCATGGACAATGACTGAGTCATATTTGTACTTGCTTTGGAATGATCTGAGTTCTTGCGTTATGTGGCAGATCCTGGCGCCCGACAAGCGGCTTACCGTGACCCTCTCCTTGTTTAGTCTGGTGAGTGGGACGTCAGTGTGTCTGACAATAGAGTCACCTATTACAAGTGTTATAAGTTGGACTTATACAGTAAGGCAGTTCCACCCCCTTTACAAAGTGGTCTGTCTTGTCTAATTATATTGTAGCCAGTAGGGAGAATGTCTGAGTTAGCTATGTTTTTATTTAGCCAGGTTTCTGTTAAAGCAACTATGTCTGGGGAGTAGTGTGCTATTGTGGTCTGGAGTTCAGGTATTTTATTTTTGATACTTCTAATATTAATATTTAGCATTAAAAGATGGTTGGTTTTGCTGCTGTTGTTGATTTGCCCAGGGATGAAGATAGTGGGGGGTATTATGTTCTGACAATTGTGTTGGAGTAGTTTGTGTTGGACAGGATGGATTTGGGCCTGGGTTGGGATGGATATCCCCAGTTATGGTGAGCCTGGTGTTAAAATGGTGATACAGATGTTGGAGTTTGGTGATGAGTGTGAGAAAGTATTGTGTTTTTTTCGGAGTAGGAATGAGACCATATGTGTTTAGTTCTGAACTGGTCCATTATGTAGTTCTAGAACAATTGTGGGCAGATATTATTATAATGTGTGGTGTCTGTATATGAGAGTACATACTATAGTGTTGTGCTACTAAATTTAGAGATATTGGTATAGTGATAGCTTGTGGAGTTATAAAGAATTATGAGAAGACAGACTAGACTTAGTTGTGTGATAGTCATGGTTATAAAGTTTAAGTTGGTTCTAGGTGTAGGTGTGGATAGGAATTATAGGGTTGCACTATATGTGGATGGGTAAGTAGTATGGGGTGATGTAATAATGCCTAGTGAGAATGAGAATGGTTGGGAGTATTTTGTGGTGGAGCAAGTGGGTGTGGTGTAATGTGATCTGACTAGAGGAGCTGTGATTGGTGGAGGTGATGTGAGGTTGAGCTGTGGGTGTGGTTGCGATTACTATAAATGTAGAGGTAGTGGGGGTGGGAGGGAATTGGGAGCAGGGCAGGGGAGCAGAGAGAGCCCAAGCATTAGCAAGGGTGAACAGAGCAGGGTAGAGCCCACCAAGACAAGAGTAATGGGCCGCAAAAAATATGTGTTATTTTACAAATCTGAACACTTTAAATAAATTCCTGAGGTCTAATGGATTACCAGCAAGCAGAATTCAATTGCTGAAGAGTACACATGTACTGGTGAGAGACTAGTAATTTAAAGATGGCTCCATGCTCAGCAGGATTCTAATATAGACTTAGTATTGGGGGAGGGGGATAGCACAAGGGGTATAAACCAGGTGAAATGCAAAGAAACCAGCAAAACCAGAGAGGCAATCAGTGGAAATCTATCAGTGAAGTTCTCAGAGGGGGTGAGTAATAATTCAAACTCTACCTGTAAAGTGAAAAAGAGAGGAGACAGCAAAGTTAATTAAGGTTGGGAGTGTATCTTCACATTGACCTGCTTATTAGTAGCCAGTTTGTGCACAGATTAGAGTAGAGAGATACAGTAGCAATGAAGGGGAATGTATAGAGATGCAAATAAACAGGTGGGGCTCAAGTGATACAAACTAAGGCAGAAAGCACTGAGAGGGCTGCTTGATGGTTAATTTAATCACAGAGATCTGAATTAAATGTATACTCTCTACTGGACAGTTGGGATTACTGCACTAGCTGGGGGGGGAGGACACAAGGCTACAACAGTCAGTTTTATTAGCACGCTGAGAAATACTAAGAAACACTGCTGCTGTTATAGCTTCACTCTCATAACATATACAAGTAGAATGCCTGGGTGGACTGACCCTGCTCTTGAGGCTCAAAATGTATATCCTATTTAGTTTTGCAGTACTGATTCCTTCTTACACCGTATGGGTGGGGTGGTAGCTGCAGACTGCATAGTTGCTTGAGTGTGCTCCTGCTCTTGAGGCTCAAAATGCCCTATCATTACACTGGAGTCTGATTGCCATGAGTCTGTCATTAATTCTGATGATATCCCTCACTGCCTTCTGAAGCCTCTCTCTCACCACAATTCCTACACCATTTCTAGCCTTTCCCCCACCTGAGTAGTACAGTCTGGATCCCAAGCCAAGTGACTTTGCTGCACTGCTCTTCCATCTCATCGCTTGGATACATAGGATGTCCAGCCTCCTACATATTATCGTGTCATCCACTTCCAAGCTGCATCCGGTCAGTGAACCTACATTAAGCGTAGCAATTCTCAGTTCATGTTTGGCAGGTTGTTTAGTTTTACATCCAGCTTTCGCTCAACAGAGCTATCACAGGTAGCCCAGGCTGGGCAACTAGACACCAGCCAGCCAGTAGCTTATTGACCCAGGGCTGCTGGGCTTTATGACAGGCACACACTGGCCAATAGGGGCACATATACCCCTCCCACTGTTAGCAACGGCCCCTGGTGTTTGAGCCCTTTGATCCTCTTGGTGAGGTACTTTTGGGGTCTTTCCAGTTGCTGTAGGTGTCTGGTAAGGTACATCCCAAAAGGGACATTGTACTCAATTATGGGCCTGATGAGGGATGAGTAAAGAGGCACAATGACCTCCCCTGATCTAGATGTGAATCCCTTCATGATTAGGTGGGCTATATAAAATGTTTTTCTAACCACTTTGGCCATGTGGTTGTCAAATGAGAGATTGCTATCAACTTGGGTCCCCAAGTCCCTAATTACTTCTTCCGTACTTAATGGATTACCACCTATGTGGTAATTTGTGGGCACTTTGTTTTTGCCAAAGGGGATGACTATACACTTTTTGGCATTTAGCTTGAGGCCATGGCTCTGGCACCAGTTGTCTGTTTCTATGAGGCCCTTTTGTAGGATGCTTGTGCCAGCTGGAGAGTCTATTATGGTGCCCAGTTTGCAGTCATCTGCGAACTTGGGAAGCCACAGTCCTTCCGTGTTAGCCTGTACCTCCGAGAAATATATACTGAACAAGAGAGGTCCCAGGACTGAGCCTTGTGGGATGCCACTTGTAACTGGTTTGGAGTCTGACATGGCTCCAGCAATTCTAACCATGTGGGTTCTGTCCTTGAGCCAGTTTGCAACCCATCTAGTGACATAGGGGTTTATATTTAAGCTGGTGAGCTTATCTATAATGCCCGAGTGGGGTATTGTATCGAAGGCTTTTGCAAGGTCCAGGTAGGCTGTGTGGACCACCTTCCCCTTGTCAATGGCCTAGGTGACTGTTTCAAAGAAATCAACCAAGTTTAAGATGCAGGATCTGCCCTTAACAAAGCCGAACTGGGTAGGATCCAGTATCTGTAGGTCCCCAATATCTTTATTTGTGAGGTCCATGATGATCCTTTCCATAGCTTTGCAGACCAAGCTAGTCAAGCTTATGGGGCAATAGTTTCCAGGAGCCGTTGAGGCACCACCTTTGTGGAGAGGGACCACTGTTGCTGTACGCCACTCTTTGGGTACATATCCTGTAGTAAGGCTGAGAATGAACAGTAGAGCCTTGTGATTATCCTTAGTGTCCTGTGCAATTTTTCTCTCGAAGCTGGCCTTAGATGATTTTATGAGTGCCCGTAGTTTTTTGCTAATACTGATCAGAGATGCCTTCCCTTTTTGGGATTTTGCTCTATCATGTAGTAGCTTCCTCCTTCTATTGTATAGTTTGTTTATGGCTGGGGTCCACCAGACAGGATGCCTAACTTTGGAGGATTGGGTCTTGGTTTTATTTGGGATTGCATGATCCATGCATTCCTGAAGGTGTTCATAGAATGCGTTTATAAAGGATTCTGCAGTCTGGGCCGTATTTTCCACAGGCCCAGGGGCTTTGAAGGATTCCACCTCAGTTTTGAGGAGTGTGAAATTTGCTTTAGAGAAGTTTTTCACTGTGGTTTTCTAGGCAGGGGCTGGGGTCGGGATGTGAATATCTAGTGAGATTAGTTTATGGTCTGATCTTAGCAGTGAGGGATACACTTCTGATCTGGAGCATAGAGTCCCCATGTTGGTGATGATCAGGTCCAGTATGTTTTCCCCTCTTGTGGGAGTGGCAACAAGTTGTTCCATAGCATTTGAGTTTATAAATTCTAGGAACCTTTGGGCTAGGATGTTGGAGCTAGAGTAATGCTCCCAGTCTATGTTAGGGTAGTTGAAGTCACCCAATATAATGATGTTTGGAGAGACCTTCATATTTTCCAGTGTTCTCAGGAAGGCCGAGTGGGGTTCCTGGGTTTGGGAGGGTGGTCTGTAGCAGGCTATAAACTGGAAGGCAGTTTTACCCACTGTTAGTTGCACATGGATAGTCTCTGATGCTTCGTACCATGCCACCAACCTGGAGGTGTGGGTATCTTTGACGAATATTGATACTCCCCCTCCTTTTGTGGTTTGGTCCAAGTTTTGGGGCCGAAAAACATGGTATGAGGTATAACCTGGTAGTGCTGGGGTGCTCTCGGCAGCCTTGAACCAGGTTTTTGTTACTGCACAGATATCAATGTTCTCCATGCTAAGGAGAGTTTTGAGTGCATGCATCTTGAGGTTTAGACCTCTGGCATTGAGTAGCATTACTCTTAGTTTCTTATCCCTTGTGATACCTATGGAGGTGGGTTTGTCTTTTGAGCCTTGCCTAAAAAAGGCACTATGGGGGTGGCAAGAGCCTTTGCCAATATCCGAAAGCCCAGGGGTGACAGGTGCAAGCCGTCCCTAGCGAAGCATCGTGGCTTGTCGAGCATGTCATCCCAGGCAGACAGGCATTGGATCCCCTTTGAATGACACCAATACTTAAGCCAATTGTTGAAATTGATCATCTTGTCTTCATATTGTGGCATCATTCTTGGTGAGGGTAAGATGCTACTCAAGGTCAGGGTCATACCGGCCTGGGCTACATGCTCAGAGAGCTCCTCTATGTCTCTTTTCATGTAGTCCAGGGAGGTATGTCTCAGGTCATTTACACCAGCATGGACAATGACTGAGTCATATTTGTACATGCCTTGGAGTGACCTGAGTGCTTGTGGTATGTGGCGGATCCTAGCGCCCGACAGGCAGCTCACCGTGACCTTCTCCTTGTTCAGTCTGGTGAGCGGGACATCAGTGTGCCTGACGATAAGAGTCACCTATTACAAGTGTATCAGGTGTGTTGTTTAGCCTTAAGGGCTGTGACTGTTCGGTACACTGGCTTTGTGAGCTATGTGTTGCAAGTGTTTTGTTTTGGGGTAGCAGTTGCTTGGGTGTCTGCTTTGGAGGTCTCTGCTGCTTAGGCAGATTTTTATTTAGAGCCTCCGAGTATGTTTTTGTGTGTTTATGTGTTTGGTTTGCTGTAGTGGTAGGTCTGTGTGAGACTGGAATTGTAGTGAGTGTGGTTTCCTTCTCCTCCTGACTGGTTACGCCAGTACTGAGTTGAGAGAGCTTAGCCTCCAGTTTGGCTATATGGTTGCATCTCTCACATGTGTTGGAATTTGTTGGGAGGAGGAGAGGGTTGTCTGTGTACATGAGGCAGTTGTAACATTGCCTCAAGTTTCCCATATTCACCAGCTGGACCGGAGAGGAGATTGACAACTGACCTCTGGACATGCTAGAATAGTATTGGGAATTCCTTTATAATTGAAAAAATGGGCCAATGGGGAACAAAGTACTCAAGGGGAGTTTCTGAGGTGTAGTGCTTTTAATTTTTTAGTGCTGACTTATATAATAGCTTTAGTGAGCAAGTGCCAGGCTTTAGAGTGGGAATAGGGTGTTTGTTATGAGAACTAGATCAGTTCTAAGGGAAAAAGTGAAGAGCAGACTTTGTGGAGCCGAGAATGGTTTAAACACAATTAAGCGGCGCTGCATGATGCTGCGCTATGCGCAAAATCGCGCAAAGCCACGCTAAAGCGGGTTTTTACAGGGGGACTTGAAAGAGCTAGAAATTGGCCCAAAACGGCCAATAGACTACCAGATTATTGTGCCGGGAACACTCCTCCAGGGATAGATAGGCTGCTCCAAGCTCCCCACTGCCACTTGTGAACAAAGAAGCCTGTGGGGGATACTTCTTTAACATAAATAGTCTTTGCAAAAAATATGATTCAGCGATAAAGATGTAATCATCACTAATTAAATGGGACAGTCGGATAAACTGTCCTTGAACCAAGTTAACCTTCATAAAATAAGGATGTTGGCTGCAAAAGTCAAGGAAATTATTCCTATATATGTTTTTCCTGAATACTGAAGACTGCAATTGGCCAGTGGTAGAATCTGAAGTAATAGCAGTGCCTAGGAAATTAACAGAGTGTCCACAACCAGAAATGACAAATTAAAAAAAAAAAACAATACTATCAGATAATGGCCTCACAAAATCAGGAAGCTCCTGTTCACTACCCTTTCATACAAAAAATATATCATCTATGTACCGACGATATAAGACAAAGTTGTTAAAACCTTTTATGAACAGTAATGGTTCATGCTCCCATGTACTTAAGACAAGGTTTGTGTATGCCGGGGCCATTTAGAGCCCAATTCAACACCTTTTGTTTGTTGATAAACTTTACCATTAAAGAAAAAGAAAATGTTGTGTAGCACTAAAGAAATCAATTCACAAATAAAATCTGCTCTGTTAGTAGCAAATCCAACATATTTTGAAAAAAAACAGCTTGATAAAATGTAAACCCTTTTTATGTGGCATGTTGGTGTATAATGATTCTATGTCAAGGGTCACTAAGACAGTCTGGTATGATGTCTTTTAAAGGAAATAATTCATTGAGAAATGCCCAAGAATGTTTGTTTTAATTTCTCAGGATTTCATTTCTTTGTGCTTGAGCAAGTTGATATGTTTTTTGGTGATTGTGATACTTTCTTACAGGTCGGATAAATGAAATGGCAATTGCTACTGAATGCTGAGGCTACTCCTATTCTTAATGATAATATCAACATAAAGTGTGCATTACGCTGGCTTACCTAATGCCCTCCTCTTTCATACATATGTATATATTATAAATAGACCAAGCTAGTTACCATAGCTACTCAAAATTCTATTATTCTGTTATTGGTTACTGTATTTGTATTTTTTAAAAATATCTTCATTTCTTTGGTTGCACATTTAATATTATAAGTATATTACTGTTTATTTCTGCAGCATATTTTCCTTGTTACTGTATTCTGATGAAGTTCTTCCAATCATTAAAGGACAAAAGCACTTAAAACCAGTTCCGTCTAGTGTGTATTTTTTTATTTTTGCCACAGTGAGTTAATTTTTACTATATTTAGAACCACTGGCAAAGAAATACAAGGATATAATTGGTATGGTAGTCAAGAAAAGCTGGCTCTATTTGCAAATGATATTATTTTATACCTGACAAAACCAGAAAGAAACATTACAGTGTTTTGGAACATTTTGAGACAGTTTCATATCTTTTCGGGATGCAAAATTAATGAAGCTAAAACAAAGGCAGTAATAAATTATGTACCAACACACGAACCGATTCAGCGATAATTTATGAGGACGTGATAAAATTAAGGATTTAGGAGTATGGATTAAAATGATTCTGGTGTGGCCGCTAAGGATATGTAGGAAAAGAATAAGCAAAAGATAATACAAAACCTGAGAAAATGAAGTTTTCTTATATGGATATGGATAGTAAGAGACAAGCAGTCAAATTGTTTTTAGTCCCTTTAGTCTTATACACAGGCCAGGCACATGTTTATCAAGCAGAGGAGAAGTTGTGGATAGTAATTAATAAAGAGCTGAAGGACTTTATCTGAGAAGGGAAGACAGCAAGAGTCAGGTGGGGTAAGCTGTTTCTTCCAGTAGAACTGGGTGGATTGGGATTACCCAATTTGAAGGGGTATCTCAGAGCTACACAGTTAAGGCTCCTATACAGAGCACAAGCAGAAAACTATAATTCAAAGTGGAAAGGGATGATGTTGAAATAGGGGGGAATCTCAAGAAACAAGGAGTGACTAGGATTTTGGATCCAGGCCTTTAAGGAGAATAACAATAATCATACAGAATAATATCCATAAAGTAGCAGAAAGTATCCTAAGAACTAAACCAACACGGGAATGGAGAAGGGAGATTCTGCTGATAAGGATTACACCGATTAGGGATATAGACAATAGGCAAGAGGGGGCTGGAATTTATTGGACAAAACTGGCAAAGGAGCCAAGGTATTGGGAGCAAATAACCAGAGAAGGAAAGATGATAGAATGGGAAAATGCCAAGAATTTATTTGGACTGCAGGTTAGAGATCGCCTTCCCTATAAAGGACTGATATCAGAGTATAGGCAAAGAGAAAAAATAGTGGTGTCCTAAACAAAAGACCAGCACCGGTAGAGTTTTTAGTGGAATCTAAAACAGAAGCTGCCATTAAAAAATGAATAATTAGAGCATATAAAATATTGCATGATAACTATAAGAATCAATCAATGGAGGTTAGAAAGAACTTGGAAGAGAGAAATTGAATAAGCAATTCACAAAGAAACAATGGGAGGATATATGTACTGTATGTCTCCCAAATATGCAACAAAATCTAGAAGATTCAGAATTTTTGCTTGGAAATATTTACATAGATATTTTTATACCCCAAGTAGAGTCCAGAGAATTTTTCCTCAGGTAGACAGCAAATGTTGGAGGTGTGATGGGGACGAAAGAGGTAACTGGAAACATATTTTCTGGGAGAGCAGTGAGTTGGTGGACTTTAAGGATTCCCTGTGGGTTGCACTGTTGCAGATGCTGGGTGGGTAGATTGGTGTGAAGAAGGAGATGATTTTTCTGAGCTATGATACAGAATCGGAATTGCCTAGATGTGGTAAGGCCTTGCTGTCTCTAATTATGGTAGCTGCCAAAAAAGCAGTTAGTAGAAAATGAAAATCAGAGTAGTAGTGAGTAGAGTAACAGAGATAAAACAACTGGAATTGAGACTGAGATCTTTAGAAAAAGGTAGGCGCAAACTACATAGGAAATAATGGGAATTGTGGGAACAACACATACAGGGGAGGAATGAGGTTTAAAAGAAGGCAGGACTTGAATGAGCTATGTAATGTTTGACTAAAACGATTGGGTAGATTATAAGTGATGTATAATGTTTGCAACTGAGGGGGTGTCAATATGGTTTGTGATGTAAGCTGCTTACAGCTAGGATTGTGTCAGTGTGGTTTATTTTCATTTGTATAAATGTATGATTGCTTATGTCGTAAGTGATGGTTTAATAAAAATGTTTTTTGTTTACCCTAGACTGTACTATGGGACTAATGGTTGACAGTTTATATGCATTGTAGTCTAAGAAGCAGTCTGGGCATGTTTTGGTGGGCCTGTGACTTTGTATGAATGCAGGCATCTTGAACTCCATCTCACAGCCCCTAGGAGTGCTAGGGTACTCTCATGCCATGAGTGGAAGTATGTTGGAAGGCTATTGGACACTAAAATAGTATGTACAAGCCTGATACCTTGTTTGTCAAGCATACATGGCTTCCTCCCCATTGTGAGAAGTCTGTTGTTGTCATGTGACTGTTCTATGTTATTGGGCTATGTCATGCTGTCGTGCTGCCTGTAAGCTTGCACTGCATGGTTCTCAGATCATCCATAGATGTAACTTTGCTACTATTTCCTTCTGATATTAACCTGTAACATGAATGTGTCCTGTAAAGAGGCTGAGGCTGGAAGGGTTCACATATGATGCAGGAGGGAGATAAAACATATTTCTCCACCTCCTGCATTAGCACTAACATGAGCACCTGGTGGGAAACTCCTGTGATGGCTGGTACTGCCTTTCCATGGTGGTAAATGATACTGTAGACAACATCTTCTGTGATGAGCAGTGCTGCCATAATTAGAGCAACCTGAAGAGGTGCCACCTTGACCTTTTTCACCAGTGGAAAAAAAGTGGTTAGGAGGAGGGAGCCCGAGTTCTACAGTAAGTATGACTAGCTGGTGACTGCTTTTCTTGTACAGCTATTTTCAGTTATTGGTGTTCAGGGACATGTATTTTGTATCTGTTTTTTTTTTCAGCACCAGAGGGGCTTGAGGAAAAAATGCTGATATAGCAGAGGAGGCAAGCATGCTTCTCCAGCTATCAGGGTATGTGCAACAAATTGGCATTACAGCTGTATACCTCTTAGTTGCTTCACTGCCCATGTTTGCAATGCTGTTAATTGCTTTCACCGCTGCTTACAGCTTTGCTTTGTTTGCCACATGACTTGCCAGGGAAAGTGGATCTGTTCTACTGTCTCTCCTAACACTAGGGATTTCCAACACTCTCATGGTGATACAGACTAGGCTGACAGTGGGTGTGCCACCAGCATCACATATATCATCATCTGCATTGGACCTATTTGGTTGTCATTAGTCCGTGGCATTTCCCTTGCAATTAATACTCAATGCCATTATCAGTCAGCCAAGTTCCACTCTTACACTGGCCATCCAACCACCCATACTCCTGCCATACCATGGATATGCCACTGGCAGGCTGTCATGTAATTTTTCATGGTGTCTGCCACATGTCAGTATACAATATTACCACCATGCATATTACCATGCCACACAAGACATCATTTGGTAGGCCATGTCTGGCACCTGCTACTAAGCTCCTTCAGACTAGGCACTACATATTCAGGGGATTGTTTCAACACAACTTAGTTGCCCCTTGCAGTCACACTGTTTGCTACTCATGGACTATGCCACTGCCCTGCACATGGGGGAAATTAGATGTCATGTAGTCTGGTCCCTTGTAGTACATTGGTATCAGGCATCTACAGTGCTTTTGGTTTGTCATTGCATACATAACTACATTTTACTACTCCAGAGCCTCTGCTACCACTTAGTATACCACTCATCACTGATAACTGCTTTTGCTTCTGAATTTTCACTGTATACTTAATTTTTATTTGTCCTTTGTTATTTTGTTTTTCTCCATTTACATTCATATTTTATTCAGTGTCATCCATAGTAGTGGATGTTGTGTGTCAGTAGTCACTGCCCCATGTACATACCTTGTCATCACCAGCTGTATCCGTAGCTGTCTCCAGGTCCCCCATTTGTAGAGTAACAAAGGTCATCCAGGAGGCATGTGACCTGGGGGAGTTCACTGATGCCCTCTACTGCTGTTTCTGTAGTGTAGGTTGTAGGCTGTCCATCAGTGGTCATAACCAGAGAAACTGCTGGGTCATCTGGCAGAACAAGAAAGGTCAGGTGACTGCTCTAAGGCCCAGCAGCTGAACAATTGCAGTGGCAACGTAGAGTGCATCCTCAGTCAACTAGCAGAGTTGAAAAGCTGCCTGGCCCTGACCAATGGAAAAGCCATGGTTAGGCCTAACAGTGATGGTGGTCACAGCAGTGGCTGACTTTAGATTGAGTGCAGCACTGTGCAGGGTGGCAGTCAGCTATCACCCCACCCTATTCCCCATGTTTGCCTTTTCTTGTATGCCAGCTCCTTCTCCAATTTGTAATCTATTCCTTCCCATAAAAATAATCCTCCTTCTGTCTGTCTATCTGTCTGTATTTATTTATTTGTTTATTTGCAGTTTGTTTACTGGGAAAGTTCATTGGGCTGTGCAGAGCCCATTTTCAGTGGAGGCCTGGGGAAAAAGCTCCTCAATAAAATCAAAATTGCAATTAAAGTACAGTATAAGTAATATTATGTACATTGGTAGTAAAGCATTGTTTGACAATATTGGATAAGAAAGATATAATCAATTCAGTACAAATAAATTTATATACAAATGTAGTATACCATTTTGAGAGTAAGATTAGCAGTTCAGAGGTATTCAGCAGAGGATTTATAGATAAAACTCAGTTGAGAAAGGAGGGGGGAGATCAAGCTAATAAGAGATAGGGTATTCAAGGAGGCGGAATGCAGGAACATTTCAAGTTGGAAGATAGGTAAGTGTGGAGAGAAGTTTTGAAGTGGTCTGGATTTGGGATTGTTCTGATTACTAATGGAAGTGCATTCTAGTTCTTGGCTAAAGAGTAAGAGAACAGAAGTCGGCCTGGTGGCAGGTTAGGCTTGTAAACCTGAAGTAGTTGCTGATTCTCTGATCTGAGGGGCCTATTAGGAAGGTAAAAGATAAAGACAGAACTGAGGGCGGACAGTCAGAAGGTTTAAAGATAAGTTTGTGGGCAGTAGTAGGTTGCAGAGAGTTGAGGTAGTTTGAAAGTTCTAGCCATTTTAGTGAGAGAAGAGCATTACAGTGATGGGAGGAGTTTTTGGAGTTTGTTGAGAATTTAGCAATTTTATTGTAACAAGACTCAAGTTTGGCTCTTAGAGTGGTTTGGAGGTTGGTAAGTAGAGAGGTACCATACATTAAGGAAGGAAGTAGGTAGGTAGAGCCAAGAATTTGTCTGGAAGAGAGGCTCAGGAGCTTGTTGTGCCTATAGAGCATTCCAGGTTTCAGATGCTTTCTTTTTTTTGATGTTTTGCTGCAGGTGAATATCAACATTTAGTTGTTCATCTAAGTTTACTCCTAGAAGTTTTGTGTGGTTGACAATTTCTATTTGTGCTTTAGTTTGGGATTAGACATTAAACTTGTCTTTGTCCAACAGGGTAGACTTTTGGGGGGTGAAAAGCATGATCTTGGATTTATTAGAGTTAAGGGCTAGGTAATGTTTTAGCAACCAGGATTCTGTGGTGCAGAAGGTTGTTTGGGTTTTGAACTGGAGTTCTGAGATAGACTCAGCTGTGCAGATGATGGTAGAATTGTCTGCATATTGGATAAGGGTCCCATTGGTTATAGATGTGTGAAAGTTGTTAATGAAAATATTGAATAGTAGGGGCAGAGTATGGAGCCTTGAGGAATTCCAGTAGAAGTGTAGAGATATGAAGAGATAGAATTCTGCCATTTGACTGTGTCTTGTCTGTCTTTTAGATAGCTTGAGAACCAGCTGAGAATGGTGTGGACAGACCAAAGTTGGAGAGTTGAGATAGTAGCAGAGGGTGGGAAACAGTGTAAAATACCTTAGAAAGATCTAAGAATATGGAAGATACAATTTTCCCATTCTCACAAGCTTTGTTAATAGTATCCAGGAAAGAAATAAGGGCAGTTGTAGTGCTGTGACTGCTCTGAACTAATGTTGTATGGAAGACACAAGGTGGTTCTGAAGGAGATAGGGCATTAGTTGAAGGTGAATACATTTTTCCAAGATCTTAGAGATGGGGACAGGATAGCGATAGGTCGAGGGTTAGAGGTATTGTTGTTTTTGATACCTTTGTGAAGTGGGAGGATGAAGGCTTTCTTCCATAGTTTGGGGACATGCTGGATCTGTTTACTAGGATACGTATACAGAAAGCAACGGCAATGGCTGCATCTACTTTGTAGGCTTTCAGTTTGTGTGTGTACTTCCTCTGTTGGTACTTGCTTGTCTTTTCTGTTGGTTTGTCTGCCCCCACTGACAGCCTTATACCCTCATTCCTACCCACACCTTCCCCATGTTACCTTTCCCCTACCCTTCTTAAAAATATAATAAATTAGGCACATGTCCCACACAAAATATACCCTTACTCACCCATCGCACACCATTTTCCCTCTCCTCTGCTAAAGATTACAGTACCTCCCTGATCACTGGAGATATGCCAAAGCTCAGGCAGAAACCCCTTACTTCCCCCAATGGGCAAGCCGGCAAAAAGCCACTTTGTCCAATCTCCCCTATCCTGCTTCTCCTGCACTCAGTAATTTAATTGAACTCAGTTCATCTGGGTCATAGACAGGACTCCATTCGTCTGTGCCATGGAGAGGCAAGAGTTTTCTTAGTCTGTTTCTGTCACACATTTGAATAATAATATTCTCTTCTCCCATATTTGATAACAAGTAGTTTGACAGTCCCTTAAACATCCTTGATTCAAGTGATAAGTAAGATATAGACACATAGACACACATGCATACAAGTGTTTCATTGTTCAATGAAATCCAACTTTCCTGAATCACATAATGTTGAAGATAATTCAATAACAGCACCAAGCATCGAAAAGAAGATGAAAAAGTACCTCCACATCCCTGCAACTTTATGTATACTAGCTCTGAGGTCACACAACAGTGAGAAAAGGAAAAGAACTTCTTCAACCCCTCTACCCAGTGATCTCACACCAAAAGCCCCTAATGCACTCTTCTGCTGGCACTATACAATGCAAACACACATGCACACCTCAACACCTTCTCATGTGCTTATATATACACATACACAAACACACACTAACACACACACAGTACTCAAATATTCAAGTGCATACACCAAAAAGGCATTCACAAACACACTAAACAAACTAGGCATTCTCAGGCATTATCTACCCTCACAGCCGTATACACAAGAATTGATCAAAACAAAATTTGACAATTCCCATTTCAGCAAACAGCACCAAATGCCTGGCAACTATATATATATATATATATATATATATATATATATATATATATATATATATATAGGGGTGTAAGAGTGTGTGTGTGTGTCTATATATATATATATATATATATATATATATATATATATATATAAAACAAACAGCACCAAATGCCTGGTAACTACACACACACACACACACACACACACACATATATATATATATATATATATATATATATATGATTATATCAGCAATGGTTAACAAAACATATAACAACATTTTCATATTCATTATCAGCCCCTGTGTTCCCATTTTCATGAAAAGTGGCCAACAAATGTTCAACACAAAAAACGCAAAGTGTAAAATAAGGGACCTCATTGAAAAAAGACTCAAAAATCAGCAAACTTTTTCAGTAAACATAAACCTAACACAACATATAAACATCAACATTTATTTATTTATTTATTTGTAGTTTGTTAACCAGGAAAGTCCATTGGGCCAAGGTGAGCCCTTTTTCAATGGAGGCCCGGGGAGAAAATCTCCATGTGACTACATCTACATACAGCCAAACTACATATACATACAATCAAATACATATATATACAGTCAGATACATATACATACAGTCAAAATGCTAATATAAAAGTATAAGTTTAACAAAAATATAAAGTGGCATAGGATCAAAATATAATTAAGGGTAAGATTTTGTGTACCATTTTGTGAAACAGTCGATGTAAATGTGTAATAGTTTATGCTTTATAGAGTAGAAGGAGGGAGAGAAGGAAGACAGAGAAAGGAGGAAAGGGGAGGATAGGTTAGGTTAGTGTTGGTTGGGTGTAGATAAGGTACAGATGATGGAAGTAGGGGTGGGGGTGAAAGGTGTAGGTCGAGGTAAAAGGTGTAGGTGGAGGTGCAGTGAAAACATTTAGGAAGGGTAGGAGCAGGAGCATTCCCATTTGTAAGGGAGATGAGAATGAAGTAAGGTTTTGAAGGTAGTGGGGTTCTGGGAAGTGCAAATATGTGGGGGGAGTGAATTCCATTTCCGTGCAAGGGAGAAAGACAGAAGGAGTTGACCATGAGTGTGTAGGGGCTTGTATACTTTGAGTAGGTTTTGATTTTTAAACCTGAGGGATCAGTCAAGACGATACATATGGAAGGTAGAAGAGAGAGAAGGACAGTCTAAGGGCTTAAAGATAAGTTTATTCGCAGAAGAAAGTTAAATATAACAGAGGTAGTTAGGGAGCTCAAGCCAGTTTAAGGAGTGTAGAGAGTCACAGTGACTCTCTGTAAACACAAAAACCATCCCCCCTGCACCCAGCTACTTTATGCATACCAAATCTGAAACTGCTCTACAGCAGAGAAAGTGCATATTGCCTGACCCCACTCTAATGCAGTCTCACACCTGGCCTCCCAGTATAGTACGATAGCATTACCCTACACAAAGTTGCACAAATATGTGATCGCGCAAAAAAACAAGCACTCAAATTCATACACAAACTATTCAAAGTGTCATCCTTTTCAGTGACACACACACACACACACACACACACACATATATATATATATATATATATATATATACATATACATATGCATATATATATATATATATATATATATATACAGTTAATTAGGTTGAATATCCTAAATGTCGATGAAAAATGCCAGCGTGCAACTGACCAGACAAACTGAAAAACATTTTTTGTATGAGGCAAGCCCCTTGTGGCCTCACACTTCCTCCTAATTATTTATTCTAATTTTGAGACTGAGCAGTCCTAGGGAAAGTTCATATTCCCAAACTCCAAGAATTGTCTACCTCACTGTTTTACTGACCAAAACATGTCAACAGTTGGGATGTTCACTATTTCAGACTACTCCTATATATATATATATATATATATATATATATATATATATATATATATATATATGTGTGTGTGTGTGTGTGTGAGGGTATATATTATATATATATATATATATATATATATATATATATATATATATATATATATATATATATATATATATATATATATATATGCATACACACAGATGTATAGACAGATTTACATAAATAGCACATGCAAAAAATTAAGGTTGCGTAGGAACTGAAGAAATACACTGTTCTTCATTCTCGTAAAAATTATATTACATTATCTAAAAAATTAATGTAGTCAGCACCAGCATACATCTGCAGAAGAGCACAGTGATTTTTAAGCACTGTATCCCTCCTGGGATGTAGTGGGATCTGTTCCAAGCGCTACTCCAAGATAATTGAAAGTTTCACTAAGTATCTATAACAACAAAATAAACTGCTTAAAGAGACATAATGATGACACCCTGAGTTCAGTATGTGGAATCAAGAATAATCAGTGTATAGTAAATTAATTGCATTTAGGTTCAAATAGACGCCAAGTCATAAAAATAACTTTTTTCAGTGGACTATTGATGTTGATCAACCAGTTGGAAACATAACAGTAAAGTTGTGTGAACCTGAAAGCATTTCTGACTTTTTGTCAGCTATCAGAAACAACTTGAAGTTGTAAATTTGTCCCTTGACAGAATAACTTTATCTCTTAGAAATTTATGGAATGACAATATAATGTGAGCCCCTAAGCTGAAGAATACTTTCTCACGCCATATTGATTTAACAGTTTCCAGCTGTCCAGAGAAAAAGAGCCAGCACCAGTCCCATGAGTGTCGCTATGGGAACACTGTTATGGCAACTGGTTTTCATCACACAGTGAGGCTCCCTGCAGCTGTATCTGCCAATAAGAAGAGTCGCAGCTAATTGCATTACTTTTTTGTTGATAGCATTGTAATTTATTTTCATTTTCTTAAGAGGAATGAAATGGCAAAATATCCTTTACAGTTAAAAACATAGAAGTGATTACAATGACTTTTTTTGATTTGATATAATTTGTTTATGTCTGATGCATGCTAGCCTTTTAATGCTGAGGCCAGAGACAGCAAATTCTTAATTGTTCTTTATATATCCCATTGGAACACCCATGTTACAAAATAAAGTCCAGTCACAACATGAAAAATATGAATAGTGATAAAGATGGTAGTTTTACTATGCATATATTTGTGTCCTGTGATATTATTCTATATGTCTGTACTAATAATTTTCAGTAGTGTAAAATACAATATTCTTTTTTAGTATCTGATAACAGAGAAAGAATCCTGGAAAAATGAAGACAAAATTAGAGACTTTATTTCTGTGTTCTGCATATGCATTAGATTATAATATACCTTACATTCTGACAACAAGACATACAGAGAATGCGAAAATTTGCTTTCCTTGGGTCAGATTCATTATACTAAAATTATGCCTCAGACCTTTAACATTGTTTACTTATATTAACAACATTTTTTCACAATGGAAACACAGAGATGTTAACATCACCATAAAATTCAATTATCATTCCCTTTTATTGTTCCATAGTACTGTTGGCTTTAAGAAACTTAAATCCACATCTATATTTCTTCTGCCTTTTGACTCTACAGTGGTATTCTTAATCCTGCTCTGTACAAATGTGCAAGCCGAATGTGTAAATCATACCACTTTTCCCAATACGTAATTACAGCAAATGCAAATTAATAGCAATAGTTTTCACATCTTTGAAGAGTATGAAGAAATGCCCACATAAACTGCAGAGCTGAAACTGTGTAAAATCATCTGCAAACTGTGCATCTTTTGCATGAGTGTAACAGTTGCCTAAGTTCGTATGTTCCCAAGTAACATCATATATTTTCGCAAATCAATGGCAAGAGCCAAGGTTTACTCATATTAGAAGACCTTACACCACAAAGTTGCACATACTGGGGCTCATCACTGCTGGCTAATAGACTATAGAAACTTTGCCAGGTGTTTTGCCCTGCAGGTGTCCTTTTATGTTCACCAGTTTATGACTTTTATAAGTTTGCAAAGGGGGAGGTTATCAAAGTAGGAAAAATAGGAAAGAGCAGACAGGAGAAACACAGTAGGATGACATAAGAGGGTTGTACTGGAGGAAATGGGAGTTAATGGGTATTTTGTGGGTCACTGACAACATATAAAGACAAAAGTCAGATGGGGTGGGTTGTTACACAGTATGCTGAGTTCATAAGTAGAAGGGTTGACAGATAAATAGAGGGTGGACAAATAATAATTATGGGGAGGAGCTGCGGAAACACACAAAGGGTGGATTTGATACAAGAACTTTGATGCACAGATGATGGGGGAAGGGGGACATGGGATCACTGCCACTCTAAGTCTGGTCCAGAGAGCCTCATAAGAAGCCCTGCTCAGAGGGACCTTGAAGGGGGTCCCTGATTGTGAGTGGGTTTGAGGCCTCCAGTGGCTCATTGGTCAGAACTGACCAGGTCAGCAAAGTCTTAAGCTTGCTGCAGGAGGCTGTGATAAGGGCCTGTGTCAACTGCAGTTTTGGTGCATCAGGCTCAGGTGGATCTGTAGAAGGAGACAAAAATGATCCAGTATGTTAGTCTAGATAATATGGTATTATATGTTTAGATAGTAAAGTGTATCTTACCACAGCAGTGCAAGATTTACATATTTTAAATATTGCAATGCATTAATTATCAGTGTAGTACCAATGTATAACCTATTTTACATTCTGAATTAGTACTTTTTATTACTGCCTTTTTTTTTTCAAGAGAAGCATTACTAGTGGGGATGGGGGAACCAACCTTGACATCCTCAAGTGAAAAATCAATGGTTTATTGTTTTTTTCCTTCCTTTCTGAAAAACAGAAAAAAAGGAGAAACTTGCGTTACTGAAAATTCTTGCATTTATATGTGTATCAACTATCACCTGCAGTGTTATATATGAATTTTATGTTTGTATTTCCCTTTAACTGGTGGTATACTGATGAACTCAGTAAGAACTGCATATGTGATGAAGTTGTGACCTCCCCCACCCAAACATTTGTCTTTCATTGAGGTACTGTGGTAGTGAAACGCTTAACCCTGTACCTTCACTAAGCGTGGAAATGTAACAATGAAAACAGTTTTATGATGTTTATTCCTTCACTTCTACCCAACCAGCAAAAAATTAACTTTATGTGTTATTTATTTTACTGAATATTGTATGCATTCATTTTAATAAGATTTTACATAGAAATGATAATGTAACAGTAATCGCATTCAGTTTATGTGAGGTGAATGTTTTGTTTTGTTTCCACCTCCTTTTCTCTAATCAAGAAATGTAGTTTGCGTGGGGGTTTCAGTTAACATGCCTTTATAATACACAATACAGCTAGCAGTTCATGCAGAAAATTAAGATGTACTTCTTTGTTTCAGTGTTTCCTTTTACTCATCCTCCTGCATGACCAGGAGCTGAGAGTAATACACTGCAAAAGTTGTGATATTATTTAAAGCCTTAAAAAAGAATCAGTGCATTCCAAATTAAATACTTATAATAATATAAAAAAGGAATAACATTCAAATCGTACAAGTAACTGATTGCTTATTGGTAATGATATCCACTTATTTCAGTCTCAGTTATATCTACCTGCATAGATCTCTGCTAGAACAAACTGCAAGGTTTCCATAGCAACAACATTCTTTTTTAACACCTTTGTTCATTAGTTCCCTGACTTCAGAACTGAAGCAGGGTGAAGGGGGGGTAACTACCCCAGCTGCAATATGTTGGGTGGACAAGACTGACAAAGCAGAAGTACCAAAGAACGTTCATTGTCAAATGGCAGAATTCATTCAGTAATGGTACTGCCTTTCATTCATTTAATCAGAAGCAGCAGATCAGGAAGCTTTTTTTTCCCACTCAACCTTGATTTGAGTGGGTGCCAGTGGAACTGTTCAAAGCACAGATTCCCCTAATTAATGATCTGCCTGATCCCCCCCGAAGGGCATATGTCTCCATTTAATATCTGCAAAAGTTATGAAGTATTGGGAAATTCCCAAAACATTATCAATAATTGCAAACTTGAATACTACCACTAAACATAAAAACAGTCGGCCGGATTCTCAAACGGCCAAATTCCGTGCAGGAACAGTGTAGCACCTCCTGCACGCAATATGACCGCCGTGTGATCCAGGATAGGGCTGTTTTCGCGTGCACGAGTGGCCCTATACTGTTCCTGCATGGAATTCTATTAAGTATGCAAATCTCCTCATTTGTTGGTGAAAACCATGCAAATGAGGTGATTTTGCGATCCAGCAAGCTGAACGGATTCCGTATAGGAACAGTGTCAGTGCAAAAATGTATTCAGCTAGTAGCCGAATACATTTTTGCATCTGACAAAACGGAGGCATGACAGCTCGTGAAAAGCACGTATTATGTAGAACAGAGAAGCCAATGGCCAAATATAAGGCCATTGGTATTAAAAATCACATACATTATATATAAATAAAACTTTTATTTTTTTTGGCTGATCTCGGCCTTATAACTAAGGGCAGCAGCGCACAAACATGGGGATGCCAAAAATAAAAAAAAAGGGCAAAACTGCCTTATAACAGAAATCTGCATTTTGCCATTATAGTCAATGGCAGGTAGAATGTAAACAAGACAAGGGAGCACTGCTTGCCAAGGGGGAAGGGTGTGCTTGGGAATTGTAACTATGGACCTGCACACTGGGGTATGCAAATGAAGGGACCTATACTGAATCACAGATTTCTATTTACTGAAAGCCTGCACCTAACAGTGCAGATGCAGGAATAGAGAACCATGTAGGCTGGACAAGAGGATGACTGCAGTAGGGGGTGTGTCATGCTTGGTGTAAACTTATTGGAGCCCTGCGGCCCGTGTTTGCACTTAGCTAAGCAGAGCTAAGGAAGGGGGTGTGTCTCACATTGTTGAGCACTGTTTTCCTTGCTTAAACAGGTGTGCGTGCCACGCATCGAGTTTTAAACAAAAAAAAAAAACAGGAAATGGCAGCTCAGTTCACATCTGAGCACTAGGTATGCACGGCGTGCCTCTGGGCCTAAACAGGAAGGAATGGGAAAGGAAAACAGCAGTAGGAAGGCAGTCAAGAAGAACTAGCATAGCTGGCAGGTGAAATGTATATGAATCAGTCAATTACACAGGCAGCAGCCCAGCCCAGCACAGTACTATAAACTATGCAAACCCATTTCACTCTGGTTTTTCCCACAAACTCTACACCACCGGTGTACACAGACGGGGAAATTTTGCCTGACAAAACTAACAAAATGATAGGGGCTGCTGTTGCTCTCATACATCAATATGTGCAAGAGGCTGAGGGTGGTGAGGATGCAAATGCTGAAGACCATCCCACAGTGAGGAGGAGGAGAAGAGTGTACAAACCCATTATAACCTACCAGGACATACATGATCTGGAGATAGTGGAGTGCTATAGGGTGGACAGGGACATTCTACAGCAAATTGTAGAGCTGTGCCAGCCCCACCTCACATACAGAACCAACAGGGAGGAACTCATCCCAGTGGATACTAAGGTATGTGTAGGCTTACAAATACTAGCCAGAGGTACCTTTCAAAGGGCAACTGGGGATATCATGGGGATCTCACAGACATCAGCATCCAGGGTACTCTACCAGTTCCTGGATGCCATGTCAGCACATGCTGGCGAGTACATATATTTCCCCATCACCCATGAAGCGTTGACCAGCAGTATGCATCTCTTCCACCAAATAGCAGAATACCCTGAGGTAGAGGGTGCTATAGACTGCACGCACATACACATCAAAACACCATCCAGAGAGCGGGGTAGGGTCTACATAAACCCTGAACAAGAACTCCATAATAAGGCACACGCACAAACCAGAATCATAATAAAGCATGTGTTTGGGATGCTCAAGTCACAGTTCCGCTGCCTGGACATACCCGGTGGAGCCTTGCAGTATTCTCCAGCTACATGTGCACAAATGTTCATAGTATGTGCCATGGTGCACAATGTGATCCTGCGGAAACAGCTGCAGCAAGAACAGCATGGAACAAGGCCACAAAGACCCCCACCATTGCCAAGGCCAGCACAGGCACAGAGGGACTCAGAGGACGAACCACCTGAGCCTGCCCATGTAGGCAGAAGGAGTGTGCCCAGTATGCCCAGCTCTTGGCAAAGAGGCAACGCATAGCATATACACTGACATGGTAGGGACCCAGGGAATGACACCTCTCTCTGACTAGCACATACAGTAAAAGGGATGCCAAATATGACACTACCTGTGCTTCACCATGTATAGGAAGTGTACTATATGCATCCAACATAGTCAGCCCTCCAGCACCATCCTCAGTTCTGCCTCAGGCACAAGGTAAGTCACTCTTCCTATCAATTACTGAATGGAGTAGTATGTTCTGATAATTGTTTCTATGGTATGGATGCGAGCAAGCAAGGGACTTGGGTGGCTGAATGGGATGGCAGCAGATACTGGACACCTATATGCGCAGCATAAAATTCATAGCAAATACTGGTGTCAACACTCTAGGCAGTACTAGACAAGGTGACAAATCCCACTGCAGTACATGTGGTGGCCCAAATGTGTGTCCATAGGACACACACATGCATGTCAGTAAGGCTCACATACCCACCACCAGCTTCAGCCAGCAGGACAGGTGTAGATGACCATAAAGAAAGGCTGGGATAAGGCCTCCAATTGATGGCAACGGTGAACAGACCCCCTCCATACCTACACAGACAGACTGTAACAGGTCTGGCAATGTATGTTAGTTCTGAAGGGTAAGAAGTCTGAAACTGAAATGTAGGTCACTAAAACCTAAGATCTGTACTCTACTGATATGCCTCCAGTCTGCATGATAGGTCAGAATACAAAATGATGTGGAAGCCAACAGACTACCTGACATACCAGTACAGTCATAGCACAGTTTAAAGTTGTCAGGTGTGCCCCCCCCCCCCCCGCCACAATCCAATGTAGAACTGCAGTAACATTTAAGTGTGAGGAGTAGTATCAGTGGAGCACAGATTACCTGAGCTGGCCCAATCTACAGCATAGATTGTTGTATGTGTACAATATGCAGGGGTCTGTGTCTTAGGTTGTTTTGTATTCAAATTGTCTGGAAGTGGTCAGCATGTAGGCTTGGAGGACTGTGTCTCAGTGGCCTATGGGCAGTGCTGTGGTTGACAGGGCCATGTTCCAATAACTGCAGTGCCAAACGCAATGCTTCTCAGCAATACCCATGTCAGCAGTCGTCCATACTCACTGTCCAGATGTCAATATCTTTCACTGTCTGAAAGATGGACATGCCATGAATGTGGGCCCATACATACACACAGTACACAGGTGGATGTGCCCTAGACAGAGTGCATAAAATTTAACTGTCAGCTGCACACAACATTGGAATTGTACAGACAGGTTAGCAGCACATTAGCTGTCCGTGTAGTATAGAATAGTGATGTAGTCTGATTGGCAGACCACAAAAGGCACAGTTATGAAGTAATGAGAGACTACTTATGTCTCTGCACAAAGCAGCATAAGAGGAATATCCTAGGTTTACCTGTGAATCAGCTGCAAGTAGCTTCCATATCGCACATGCACTCAGCTCACCCCACCATCAGCCACAGGTTTATCACAGGTCATATCCTTGCTGTTGGGAATGAATACAGTATGACCCCACTTCTGTATGGGAATACCCACAGAATGCAGCATGCTGAAGAGCTGTCCTATGCAGGTATGTCCTTTGCTATAAGCAGCACCCTGCCTGCATCCAGACCAATGGATCAATATGGTCAGGAACTATTGCCATTAACACCTTGCACACTTACACTGTCACCCCAGGGGAATCCAGTGGAGTGCAGCCTGGAAATGTAGGAGTGACAGAATGCAGTAGCCTGCTACAGATGACCTGTATCACTATTAAATGGCCTACAGTCCTGTGTCAAAGGCTTGTGTCCCACTCGTAGTACCAGTGTATGGTATCTCATGAGATCGCAACTAACAACCTAACACAGTCAACAGAACACAAATGCAAGGCCATGTTGATAAATCCCAGTAGCATGCCCCCCCCCATGTCCCACTTTATGAACTGTGGACCAATCCATTAATACCGCTGGGATGAAGGGTCAACTATAGGGATACTTCTCAGATATCGCTCGCATAATGTTAGGAAGAGAGTAGAATAACAGAGTGGGGGGGTGTAGAGACATAGATGTCATGGAGTGTGTGAAGTCTGAAACTCTGATGTGTGCCCATACTACCCCTGCCTGCAAACCCAGTAATGTGTGACTACAAATCTGCTCTTAAACCACAATGTGAAGGGGAACTGGCCAGATATATGAGCTCTGCCTCTGGGTAACCTGGGTGAATCTATACAGCTGAGAGGTATGGCCACAGCAGGATATGACCATTCTGTTAAGTCGATATATGTACAAGAAGGGGATCCTCAGACACCATAATCCCAAGGTGCTGGACCATTTACACAGACCCATCAGCAAGTGTCTGTAGCTAAACCTCCAGAATGGCAGGAGTGTGCAAGAATGTGTAGGCTATGGACCACAGTACTGGACTCAGCTTCATTCATCTTGTATTTCCCAGTAAATAACTGTGAGCAAATAATTATATCTGTCAGTAGTTGATGACATAATACATCACAGTGTAAAACAGTACATATGTCTGAATATCTCTGCTAACACCAACCATGTAACACAGCAATAGTTACAGTATCCCCCTATCTGTCACCCATTGAGACTCCATATTGTCAATCTATCTACATATATCCTGCAGAAACAGGTTGCTAGCTGTATGTGTAGAACACCAAAGCCTGGACTGGAGTACAACCCTACCTGGAATGGATTCACACACTCAATACAGAAGGTCATACTGGGCATGCTCCTACACTTAAAGAAATGAAGCCCATGTCTGACAACACAATGGACTATACATATCTGTCATTCGCAGATGTCTGTGCACACACACCAAACTGTACACCATTCATGCTGCACATACACATTGGATAGGAACACTCACACATATCCAGGGCCAACACACTATAATATGTCAAACATACACACACAGAGATGTGGGGAAGAGAGAGACAGACAGTGACAGAGAGAGAATTCCATTATGAGGCCTGTCCCACCCACTACACATCCAGTCGGCCGATATCACATGATGTGCTGATGTCAATCACTGTATACATTACTTTTGGTAGCCCTCAGCCCTATAGTGGTTGTGTTGCTTGTGATAACTGTGTAACATGATAGTACAAATCAGTATTCATGTAGCATATGTATACTCAGTCCTGTCAAACGTAAAGTTGTGTGTGACTGTGAGTGTATGTGTGTTTGTGTGAGTGTGTGTGTGTGTGTGTGTGTGTGTGTGTGTGTGTGTGTGTGTGTGTGTGTGTTTGTTTCCAGAGGAATGCTTTATGGCCCATTCACACACACTGCACTTCCCATTGCCTATGTAAGCACTCCTGCTGATGTCAGTCACCTTGAAATAACCCTTTGGCCAAGTCTCAGCCTTATAAGTTCTGTGGTGCTTGTGATAACTGTGTAATACTATAGTGTAGCAAACTAGTTAGGTAGGAGTTCTAATCCTGTTCCTGGCAACTGTGATAATGAGTGTGTGTGTGTCTTTGTTGACACCTGATTTTGTGGTCATTCACACTTCTTATACTTCCCTCACCTCTCCTTTAGCATTGCAGCTGATGTCACTCACCTTCAAAAATACCTTTGGACAGCTCTTCAACATATAAGCTTTGTGTCACCTGCAATAACTGTGTAACACTGTAGTACCAAGACATAGCTAGATAGGGGTTTGAAACACAGTACTGGCAAGTGTGTGTATCAGCAGTATCCTGTGTGGGTATTGGTGTGATTGTCTAATAACAGGATCCATTACAGGGTGGGTTTTGCTACATTTTCATACAGAGGACCCATATATCCCATTGTCACATTACAAGGCCAACAGTTGTCAAACACATTAGAGGTTGTTGTTGTAGACAATCCACAGCCATAAATGTTTATATAGGCAACCATTATAATACCCAGAGATCTCTCTCCACCCACAGATCATACACAAACATGCTTGGCTCTTTCTCTCATCCTTTCTTTCTTTCCCTCTGTCTCTCTCTCTCTCTCTCTGGTAGATGTGGAAAAATGCATCTGTTTTGCATAGGCAGGAGCTTGACATTGGTAGGTAATGCTCATGATCACCTGATGGCCTGTGCACGAATTGGAGTCTTCCACCTGCTAATTGCATGTGAAAAAGCTGTGGTATCTTTCCTATAGCCAATTGCATTAAAAACAAAATGAAAACTCCAGCAAAGCTAGAACTTCCACTGAGTGACCTCACAAACCTCTTGTATCAGAGGCACATGGGATATATGCAAATGATCCCTATGAACATCAGGTGTTTCAGCTAATTGGCGATTCTGAATGCCCATGACTTGTTTTGTTGTTTTAATGGACAATTTCAGGCCAATAAAGCCAAACCCCACTAACTGTGGATATGCATATTTCGGCCTTGTTATGACCTCATCAGCACAGCACAAGCAGAGTGTTTGACTAAGCATTAGAAACACAGGGCTACAGCCATGCAAACAGGCTTAATCTTGCTTACTACTGCTTAAAAGAGCTTATTCCCACTTATCCCCATGCTAATTTCTTTAAAAGAAAAGAAAAAAGGGGGCACAAAGAGGAAAGACAATAGGGAAAGTAGCTAAGGATGTGCAGGATGGGTGTAGGGAAGGTCCATAGCTGTTCATTTCTTCTGCAGCAACAGCTGTGCATATATACTGCATTTGGAGGTATATTTGGACACTCAAACCCCTGAGAGAGGGGTGAGGACAGCAATAATGTATTGTGAAGCCAATTAGACCAGATTACGTGTCCAGTGGACATGTGTACGAAATAGACAGCTATGTATATGGCAATTCTTTTTTTTTTTTTTTTTGGGAACAGATTGCCCTTTTTTTTTTTTTTTATTTAAAGGTGAGGGTGGGGTTGGGGAAGGATAGTAGGAATATTTAGGGAGGTAGGTTGGGTAGGAAGATAGACAAGACAGCATATAGGGGCGGTATATATCACATGTGGGGGGTAAACACCTTGGATGGGGAGGGGTGTTTGGAAATCAGAAGCCCATAACCCCCCAAATGGAAACAGTGGGACTGAGGTCCCCACCCACGGGCAGTCACCACTGCACCTTCACAACCCTGAAGGTGGCTGTGCTGGGGGCTGAGCAGGAGGGGCAGTATGACCCTCTAATTGTGTCACATGGACCTCAAGCTGGCGTAGCAGATCTCCAAACTCCTTTCGGAGCTGGCTATGCACCAAACTCCAGACCTGGTTTCGAGTGATAGGTTGCTGTCCGCGCCCACTCCCGGGGGGGACGAGCCCCATCCCCTGAGGCAGTTCCACCTGAAGGTGGTGCAGGACCAACAGACGAGGAGGTCCCGGGGTATATCCCAGACATGCTGGGGCCTGGTGCCCTGGCCAGATGAGGTGGGAGAGGTAGGTCCGCTGGGACCGGCCTTCCCATACGTGCTATGGTGTTACAGTTTTAGAACATATGTGGGTTAGTAATAGTCAACACATTCCAGGATTAGTTATAACAGTATGCATAGATATTCCATTTACCCAAAACAACAGATTTGGAACAGTTGCATAGCAAACAGAACACATGCATATATGGAACCACAGTGGCCATTACAACAGCATGCATGTTACATTGATAGCAACAGGCCACCAATGATAGTATTTCAACATGGAACATTAATAGAAACACATTTCAATATTTGTTGAACAATAGGACACTAGGTTTGGTGTAAACATACCCATTGATTTGTGTGTTTAGATTATTGTTGCAGATATGGTGGGGGGAGATGTAAATTAACAACTTGTATATCCTTGCAGTACTCACAACTTTAATGATCATTGCTCTATTCATTACTCTACAGGTATTATTACAATACCCTATGGCCTTGGTTTGGGCAGTGGTATGCTTGTACACAAGTGCATACTTCAGCTATCTTATAGCTAAATTCTACTTCTCTTACCTGTTAGACCTGTGGAGGGAATGTTTGTTAACACTACCTGACTGTTTCTACACATATTTCCAGATTCCTAGTTAACATTATGCACATACCTCCCAATCTCTTAATTCACAAACTCTGTACAAAGCTTGACAACATGGGGTTACAAATAGGGACATCTTTTGAATATTGCTCTTATAAACGTTTAGACAGTTGCTAGAGTGACAGGATTTGCTTTAATATACATTTTCTGAAGGATTTGAAATCTGACACTCAAATGTATGTCATTATTTAGTGACTACAATCCTGAGATCATCCCAGTGATTTGGCAGGTAAACAGAGGAAGAGGTCAAAAATATGAGCCAAATATCTGGACAGTCAGGGGAAAATCTGTACAGTTGAGAGGTATGATTATGCATACAGCTTACTACCACTCCCAGGATTCGAACCATGGCTGTTTCTGCTAAAAATGAAACAATTTCTGTTTCATCAGAGTGAACTATTTCAAAATTGCTGTCTGTTTCTTCAGTTATTTCTAAGTCTGTCTTGGTTGTACAATCTGACCTTGTAATTACAATAGTCTTATACAGACATTCCTAGACATATTTCTATGTAGCACAGTGTGAGAAATAGTTGTTGACACAACAGTACTATTCTGATATCAGATCTTGGTGAATGCTACATGTCAGGCCATACAATACCAGAGTAAACACAACCAGTCCAGGATTTAAAGCATTATTGCCAGGCAGTTACAGTTTTCTTATCTGAAAGACCTGTGGGGGGGAATGTTTAACACTACCTGACTGTTTCTACACATATTCCCAGATTCCTAGTTAAAATATGCACATACATCTTAATCTTTAAATGCACAAACTCTGGACAAAGCTTGACAACATGGGGGTACAAATAGGGACATATTTTGAATATTGCTCTTATAAACCTTTAGACAGTTGCTAGAGCAACAGGATTTGTTTTAATATACATTTTCTGATGGATTAGAAGACTGAAACTCAAATATATGTCATTATTTAGTGACTACAGTTCTGAGATAATCCCAGTGAGAAAGAGGAACAGACTAAAAATGTGAGCCAATTATCTGGACATTCTGAAAAAAGCTGTACAGTTAAGAGGATTCGAACTATGGCTGTGTGTGTGCTAAAACTACAACAATTTGTGTTTCAACAGTGAGCTATTTAGAAACTGCTGTCTGTTCCTTCAGAGTTTTATATCTAAGTCTCTCTTGGTTGTACAATCTAACATTGTACTTACAACACTCTTATACAGGCATTCCTAGACATATTTATTATGTAGCACAGTGTGGGTAACACTGGTTAACACAACATTACTATTCAGAGAATGCAACACTAAATGCCATACAATGCCAGAGTAAACACAACCAGTCCGGGATTTTGAACTTTATTGTCAGGCAGTTATGGTTTTATTTAAATATCACCTATATGGGACTATTACTGTCATATTGTCTGGTTTATTCAGTACAACCCATACACAGTTTTTATACTGCCAGGTGACTTTCTGCTACTTTATATTTATTTGGTATGACTACTACAAGCAGGATTGTTACTCACCAGCCTCGCAACGCAGCCTTTACAACCTACTAGCATGGGCTTCCTGATTCACAGCCCACTCAGCTGCAGCTGTAAGGGAAATGGAGAAATATTTAGGCATACCTATCCATCACAAACACAGGCTGGACTTTGGTAAACAGTTATTGATATGAATACATACACACTGCTGGGACATCAACCCTCTGCCTTGCTTCTTGGACCCACTCATCCAAGAGCTCCCTCCTCCTCTGCTTCAAGTTGGCATAGTGGTGCTGGACCTGCTCACCAGTCCAAGGGATACAAGTGGCACTGGTGAGATCACAGGCAAGATGGTCCCAGCCTTCCGCTTTATATTGGGAGCCCTTTTACTGGCCCTGCAGCAGTCTCTCATCATAGTTTTTTACCAGGAGTCCTACCATGACCTTGGACTCCTGTATGCTCCAGTGCTGTGCCTGGAAGCGCATGCCCTCACCAACACCTGCCATACTGCCTACATTGGGAAGCTGCAACCAGTTATGAGCTGTATTCCTGCCTGTGGGGTTTAAATACAGCCAATTTCCTGCCCTTTGCCATGATTGGATGGTTTTGAATATGCTGAGCTAAACTAAGCTACGGGCAAACCTGCTTAGCTAAGGTTGGCAGTGCTTAAAGGGTCAGGTTCAGCATTGCTTTCCAATGGGCAAATCCACTTAGCTGGGCTATTCATTACTTAGTATTCATATGTACATAATGCTTACACCCGGTCAGCAAAGCTGTGCAATGCTTAGCATTGCTTATTTTTTTATCTTATAAACTATCTGCTGTATGGGATTGATTCATCATTCATTACATATTGTACATTTGTTTACTGTCCCTAACATCCCCCAGTGTGCTTTCATTACATTAATTCATGTGTGACTATACTGTATGGGGCACTTGTGTTTATATGGAGGTTTCGCAACTTTATTAAACTGACACCTCACATCTGGACCTGCTACAGTACTCTGGTTAAAAAATATATGTTATTTAGTAGCTAATTATACAAAAAATGTTAATGTACTGCTTTCACATGTAAAATGGTTCCAGTGGGGATTGAATCCAGATTGGCTGCTTGTAAAGCATATGCTCTAACCACTACACTATTACAGTACTTCTTATGTTGTATGTCTCTTGCTATTTAACTTCTTGTGCTGTTTAAGCTAGACTAAGCATAGCTAAGCAACGGGCACACCCACACAGCTATGCTTAAACTTTATCGCATTTATAAAAAGAAAATTATTTGTTGCGTTTTATTATTTGTACCCTTCAGAATATCCCTGCTAATGCTGAACCTGTTATTCTAACAACTTTCTGCTTTGTGGGACGATTGTCCCTTATGGCTTTGTCCAGATTCCTTACTCTGATGAGTTGGGAGGTGTGCGCTATGTGCTTATGCTACATCTCTTATTCTGTCTACTTTTGCCTTGGTAGGGAAGATTGTCCCTTATGGCTTTGACAAAGTTTTCTTACCCTGATGGGTTGGGGGTATTACAAGCATTCTCGCTCGTTTTATATTGCTGAACGGCAATTCTGGTGTGCAAGGGGCATGTGTATTGTGAGAGCACTGCTCTCAGACACACCCCCTCCACTTGTACACAGATCCATGTCCGTTTAACAGCACAGCAGCACGTCTTCATGAATATGCATGGAGCGCTGCCATGCTGTACGGGAACGGTCCCTTCTGTGCAGGAATAAGCTATTCCTGCACGGAAGCTTGCTGAATCCTGGGTAGTGTTTAGTTGTAGGTAATACATTTTTTTAATCCTCACTAATAATGATGTATAAAAAGTTCTGAGGAAGCTCGTGGTGTACGAGTGAAAGCGCTAAACTCATTTTGTGGAAAATAAATTGCTTCAACTTTTAACAGCAATTCTTAGTTATTTACCTTGGCTCAAACGAGACTTTATATTTTTTGCACTGAGGGTTTGACTATATGACTGGCATCAGTATTGTGGAGGCATCTCGCTTAAAAGAGCAAACTTGTTTATTTAGTTCCTGACCGTTATACGAGTGCAAACAGTGACTTGGTTCGTTGTTTTACATTTTTTCAGTGCTACCAACACTGTGTTTCTGGTGCACGGAAGCTTGCTGAATCCTGGGTAGTGTTTAGTTGTAGGTAATACATTTTTTTAATCCTCACTAATAATGATGTATAAACATTCATACATAGTTATATATTTTGTTAAATGCTTACCTCATGAAATGGACAAAAGTTGTCACTGCAGAGCAGTTCACAACTGTAACTATGACATACATTAATTTGCACTTGTTTACAAGAATTACTGAATAAATGATTATTAAATAAATCTGCAGAGAATACAAGCTTGTCATGACATCTGAAGTGTCCATGGACTCTGAAATTTGTATATATTAATATTGCTTTAATAATGAAGATGTCATACTTCCTGAAGATCTCTGGCCTCCTCCCCTCTGTTTCTGCTACTCACTGTTACAAGCTGGCGACAGTGTCTTGTGCATGCTTTATTGTATCAGTGTCTGCACTGCTTGCCTTTTCTGAGAATACCTGTACTTTCTGTTAATTCATCTGCCATTAACAATCCAGATATACATTTTTCTGAATGGCCCACCACTACCAACATGTCAAGTCTGTTTCTAAATGTAGTACAGTATAGGTAGAAAAGATTTCTGTCTTCGGCTCACAGCAGCTTGGGGTCCTGCCCTGTAGTCTCACAGAAGTGTTCATCTTTCCGCCACAGTCCAATGCAGAATGATACTCGTACTTTATACTACTGAGCTGTTGTAGTCACATTGCAGTGGATGAACTACATCCACTGCAATGTGACTACAACAGTTCAGACAGCTAACAGGCTGTACTAGTACCCGCTTAGCACCACAACACTCATACATAGGCAGATCAAATATGTATGCATGATCTTGTTACCGCTTGTTTTACAATCATACAAAGTTACCTATGATGATTGCTACATTTGAGGATGTGCATAGTAATGCAATTCATAGAGCTGTGTGCCTACAAGCCTTATCTATGTAAGAACTTTGTAAACTGAATAAAATTTGCAAAAACTTTGCTGACTGGCACCATTTTGTGCACTACTAGTTACCACCTCTCTGCAAAGATTTCCAGAAAGCCAGAATTAAAGCCAGTAGTATAAAGTAAGTACAGTTTGGATCCGAATAAAAGGAATAGTCACATATTATTGCTGTTTATTGCAAAATCATCAGGAATAGCTTGTAAAGTACTGACACGCTCTAACTCTCTTGTCGAAATTGTTTAACTATGAAGTGTGATGACATTGCTGGGTAAAGGTATTTGTTTCATATTCTGTTCCTGGAAAAGAATCCACTTATTTGTCACAACTTTTGAAACTTGGCAATAAAAATTCACAGACCAAGTTGCAAAGACATTTATTGTACTTTATGAAGTGAACCATAATTAATCAGTAGGGCAGATCCCACATACAAACACACACACACATTATAGGCCTGTATGCTAAGCACACACATTCTGTTCTCTCCCCTATGCACCACAGCATTGAACTGGAGAACCTCTTGCTGTGAGATGACAACACTAACTGCTGCACCACTGTAGCCACCCACAAAAGTGACAGCTACCAGCTGCACAGTGGACCTTCCACTCCCCAAAGTTTAACACCTGATGAGAAGTATCTGCTGTTCATGTGAGGGGATGACTATGATGCAGAGTATAATGGTAATAAGTTAATTTAAGGTGGTGTGGATACCAGGAGAGCACACACAGGTGGTACAAAAGGTCAGTGTTTTCTAGGTATACCCTTTATTTGGGCATGCATTCCTTAAAATACTTAATAATTGCACATAAATTTTGACTGGTTCTCCATCAAGTATTTCATCATTACAACAGTAACTATGTAGGAACAGCAGCACACAGTGCATATGGACTTCATTAATTCTAAGAATTTGTACACTTTCAGAGGTTTTAAACAGGACAGGTTATTCAAATACAATTCACAGGTGCAGCATCAGAACCAATGACATGCTGTGATGCACCACAGAACCAATGACATGCTGTAATGTACCACAGAACCAATGACATGCTATGATGCACCACAGAACCAATGGCATGCTGTGATGTACAACAGAACCAATGACATGCTGTGATATACCACAGAATCAATGACATGCTGTGATGCACCTCAGTAGGCTGATGTTGACAGCAGAATGGCTGCTTTCAATGATGCCATTACTTTCATAGTCATGACTCAGCCCCAGGACAATGGCGTACATTTGCAGAGTGTACTGGCATTGCACCCTTCCCCCACACAGGTTGATAACTTCATAATCAGTGACACAGACTCACAGATAGTGCATCTTGAGGAAATGTCATTAACAGAAGGGGAGGAATCACCTCATAGCTCAACAGTTCTTTCTTGTGTCTAGCATGAACCACTGGAGGAAGAAATGACAATGTCGAAGATTCCATTACTCGCTGTACAGTCCGCATGAAGGGAAGTCAGGCAAAGACATCAATCACAGCTGTCTCCAGTGACACCCAAGACTGCATCCACACAGTAGTAGATGTGTAGTGAATTAGTTTAGGCAATGGCTACTGCCGTTGATAGTTAAGTTGAGCTGTTAAGAGTGCTACTAGGTATGCATGAGGAAATTCACCAGGATATAGGAATGGTGAAGGCTAGAGACAATGCCATGATAATCTGCATGCAGAGCAAGCTTGCTAACATGGTTTCTATGTCAGCCTCTATGCTGCACACTGGTAAGAAAGTACTACAGGCATGTTTGTGAATTTACCCAAGAATAAAGTAGGCAGGTGCCATCAGACTTTCACATTGCATGGTGGGACCCAATGTGGTTTGGGTCCCTCAGTACTGCTGAGTCAATGTTAAGAGCCTCCCAGCACCTAGTAAATCTTGTCATCATAGCAACCCAGTATCTAGCTCATATGTAGCCACTTGCTTATGATCTATGAGAACATCCCCAACAGTATCATTAGGGGACATTATGTATAGCTCCATTCAAATATGACACACAATCATAACCAGAAGCATCAATGGTGAGGCAAAGGGGGCAGCAAAGATGGATTTTTTTTTCTCTCCATGTTGATGTGAGGGCAGTACACAGATGACATGCGGTGCTCCTTTTTAGGAGAGAAGGGAGGAGTGACAGATCAGAGAAAGACTCTGTTTTTGATTTGGCTATAGCTCTGTTCACAGCTTTACAGACTAATATATATAGGCTCCCACTAGAAATCAGGACTCTTACACATCCTAAACAATTTAAGACAGCCACCAAAGAGCACTTTAAAAATCACTGGTCCTGCCACTGCACTCTCCCTCCTTAAACATCCCCTACTTCTCATACCTTAATATACTTTCTGCCCTTAATTCACTCTTCTCACTAGCTCTCTCTAATCTTCCTTGATTACTGTTTCTACTGCCTTCTAAAATCTATTAAGCGAATCACCTCAGAGAAACATTCTATCGTAATTGTCTTGCCTTCATGCAACTGCATTACGATAAAACTGGGTTTTTGTAACCACTTACCCCAAAACTATATTCATCTTAATGACATATTTCTTTTTATACATCTTGAAATAGTTATGCTATATTCCTGATTAGTGATACTGTATAACATTGTATTGATACTTAATGCTTGTTATAATCCTGTAACATTGCTGTTTAATGCTAATTTATAATGAAAATTGTATAATATGTTGGAGCTTTTCTCCTCGGGCCTCCACTGAAAAAGGTTTCTTCAGCTCAGTCGGACAATCCCGGTCAACAAATGTAAATTAAATAAATAAATAAAATATATACTTCAATCAACAACAACAGCAAGAAGCAGTAGAAAGAAGTACACTAAGTAACAAATTACCTAAGGTAGGAGTGACAGCATTTGCACTTACCTGCATGCTAAAAAGAAAGCCAAAATAAGTAAATAAAACAATTCTGATTCACTTTGTGTAAAAAAAAGTATTCATGAATATAACAGCACTGAGATTCTAATTACCTACTCAAACTTAGCTTCATTATGACATCATCACAACGCCTCAGCATGTATTAACAGGAAAAAGGCAACTGACTGTCTGAATACAGTATTTTATGTCCTTGGCCATTTTATTTATTCCCACCACCTCCTCCTAGTATAACTAGTACTTGTAACACTGACTAGTGAACACTGTGCAAAATATGATGGCTGTGACCATATGAACTGTACATTTGTGTATGATGTGTGAAGAAAAGTCTGATGCACATATGAGCTGACCGTGCACTACACAGCAGTGGCCACAGGTAATATTGCATGCATCAGTTTTTACATGTGCAACTTTACACTGTCATGTTATGAATGTCATGACCCATAGTCATAGCCTAGATGCCACCATTTTGTCTGCATTGCTGTGTACCTTGCACAAGCCTGGCCACTGTCAGTATAGTCATTCATGGAATAAATGATCACGGGAGCTGCACTACCATTGATCTATATTTCTGCAGGTACACACCAGACCAATGCATCTGCATATTATTCAGAATACAACAAATACAACAAAC